>NW_027206346.1:6535000-6732500 GCF_024711535.1 Dipodomys merriami
CCGGCCACCAAGGCCAAACCGGTGAGGATCGCGGAAGGCTGATGCGGGTGAGGAGGGCATGCCGGAAGCCCAATAAGAGCAGCGGGGAGGGTCATCGGGTCGGGTCACCGGGGTGAGAGGCGAGCGAGCGAGCGAGCGGCCACCCCCCCCCACGGGCGGGTGGCGCAGCCGCAAACCAGCGGGGAGGTGAGACCTTTCCGGGCACAGCCGGCACGCCAGGGAAACGAACGCGGGATCTCACCACCCCCAACTCCTGGGCGGTCCCGCGCAACGCCTGGGACACCGAGCCGGCCGGCCAGCGGACCGGAAACCCCCACCGCGGCAGCGGCGGGCCCCCCCAAAAGAGGCCCGAGAGGGAAAAGGCAGCTCGCACACGCCTCAAAGACCCCGCGAGCGCCCGCGGAGCCACCCGCGCCAGCAGGGCCCCACCGCACCCATCCACACCGCCGGGCACGGCACCCATCATCGACCGCCTCTTTTTCGGCCGCGTGAGCAAGGGCCCACACACACCGGGATCCTCGGCTCCGGAGGGCCAGAACCCCCCCGAGCGGCACACCACCACGGGCACGGCGGCCCCGGAACACCGCGGGGCCCGGCGCCCGGCACGGCGCCGTCGTCGCCAACGGGCGGCGGCCCACACAGACGCTCGGGAACAGCGTCGCCAGGGGCCGGAGGGGGAGGGGGACGGGACCCCCCAAAACCCCACGGCACCCCAAGCACGAGGCCGGGAAGCCACACACCACACGCCCTCGCATCGCGACCCAGCACAGGCTCCAGGCTCCGCCACTCGACACACCGCGCGCGAGGCAGGGGCGGGGACGGATCGGGAACGTCCTCCACTCACCACACCAGACGACGGCCCGGGAGAGGCCCCGCGGGACCCTCCCCCAGCTCGGAGGGGGGAGGCGCGGGCACGCAGTTACCAACGCGGGCAGCCACTAACGCTCAAAAGCGGGACAGGGAGCGGCAGGGCCGCGGGAGCCCATCGGGGGCGGGCCCCCGCCAACCCGGCAGCGAACGCCGCCTCCCGAACGAGGATCGCTAGAGAACCTCTCCTCACTCTGAGGGTGGCCCGCACCCAACCCCGACGGGAACCCCGCCGGGACCAGCACACATCAAAGGCGTCCATCCTTCCCACCACGGGTGGCAGGGAGGGGTGGGGCGGGGGGGGTCTGCGGCAGCAGCAACACCAACCCTGGTCGGTCGGCCTTGCCGTGCGGGGCCAGAGCAAGGTCGCGCACACGGGCGGGAAAGCCCGCACAGGCCCGGCTCGCCTCCCACTGCAACATCTCAGGTCCCCCGGTGCAACAAGAGCCAGGTGACACGGCAGGGAAGACAAGCCAGGACCAGGGCCGGCAGCTCATGCGGGGAAGCCACCCGCCCGGCGCAAGAAGGGAAGAGCGCTCCTCCTCTGGGGAACCGCCTCGACCCCCCCCCCAGCAGAGACGTCAATCTCTGCGATAACTTTTTTCTCACTCGCACAAGCCCCACAAACCCAAGGACGGCCGGGACACACCACGGGCAGCAGGCTGGCACAAGGCAACGGACAACGCCGGGATCGGGAACGACACCACCACTCAGCCTCAGGCACCTGAGAGAACCGACCGGGAGCGTTCCGGGAGCACCGCAAGAGGGCAGAGCGCAAGGCGCGGCTTTTCACACCACACAGCACGGGCAAGCACGGAGCACCGACCCTCCCTCTCCGCGGAGAGAGCCGACCCCCGTGCCGATAACGAGTCACGGGAAGAGAGGAGCAAGATCAGGGGCGCCCCCCCTCCTCCAGCGTGTACAAGTCCCCGACCTCACGGCGAGGGCAGGGAGAGCGCAGCCGGACCCGGTTGCCGCACCCCTGCCTCCCCGCACACCACCGGCGCCGGCACGGTGGGACGGTGAGGGCAGGGGCCCACGGGCAGAACGAGAAGAGCGGTCCCATTCGCCATGAATGTCCGTCCCTCGCCTGGCGCAGCTTAGGCCCGGGCCCGAAGGAGATCGCAACGTCACCACATCAATCACACCGAGGGGGCGGAGAAGACAGCCACACGGCACTCGGGAGGCGGTGGGGCCCAGGAAGCTCGGCTCCCGAGAGGGCCAACAGCCTGGGATAAAAGCGTAGCCAGGACAGACAACCTTTCGTGAGTAACGAGCGAGGTAAAAGGAAAAAAAAAAAAAAAAAAAAAAAAAAAAAAAAAAAAAAACTTAAAGAAATAAAAAAATAAAAAAAATACCACGGGCTTCAGCGTCCCTGGCGCTCGGGATTACCAGGACACCTCCGCCGGGCACAGAGCCGAAAGAAGCTAGAGAGGAAAAAAAGAAAAAGAACCACGGACAGCGCTCGGGAGTAGCGCAGGTCAGCGGCCGACCAGGCCCGCCATCGGGAAGCGGCAGGTCGGGGGAGTTGGAGCTAGGGGCGATAGGGAAAAAAAAAAAAAAAAAAGCCACGGAGGTCGGACGAGCACGACGGCAGGACGGGGATGCCGCACACGCACAGGCAAGGCAAGGCAGGACTCGCCCCCCGCCTTTTCCTCCTCAAGCCGGCCACGGCGAGGGAAGCACACCGCGCGGGCCTACCTATGCACCCCAGGCAACCAACCACTCTCCTCCTCGGCGTGCCGAGGCAAGGGCCAGAATCCGGCACCGGGAGCGGGGGAGAGATCAAGGACGACGGGACACACTCAGCCACCAACCAACAACCACCACCACCACCACCACCACCACCACCACACCCACGAGCCACCACAGGGGCAAGGCCTGCTCAGGGCAGCGGGAGCCCGGGGTGCGGGGGGAAGGGCAGGGGGACCCGGACCGGGAAGAGACGGGAAAGGCCCGGCACACAGCATCCGAGAGAGCCCCAAAAGACCCGCTGACAGCCACCGGGACACAGCATGCCAGCACCCTCCTGCAGGTACAAAATCCTCACGTCACCACGCCAAAACCAGCTGGTCACGCAGGGGCGACAACTCGCTGGCGACAGGGACCTCTCGGAAACCACATCGGGGACACCTGTCCCCAACACGTCCCCAACAGAGCCAGACACGGAACTCTCAGGGACAGCTGGTCGACCACATAAGGCGAAGACAGACGAAGAGAGAGGGCGGGAGCGGGGTCAGGGGACGCACCCGCCCCACTACCCCGGGTGCGCACGGGCTCACGGCACGAGCGGCACGGGGAGCCTTCCCCCGGCAGACGCGAGGCACCCACTCCGAGAGGCACCCAGCCACCACACCCACACCGCGCGGGGTCGGTGGTGAGCGCCCTGCCGCCAGCACGCACACACGCGGGACTCCCGGGCTCGGGTCCCCGACTCCCGAGGTGCTCCCTCCGCCTCGACGTTTCCCCTACGCAGGGCCCACCGGGCAAGTCCCCGCCATCGCGCACACCGCAGACGGTAGGTAGGTAGGTCCCGGCCCCGAGGCTCGCCTCGGCCGTGCCCACGGCTCCTCGCGCCGGAGAAGTCTGTCCTCCGGCCTCCGGGGCCGTGGAGAAGGCCGTGGAGGAAGGCCACACGGGGCCGGCGACCCAGGCCCTCGCGCCCGGCACGCGCCAAGCGCTCACTCGGAGGTGACTCCGACGACCATCCTATGTCGGGGAGGGGCGGGGTGTAGGTCCCGGCCCCGAGGCTCGCCTCGGCCGTGCCCACGGCTCCTCCCGCCGCAGAGGTCTGGCCTCTGGCCTCCGGGGCCATGGAGGGAGACCACACGGGGCCGGCGACCCAGGCCCTCGCGCCCGGCACGCGCCAAGCGCTCACTCGGAGGTGACTCCGACGACCATCCTATGTCGGGGAGGGGGGGGGGGTGTAGGTCCCGGCCCCGAGGCTCGCCTCGGCCGTGCCCACGGCTCCTCCCGCCGCAGAGGTCTGTCCTCCGGCCTCCGGGGCCGTGGAGGGAGACCACACGGGGCCGGCGACCCAGGCCCTCGCGCCCGGCACGCGCCAAGCGCTCACTCGGAGGTGACTCCGGGGAGGGGGGGTGGTCCGAGTCCGGGCCGGGACCGGCCCCACCACCTAGCGGCTCACCCGGGGACCCTTTCCCCCGACTCCCGAGACGTCCCTCGTACTCTCCTTCTTTCGCCCTCAAAGACCAGAGTCCAGGGAGGGGAGGAGGACAAGGCGTCGGGCCCAGACAGAACTACGGGAGGGGAGGAGGACAAGGCGTCGGGCCCAGACAGAACTACTGGTCGACCCGACCAAGCCGCCACCCCCGGCACAGACCGGGCACGGAAGAGAGAGCGGCGACTCACGGCCCCACCCCGCGCTCGCCTGCGGGCGCAAAGTCCGACAGAACAGCCGCCCCGGCGCCACAGCGACACCACGGCGACAGTCGCGCCCGGCACCCGGTAGAGGCCGGGCCTCCGCCCGGCTCGCTGCCGCCAGACCTCCTCCTTCACTCGCTCGCTCGGCTGAGAACGAGGGGACTGTCATATCAAGGCGGACGCCAGGGGGAGCACGACAACCGCCTTCCAACGACCGACTCCACCGAGCCGCCGTACCCCGGATCGGCGCGCGCCGGCCGGCTCTGAGCTCCGGAGACACAGAACACGGAAACGAATCGCCTCACTCCCCACCGCCACGCACCGAGAGGCACAACCTAGGTCAGGACCTGCAGCCGGGTCCTCTCTGCGACCTCACGAACGACACCAGAGCCACCAGAGACCTAGACCGAGATCGAGCCGCCGCCGCCGCCGCCGCCAGCGACCAAAGTGAAACCAGGAACCAGGACGGGAGTCGCCCGAACGGAGCGGCCCGAACCCGAGAACCGGGAAGCCGGGATCGGTCCCAAGCAGGAAGGGGCGGCAAAGACGGCAGGCCTGCACCACGAGAGAAAACGAACCGGCCACCCGCACGACCTCCGCCGCCCGTGGCAAGACCCCCACCCCCACCCAACATGGCCAGAAAAGGGCAAGTGAGCGCTCGTCCCACCGTCTGCCCGCCCGTCTTTTTTTTTTTTTTGGGGGGGGGGGTGTTTGTACGTTTTGTTTTCTTTTTCCCCCAGATGGAAACCAGAAAGAAACAACAACAACAACAACAACAACAACAAAAAACTCCCAAAGATGGGTCGGCTCCAGCAAGAGACGAGCCCTCGGGAGGCACCCCGCTCACTTGTGAAAGTCCGCCTCCCGCCCGCCCCACAACACGCTCCCTCCCCCCGCCCCCACCCGCCCCCCCCCCCCTTCACAGGCAGGGAAAGGGCAGGGGGAAGGCCAGAGAGAGGTTTCTTCTAACACAGAGAGGGTAGGTACACGTCACGCACACAGGTCTGGAAACCCACGGTGACAGCGCCATGGGAAGCGTGAGTCCACTCACCCATCACTAAATGACAGGAAAGCCAAACGAGAGCCGCTGGCTGGGCAGAAAAGGCCTTTGACAAAACTCAACATTCATTCATGCTAAAAGCTCTGGAGAAAATAGGAATAGAAGGAACATTTCTAAAAACAATAAAAGCCATTTATGACAGACCAATAGCCAATATTATACTTAATGGGGAAAAGCTACAACCAATTCTCCTAAAATCAGGAACAAGGCAAGGATGCCCACTGTCTCCACTCCTCTTCAATATAGTCCTAGAACCCTTAGCCAGGGCAATAAGGCAAGAAAAAGACATTAAAGGGATCCGCATAGGGAAAGAAAAAGTTAAACTATCCCTTTTTGCAGACGACATGATACTATACCTCCCTCCACGATCCCTAAAAGTCCATCCCGAATCTCTTAGAAATCATAACTCTCTTCGTCAAAATAGCAGGATACAAAATAAACCCACAAAAATCAGTTGCCTTCCTATACACTGATAATGTACAGGAAGAGAGGGAAATAAAGGGAGCAACCCCATTCACAATAACCTCCCGAAAAATAAAATATTTAGGAATTAACCTAACCAAAGATGTAAAAGAACTATTTAATGAGAACTATAAAAAGTTAAAGAAAGAAATTGCAGAAGACACTAGGAAATGGAAAGACCTCCCATGCTCCTGGATAGGCCGACTTAATATAGTAAAGATGGTAATACTTCCAAAACTAATATACAAATTCAACGCAATTCCTATTAAAATCCCAATGACGTACATCACTGAAATACAGAAAACAGTCCAAAAATTCATATGGAACAACAAAAGACCTAGAATAGCCAAAACAATTCTAGGGGATAAAGACAATATGGGAGGGCTATCCATGCCGAACTTCAAACTCTACTACAGAGCTATAATAACAAAGACAGCATGGTACTGGCACAAAAACAGACCCGAAGACCAATGGAACAGAATAGAAGATCCAGAAATAAATCCACAGGCCTACAGCCAGCTGATATTCGACAAAGGAGCCAAAGACATACAATGGAAGAAACACAGCCTCTTCAACCGCTGGTACTGGGAAAACTGGGCAGCCACATGCAGAAAACTAAAAGTGGACCCCAGCCTATCACCATGCACCAACATCAACTCAAAATGGATTAAAGACCTTAACATTAAACCTGAATCTCTGAAACTACTGCAGGACAGAGTAGGAGAGACACTTGAACTAATAGGCACAGGAAGGAACTTCCTGAACAGAGTCCCAGGGTCACAACAAATTGGAGAGAGACTCGACAAATGGGACTACCTTAAAATAAAAAAAAATTTTTAAAAAAAAAAAAAACAGCTAGCCTTTTCTAATAGGCTCTGCCACTCTCTCTGGAGCAGGATTCGGGGCATGAGGCGATGAATCTGAACCCGACACACAGGTGTTGGAGGGTAGAGGCATCTTCACTCACATGCCTGTGGTGGAGGACCTGGACCCGAGTGTGGCGGTGCACAGTGGGTGTGGGTGTGTGTGTCTGTGACTCTGTGTGTGTGTGTCTGTGACTCTGTGTGTGTGTGTGTGTGTGTGTGTGTGTGTGTGTGTGTGTGTGCGCGGGGCTGGGGGGAGGGCAGGTAGGGAACCCTAGGAGGAAAGACAGGGAGAGACAGACGAGGGGCCCCGGCCCAAACAGAGTGGGGGGGTCAGAGGGGCGATCCTATCTCCCGGGGGGGGGGGGGTGAAGCATGGTTAGAACCCACAGGCCCGGCGGGCGTACTTCTCTTTGGAGTTCGCACTGGGAACATATGCGGGCAGAAGCGCCCCAGCACACACATCGCATCGCAGACGGGTAGAGAGGCAGAGCCAGGGGGTCAGGCATGGTAAACACTCTATTCCGTCAACACACACACACACACACACACACACACACACACACACACACACACACACACACACACACACACACACACACACACACACACACACACACACCCCTTAGGGTGTGTGTACAATATCCACAAGGTAAAAGTTTATTCATCCATTCCCCAAAGAAGAAGAAGAAGATTATGTCAGTTACAGGGAAGTAGATGGATGGACTGATGGACTAGGAGCGGGGGGGGGGGGGGGCAGAGGGGGGGGTGCCGGCGGCGGCGGAGAAGAACCTAGAACAGGTGATGCCAGGGGAAGACAGACCGGCGGAGAGACAGACAGACCGACCAACCAACGGCACCTGTTTTCTCTCCTACGTGGATGCTAGACCTAAACTATAACTGGACATGGTAAGCTACACAGCACTCCGGGCAAACAGAGTGTGTGTGTGTGTCCCCGTGTGTGTGACACACATACTGTCCTTTTGTCAGAAGGTGTAACTTCTCTGAGCATTTAAGATATTGCAGAGAAGACACAAGACGTAATATCCGTAAGTGGCACGACTGTGAACGTATTATAACAACCGGACGTGTGAGGACCAAAGCTGGAATTAGGAGGACAGAAATGTACCTGTCCTCACGCTCTGGGTCATGATCACAAGTACATTTGGTTTAGGATCTTTCAAAACACATCGATGTATCCTTCTGGACACGATGGTCTAGGACCACACTAGTCAATAGCCACTTCAAAGCCAGATCCGCGGTTGGATACGTTTCAATTGGCTTATATTGGTTTATATTGCAAGTGATTCTAGAGAAGACAGAGAAAAGAGAATAGAGGGGGATTTTCCCTTGCTATTGGGTGTGGGGTGGGGTGGAAAAGAAAAGATTAAGAAGGCCACAGATTGGATTCTTAGAGTGAAAAACCATGGTGAAAATGGAATGGGAAGGAAATTTACTCACCAATCATGTAATCATTGTCCTAGTTCTCCAGACAGGTTGTAATCTTCTTTTCAGTACTGGTGCTCCAGCCACTCTAGAAAGCATACATGTAAGCTTCCACTGGCGCTAGACTTTACGTACTAATTGTAGTCTTGTGCGTCTTTTCACAACCCAGCCTCTCAATGCCATAATAACAGATAACTGGGGAGCCACTTAAAAAAAAATAGCTTCCCATGGGCTGGGAAGGCGGCTCACTGGTAGAGCTCTTGCCTTGCATGCCTGAGGCCCTCGGTTGGAATCCTCAGCACCACATAAGCAAAAAGAAAAAAGCTGGGAGTGGCGCTGTGGCTCAAGTGGTACAGTGCTTGCCTTGAGTTGAAGAGCTGAGGGACAGCATCCAGGACCAGAGTTCAGGTCCCCTGACCGGACCCTCCCCGCCCACAAAAAAAAAATAGCCTCCCAGGAAACATTTAGTCAGTTTGCCCCGCCCACACCCAGAAGGGAAGATAGAGGGTGGGTGTTGCTAGTAGTGAGGCAGTTCCACAGGTAACTGAGATAACTTTTGTCTTGTAAATGTAGTCATGGCAACGAGTTGCAGTGTTGCTTAGGACCTTTTAGAAGAAACTGGAATTCCAAGAAGGACTGTTATCAGGAAATCTAGGCAGGAAGCCTCTCAGAGAACTATCTTTTGCAAAGGCCAAGGCCTAAGTTAATGAGTGCGTAAGATAAGAACACTGCAAGAAAGCAATCTTACGGTACTGTTCTATACATAATATATTAATAGACTTGAAAAATACAAGAAATCTCACATGGAAATGATTCATACAAAACAAAAAATTGAAATGAATTCTTTATTTCTTCTTTTCTTCCTTACCTTTTTTTTTTTTTTTTTGGATGTGAGGATCGAGCTCAGTGCCTGGGTGTTGATATTTACATTTTCACTATTTTATTTTTTCCCCAAGGCAGCTACTAGTATACATTTTTGGGCAACAGCTCCACATGTGGTTTCCTGGGAAATCCTTAATCTCACAGTAGACTTAAAGACTACCCTGTTAGGCCAGCTTGGAAACGACCTTTACATTTCTCTCAGCCTTCTAAGTAGCTGTGGGTTACAGAGATGCGCCAGCTGCATAAGGCTAATGGGGCTCATTTTGTACAGGGGAAATTGTCTTTGATTTGGAACTGGAAAGCTGTGCTATGTATCTATAACAACTGTAGTTTCAGGTCTGTTGAAGGTTTCCTCAGGGCTGATTAGTACTGTGTAATGCAGGACCACAAGGCGGGCAGAATCACTGTATGGTGCCAGTAAAATCAAGAAGCTCTCACTACCCACCAAGTGTGATGGGTATTCCTTCCTTTCCCTGCCCTCGCCCAGAACAAGAGAACGACGGTGAGCAAACTCCATCTAGTGTCCACTTTCTGAAAATACCATGGTTGTGAATTCCAGTTTCCTCTCATGAAATGAATGAATCAAGGAAGGGTGGGGGTGGGTCAGTGTAGGAATTGAGATTAAAAATAATCATTGCAGGCACCATGAGACCAAAGTTTGAATTATAAGATTCTAAGGTATTGTATGAGAAAGACAAGAGTTTTGGGTCAAGGAATTATAAATAGAAACGAAAATGCAATCTGTGACTAAACAGGAGAGAAAATGACAAAATATTGGTTGGAGTTTTGAATGTGATTGGTTAATTCTATTTTGAATGGTGAAGGCCAATACTCCATTTTAACTCCAGCTAAACTATTGTATTGTAATTTTTTTTTCTTTTTTGTCGGTCGTGGGGCTTGAACTCTGGGCCTGGGCGCTGTCCCTCAGCTCTTCAGCTCAAGGCGAGCGCTCTACCACCTGAGCTACAGCGCCACTTCCGGTTTTCTGGTGGTTTATTGCAGATAGGAGTCTCATGGTCTCTCCTGCTCGGGCTGGCTTTGAACTGCGATTCTCAGATTTCAGCCTCCTGAGTAGCTAGGATTACAGGCGTGAGCCACCAGCTCCCGGCTTGTAAATCTTTTAACTTATGATTCTGTAAAAATTACAAACAGATGCTAACCCTCACAAAGGACACATTGTTAATTCCTCCAAGGGACAATCTGTCTTTATCTCTTTCTTTACTGTGTGGCTACACCTAAGCGTTTGGGGCACTATCACAGAACGTTTTATTTATATACGACTAGTTTTCTACCAGTTTTGAGCCACAGCACCATTTATGGGTGTCTCCTGCCAATGGTGGCTTTGAATCATGATACTCCGATGTCTCTAAGCCATCACTGTACCTAGGATTATAGGCTTAAGCCATAAGCACCCAGCTCAGAGACTAATTATGTTTACAGCAAAAATGTACATTTGGAACTGAGAAGCTACAGTATATAAATGACTGAGGTAGCAGCTCTACTACAGATTTCCTCAGGGTGAATTAGTATTATATCATGCAAGAGTGAAAACTGGCAGATATCAGTACTGTCATGCGTGCCTCAGTCAGGCAGAACACGGTGCAACCAAGGTATGGTACCAGGATAATCACTGATATGCCAGAGTCCAGCCATCACCAACGTTCTTCTCCCTCTCTAGGCAATGTTATGGTGAGCGCTCGCCACCTACTGTCCATTTTCTGCAACTACCCAGGTTAGGAATTCCAGTTGTCTGACAGGAAATAAGCCAGAGAATTCTTGTCGGTCCAAAGGTGGGGTAAAAGGCAGGGCACTGTAGGAATGCAACAGAGTTCCACAGAGGTGGAACCACAGAACTCAGTCCAAGATTTGATTTGTCTTCTGGGCTGCCTGACACTCTCCACAGATTATTCAAAGCAGTGGTATTGGTACCAAGCTAGGTAGCAGAGCCAGGAAAATAAGCAATTCCCTCTCCCCCTTAGCCAACCTCCCCTCACACTTCACAGAGAATAGGAAATGGAGGAAATAAAGGGAAAGAGGGGGCAATATGGGTTATAGATTGAGGTATGAAAAGCCACTTCATTTAGCTGATAACTGACATTTAATATGCCTAAATAATAGCAATGATCTTCACATAGTGATGACATATGATTTCAAATTAATTTATTGTCATATGATTTCGTGAAATTTTATCTCTTGAGAATACAGATGGAGAGAAAGGTAAGGATAAGGAAAATCTCTCTAACCTTATCTCTTCTTGCATAAACATTTAACATGTTCTGGAAAGGAATTACTAGAAAATACAGTACATTTCCAACAGAGAAAGAATTACACTATAAGTTGAAGATATGCCATCGTTGAATGCACAGCATTAGTAATGCATGCATGATGCCTAGGTTTGAGATAAAGACATACTAATGACATGTTAAACATACTCACAAACTGTATACACCTAATAATAGGATATCAAAATATATACAACAAATACTGCCACAAATATGGTTTGGGGATTGATGAGGAAGGAGAGAAATAAATAGAACAAATAAGGGCTGGGAAGATGGCTCAGTGGTAGAGCGCTTGCCTTGCATGCCTGAGGCCCTGGGTTCCATTCCTCAGCACCACATAAGCAAAATGAAAAAAGACGGAAGTGGCGCTGTGGCTCAAGTGGTAGAGTGCTAGCCTTGAGCTGAAGAGCTGAGGGACAGCGCTTGGCCCAGAGTTCAGTCCCCACAACCAGCCTCCCCCCCCCGAAAAAAAGAGAAAAAGTCAGCCCGCCATTACATCACACCTGATCAACAATAGTACATAAGGCTGAGTAAGGCTGACCCCAAATCCCTCTTAACTTCAAATCACATAACTTTTCTTCACTCATTGCCTTTGCAATAAAACACAGGCCAAAGGATCCATGGTAGTCCAGACTCTGTCATCAGGTCACAAGAAGACAGACAGGTAGAGAAATCCGAATCCCACCTTGCTTTTGTATCATTCCTTTTCACTGTAAAAGGGCCTTACATGCCTTCTCCTGGTTCTAGCTACAATCCTTTTCTCCCTCTCAAGGACCAACTGCAAGAGCACACTGAAAAGGCTGTGGGTCTTTCCTCAACATGACCTCCTCAACAGGACCATTAATTGACCCCTACTAAGCATGCTGTGATTTTCAAAATCAATGACTACTTAGATAAATTTAAAGTGCCAATAAGATAGTAAAGAATTTCTAAATATAGTGATACAATACTTAGTAGTTCATGACTTATGACAAAGCAAACCAAAATCTGTTTTTATTTAATTGACATGTTTGTGTTTGGCTTTGCCACTCATGCTTTAAGTTGACCTTGAAGTATGGGATGTCTACAATTATAATTGTTTTTAAGGTGGAGGTATAGCTCATCAGTAGATAATCTAAGTTTCTGTTAGCAAAATGAGTCCCTTCCCATAGCTTTAGTCCATTCCCTCCCTTCTCCATAGCTTAACATACTCCCTTCCTAAGCAACACTAGGCCCACATAGTAAAGGCAGTACATAATCAACTTCCAACCCCCTTTACCTTGGGTTGGCACTTCTCTGGGACCAATACCACCATATAAGGCAACAAGAAACCCTTAGGGTGACCTTCAGATTTGGGCAGTTGCAGGACCCTTATCTACTAGGTGGATAGGAGGCATAAATCCTAGTCTGACATGATGAAGCCCCTGGCCCACACGTGGACACCAGGGTCTCCACCTCCTAGCACCTTCTAGCACCTCCTACACCTCCTAGGTTATATAGGTCACCCCAAAAAATAACCGGTGCTTCTTCTCATTCCTCCCTTGGGAGAAGGAGTCTTGCAGGCACTCTTTCCCCACAAATAAACCTTTCTTTGTTCTCTGTACCTTGCTGTCTGCATGGTTATCTGGCAAAGTATACTTAATATTAATTTTGCCATCAGTTCCTTTCCAAACACTGGAAAACCAAAAAACCAGACATCTATTTCTATATATGTGTACATATATATGAAGGCGTGAAAAGGTCAACAAGTGTATTATCAATCGTTACTTCATTTACAAAGAAATGAAAGCACAGCACAAATACATCCACGACTCTCTCTTTTAAAAACAGCTTTGATGTTCTACATAATCCATGCAGATTAATGAAAAATACATATTTTAACATGTACCCTTTCATGTTCCTGTCCACAAACGAATCTATTTGTCAGCGTAAGAATGACATGTACTATCTGACCAGGCACTAGGCAACCTAATTTTTATTTCCTATATATCCCAAACTTAAATCTACCAGGAAGTTATATTGCACCACCACCACCACCACCACAAAAGCTTAGATTTTCTCAGAAACACAGAATCACATTAAAAATTACCTTACAATTTTTCCAAACTTCAGTAGGTGGTATAAATGCTGCATGACTAACAAGCTGGCTATACATAAACTGAGGCCCCGGTGGGGCTTTTGTGTATTTCCTTCAACACTAGTTCCTGAAACCCAGGGATTCCATTCAATGGTAATGCCTGCAGGTTCTGGTCTCCATGGTGATTGGGCCCTGCATTCCCTCACATCTGGGTTTGCATTCCTGGTGAGCCAATCTGTGCGACCAAGCCACATCTACTGACCCAAGGAGAAGCCGTTTCGCTGAAAAGCCTCGGCTCCCGCAGGCTGCATGAACCTGTACTGAATAAAGCCTCACGCCATCGTGCTCTCGCTTGCACACTGGCGGCACGGGGGGCGGAGCCCGGCCTGGTGCTCGCGGGGAAGGGTGGCCTCGGGGCTCTGGCTCCGGGTAGCGGGGTCGTGAACGTGGCTGGCTCATGTCTGGGCACGGATCCTGGTCTAAACTTGTGGTAGAGAATCAGAAGCGCTGAGCAGCCAAGGCCAAGGCCTTGGTGGCACCATCCCAGGAGCTGGATCCGGTGAGTCCAGCACGCCATGCCTTATGGAAACATCTGGTGGGAGGTGGCGGATCCTCCACTGCCCCGTAAGCCCCACTGCACATGCGCAGCCCTGCCTCCTTCCGCGCCCCCCCCCCCCATTGCCGGAGGTCAGGGTCCGGAATCGGTCCCCTAGTCAGGGTTGTCAGTGGCCGGTGCAGGGTGTGGTCGATAGGACCCGCTGGGGGAGCCGCCGGGCAGAGAACTGGGTCCTTCCGGGGCTCTGTGTGGACCGGCTCCGGGGGCGTTCGTGGGTCATGGGAACCAGGGTTCGGACCGCAGCACCTAGCAGCAAAGCGGGACAGCGAACAGCATCAGGAGATGGAACGGCCCCCAAGTGTGCTGGACACCCACACATTGTCAAGCCGCCTTCGTTGAGGGAAAGGCAGGGAGAGGCAGAGCGGCTCGGGGACAATCTTTCAAGAAATACCCGACTCGGTATCTCAACCGTCATGGGAAAAGCTGCGTAGATGAAATCGGAGGCAGGGGCTGGGCCACCGCACCCGCACCGGACCGCGGTGCCCGCAGCTTCTACGTCCCTCCTGGCCACCTCCTTCCGCTGCACCCTCCTCCTCTCCTTTGCCCTTTTATTAAGGGATGATAAGGATCACTCTTAGTGGAGAAGGACTGTCCTGAGAGCAGCCCAGGTCTCCAGGGCCAGGCCATTCCACGGGCTGGAGCTGAAACTACTGCGGTGCTCAGAGCTTGGGTGCAGTGAGCGCTGCTTCCCTCCAGAGCGCGCGCTCAGCGCGTGGGTATCATGGGGCCCAGGGTGTAGTGAGCGCCGCTTCCCGCTAGAGGGTGCTCTGGGAGCGTGCACATGCTAGGTTGTTCTGTCAGACTCCCTTCTCAGATAATGATTAGGAGAGTCACAATTAGGCTTGCTTCACATAAAACCTAAAATGAAATAAGTTCCATGCATGTATTGTAATGATAGGACTTGAAAAACAATTAGTATTTACCTGTTTTCTGTATGTTAATGGCTGCTTGGATAGGTGAGGTGAACTAATGTAGGAAAAGTCAGGGTGATAGGGTTAGAATGGGGTAAAGAGAAAAATGAAAAGTAGTGAAAGTAATTTTCATGATAGCGAGTACATATGAACAGACATTCCATGCTAATAAGTAGGTGATGAATGGTTGAATTAATTCAGATCATTCCTGTGACTTTAGGAATATCAAGGTATAGAGATGAATATGGTTCTGGGGGGAATAATTTTCAGCATTGTCAGAGACTAAGGCTTTGCAGGTAATGAGTATAGTTATTTTACACTACAAGAGTAATACCAAACCCACAGCAGCTTCACAGGCTATCAATGTGAGAATATTATTACGCATTGTAAAACACGGAGTAAAATGTGTGTTCAAGATTATTACAGTGAGCCAGGAACCGGTGGCTCATGCCTGTAATCCTAGCTACTCAGGAGACTGAGATCTGAGAATCGCTGTTCAAACCAGCCCTGGCAGGAAAGTCTGTGAGACTCTTGATCTCCAATAAACCACTAGAAAACCGGACGTGGTGCTGTGGCTCAAGCGGTAGAGTGCTCACCTTGAGCTGAAGAGCACAAGGACAGTGCCTAAGCACAGAGTTCAAGCCCCAGGACCAAAAAAAAAAAAAGATTTCTAAAGTAGGCGATCATAAATAATGATGATATTATACTGTCAAAGCAGAGAGGAAGAATGTGAGACCGGAAACATCAGAGCTCAACATACAGAGTAGCTACCATTACAGGCATGAAACACCAATGCCCAGCTTAATAAGGAATTTATTATTATAGAAATACTTAAGTAATTGTACAAAGAACTTCAATTCAACATATCAGTTTGTGAGTGCAATGTATCATTACATTTACTAATAGTATTTTATGAAGTTGATGTACAAAGGGTTTTAATTTCCATACTTGGGATCATGAGTACAATGCATGTGATAGATGTCACCTGTTTTATCATTCTTGTCATCCCTTCCCCAGCCCCCATCACCTCAGTTTGTCTAGTTCCATTTTCACACATTCACATTGACTATCATGGCTACATTCATCTACCCTTCCTGTCTTCACTTGTCTACCCCAGTTTCCTTGACATTATCCTTCCTGAATATACTACCCTGTAGTTCATGGTTTTGTGCAGGGTCCTATTTTCCTTAGAAACAGCTATTATTCCAAGATCCATGACTTAGTGTGTGGTCAGGGTCAACATTTCACTAGTATGTTTTCCTAGGTGGTCAGCTTTCTACCCAAGATAGAAGTCCTGTGGGTTTTGTTGTTGTTTTTGTTGTTTCCCCAAATCTTTGCATTTTCTTTTTATTTATTTCTTGCTCTTTCTTTTTCCTTTTCTTTTGTCGGTCATGGAAAAACACTCTGGGCCTGGACCCTGTCCCTCAGAATTTTAGCTCAAGGTTAACGCTGTACCACTTGAACCACACTGCCATTTCCAGTTTTCTGAGTGAATTATTGGAGACAAAAGTCTCACGGCCTTTCCTGCAGGGGCTGGCTTTGAAGCACGATCCTCAGATTGCGACATCCTGAGTTAGGATTACAGGCAGGAGCCACCTATGACCAGTGTGTGTGTGTGTGTGTGTGTGACCAGTGTGTGTGTGTGTGTGTGTGTGTGTGTGTGTGTGTGTGTGTGTGTGTGTGTGTGCGTGTATGTGTGTGTGTGCCCCAGTCCTGAGTATTGAATACTGACGCTTGAATTCAGGGCCGGTGTTGTCTTTGAGCTTCTTTTTTTTTTTTGCACTCTGCCACTGGAGCCACACCTCCACTTCTGGATTTGTTTGGGGCAAGTTTCTGGAGTATCACAGATTTCCTGCCTAGCCTGGCTTTCACCCTTAATCTTCATATCTCAGCATCTCTAACACAAAGATGAAACTTTAATAATAGCAAGCTATCATGTGACAGATGCCAATATATTAGGTTTCCTACACAGACTACTGAGTTCTCAGTATCTCTAATGTGAGTTCAGACCTCCAAAACAGCAAGCAATAAACCATCATGACTGTCTCTGGGAATATACAATTTTTAAAAATATTCAATTACCAGCTGGGTGCCAGTTACTCACATCTGTAATTATTGATACTCATGAAGCTGAGATCTGGGGATTGCAGTTTTAAGCCAACCTGGGTAGGAGTCACTTATCTACAATAAGCTAATCAGAAAAAACTGTGTAGTGGCTCAAGTGTTTCAATGTGGCTCAAGTGGTAGAGTGCTACCCTTGAGCACAAAGAGGCTCAGGGACAGTGCCTAGGCTCAGATTTCAAGACTTGGGACTGGAAAAACATTCTTACCAGAGCTCCCACAAATAACAACTACCTTCCTTTATGATGAAGGTTTACATTAACTATATTTATTCTCTGTACCAATAGCAAATGCCACCTTATCTTCATAAATCAAGACTTGCTTCAAAAATTCTATTTTGTAAAAATAGAAAAATGAAAAATTCATAAATCAAAAGTGGCTTACATTAAACAAACAAGTTTCCGCCGGGCGCTGGTGGCTCACGCCTGTAATCCTAGCTACTAAGGAGGCTGAGATCTGAGGATCTCGGTTCAAAGCCAGCCCGGGCAGGAGAGACCGTGAGACTCCTATCTCCAATAAACCACCAGAAAACCGGAAGTGGCACTGTAGCTCAAGTGGTAGAGCGCTCGCCTTGAGCTGAAGAACTGAGGGACAGCGCCCAGGCTCAGAGTTCAAGCCCCACGACCGACAAACAAACAAACAAACAAACAAGTTTCCAGAGCTCAGAATTCAGGGCTCAGCAGGAGACTTTGCTCCCACAGACCTAGGACTCACCTGACCAGTGCCTTCTCATATCCAGGAAGTCCAGAAGGATGTTGTAAATGATCATGAGGTTCATTAGGAATGTTACCAGGTAGGGAATAGTGCACTTGATTAAAGTCAGTAGAATTGGATGGGGTGATAAGCTGGGCTCAGAGCTCCTTCACTGACCTGAGAGTCACCTCGGTGTGGTGTGACTGACATAAATGGTCAAATGTAAGCTGTCTCTAGTAAATCAGAAATCTTGACAAAAAATCATTTATCAGAGGTGCAGGTAAGGGAACTACGATATTTTTCTATCAGTGCAGGACAGAAGCAATGGTGTTTTTTAAACATTTATTATTATTGTTGTTATTGTTATTTTTAGGTAATTATACAAAGAAGTTCCCATTCTACAAGACACTATATAAATACAAGGTGTCTGACAACATTGTCACTCATCCCTCCTAGCAATGGTGTTTTGAACAAGAAAAAATAATGAGTCAGCAGTGGAAGAATGCTTGCCTTGCAGGCATGAGGCATGAGTGGGGAGGTGCTGGTAGGAGGCAGATAGTGCTGGGCTTGGAACCAGAGTGAGGAGGGGCAGCTGCTAATCATGGCAAATCTGGGAACAGACAGCCAGCGGGGCGACCTAAGGACATTCACCTACCAGGGCCCACGAGAGGGCCACATCCAGGGCACTTGAAAGCAGGCAGGAGGGACCAGGACACTGCAGTCCTGGAGAGAGCCACTATGGACTCCCACTAGTGTGTCCTGTCCCTACAGACTGTCCAACAATGCAGTCTCACTTTATTCAGAAGGAACTGAGGAACCAGCTCAGGCCCCGATGCCCTGCCAGTCCCCACTGCCTTCTCAGGCCACCTCCCTTCTCTATCCTTTCCTCTCCCTCCCTCCTCAACCCACACCAGAATGGAAAACAGAAAACATTATTTTCAAGTCTTGTTTGTTATAAGATTCTTGAACATAAAATAAAGAACACTTGCAATAATATAAAGGGATAGCCCAATTAAAAAATGCTCAGTGCTGAACACCAGAAGTGCTGAGCTCAGAGCTGCTGATGGCTGTTGTACACCTGCCTGAACAGACTAACCACCACTCAATATTGCACAGTAAACTACAATCGTTTATGGGGATTTTCATCTACATTGTTTCAAAGAAGTTCCTCAGCAATGTGTCATCCCACGATGGATCATGCTGTCATCTTATTTAGTGAACATGCTGAGAGCTAGAGAATAACAGTTCAAAAGCAGCCTAGGCAGAAAAGTCTAGGAAATTCCAACTGCAAAACAACCAGCTAAAGGCCAAGCCAAAGGCATTTTTCAGGAGTTAGAATACCTCATGCTCTGCTATTGTAACTATGCAATCAAAGGTGTGCACATGTGCATCCTGCCTGGGAACACTGCAGTTTCTAGCTTCTGGGCAGCAGGACAGGGAGTTCATCTCTTCTTTACTTATTTGGTAGAATCTGGCTTTTTGTATAATTCCCTATATTCTCTATGTTTTATTTACTGATCATAGTGATGAAACTCAGGGCTGGGCACTGTCCCTGAGCAATTTGGTTCAAGGATAGTGCTCTGCCACTTGAGTCACAACATCACTTTCTGCATTTTGATGATTAATTGGAGGTACCAGCCTCATGGACTTTCCTGGGCTGAGTTTGAACCATGGTGCTCAGATCTCAGCAGCTAGCATTACAGAACCATGGGCATAAAACTTTTGTTAGAGGTTAGTCCTTATTGTCTTAGTGAAGATTTTAGCTGAGATGGAGTCAGAGGAGAAGGAGCAAATTCATCCTGACTGTCTGCTTTCAGAAAAACAACTTATTGCATTTAATTTTTCTATAAACTCTGCTCTGTTTCTAAAGAAACTGAAAACTTTTTATTTTTTACTTAATAAGCTGTGTCCCTGAGCTCTTTTGGTTGAGGAGTAGCATTCTGCCATTGGATCCATAGCTCCACTTCTGGAGCTATTTTGGTTTTTTTTTTTTTTGTCGGTCGTGGGGCTTGAACTCTGGGCCTGGGCGCTGTCCCTCAGTTCTTCAGCTCAAGGCGAATGCTTACCACTTGAGCTACAGCGCCACTTCCGGTTTTCTGGTGGTTTATTGGAGATAGGAGTCTCACGGTCTCTCCTGCCGGGGCTGGCTTTGAACCGCGATCCTCAGATCTCAGCCTCCTGAGTAGCTAGCATTACAGGCGTGAGCCAACAGCACCCAGCTTCTGGAGCTATTTTGGAAATTAAAAAATAAATTAAACTCGGTGGGGAAGGTGGCTCAGTGGTAAGTGCTTGACTTGCATGCATGAGGCCCTAGATTCGATTCCTCAGCACAAACCACATAAGCAGAAAAAGCTGAAAGTGGCACTCATTTGATATGGATGAGTTGGTGTCTCACAAAGTTTTTGCCCAGGATGGCTTCAAACCACAAATCTACTTCCTAGGTTTACAGGTGTGACCCACTATGCCATGGTTGTGGTTACTATCAATTGTCAACTAGAAAAGGCTAAGAAATGCATTAGAGGTTACTAATGCACAACTCTTGGTGTTTAATAGAGGCTATTTCATGAGAGCAATTATGTGCACTTTGCACATAATGTTAACTTGTAACACCCTGGAAAAAGCATTTGTAGACAAACATTTAAAAATACATGTAGGTGGTACCTTGTAGGACCCAGATTTAAGCAAGATGACAGGCTCCATGGAATGAAAATCGGTGTGCCTAGAAGTGGACTTTAAAAGCAGTTTCCTTTGCAATATCTTTTCTCTTCCTGCTTGATAAGCATCCTGATACACTATTATAGCAGCAGAAGTGGATAAGAGCAGAGAGAACTATCTTGAAACATTTACTTCCAATCTAAAGTGGACCTTCCTCTGACATCTGATGACAGGACAATGGTAGGCTTCCACACTTCTGTGGTTACTCAGTAGGAATACACTAAAGCCATCCCTCAATCAGATCCTGTGCTTCATAATGAAGAAACATGCGATGACCATCTTGCACTCCATTCACCATTTGAGAAAATGAAATCTGGTGCATTTACTAATAGATTGTGTAGTATAATAAAGTTTTTTAAACTGCAACAAATAAAAAATAAATTTATAAATTAAATTGAACAAAAAACACCCTAGAAAGTAGTGGTTTTGAGAAGAATTTGAGAGCTTGGCAGCAGTGGCACATGCTTGTAATCCCACCTTATCATATTACTGGGAGCTGGATCAATGCCTACCAAGGCAGAAAAGTGTTGTCCCCATCTCCAAGAAAACAAACAAACAAACAAAAAAAAAAAGAGTCCATGTGTCCTGGATGAAATCCCCAAAGGCTGTTCCTCAGAGGGTGATGTGTGATGCTGTGAGGATGAAATCTAACCTGTAGTGGAGCCCTCAGGGTATTGGTCATGTCAGGAATATGAAATGCCTGTTAAGGAGAATGCCTGAGGCTGGGAAGGTGGCTCAGTGGTACAGTGCTTGCTTTGCATGCATGAGGCCCTGGGTTTGATTTCTCAGCACTATATAAGCAGAAAAAGCCAGAAGTGAAGCTGTGGTTCAAGTGGTAGACTGCTAGCCTTGAGCTGAAGATCTGAGGACAGTGCCCAGGCCCAGAGTTCAGGCCCCACGACTGAAAAAAAAAAAAAAAGGTAAATGTCCTGTGGCCTGCAAGTAAAAATACCATAAGGTGGGAATTTTCCTTTCTGATTGAGTGGAAATCTATAATCTGTGCCATTTTCCCTCTAGTGTATATGAGTTGTTTTTCACTTCATAGTGACTCATGCCTAAGAGTTTTCCTAGAATCGCATAAGAAAATTTAGTCTTAAAATTTTGAAGACTTTTCGATTGTTTACAGCCATGGGGAATTCTGGGAAATGGATGGACAAAAAACTACAAGAGCAAAGGTGGAATTTTAGGGTTATGAAGAACTATTTGGGTTCCAGGTTAATAAAGGTGGACTTGTGATGGATATGTTGAGTATTATTAGCATGAGTGGATTAAGAAGTAGCTAGGAGATTAGGAAAGCACTCCTTGGGTTACATTGTGTTATTGCAAGGAGGATTAACAGTGTGGATAGATCTTCACTCAATGTAGATGAACATTACCATCCCATTCTGGGAGCCTGAGAGAATAAATATCCTAAAAGGAGAATGCCAGGTACATCGATATGTTCTCATTCTCATTCTCTCCTCCATCTACTTCCAAGGAATCACTCAGTATGTGAGAAGGTTTTCTTATAAAAACTTACGTGTACTGAAAAATCCTGAAATTATAGGCAAAATAAGCCTGTCCTGCTTTAATTTGTCTGTATCAGATCTTCTGTCACAACAATGGGAACTCATTAAGACACTGCCACTCTCTGCCTTTTACTGGGAACCCTTTCCCCAGGAGAAGAACCATGACCATGAAGAGACTTGCTCTGGTCAGTTGACAGTATGTCACAGTGGCTGGTAGCCACACCAATGGTTCCCATCATTTCGCCAAGCCTAAGTGGCAAGTTGTAGGTTGAAACAGCATTGATGCTCCCCATAGCCTGGACTATTCCAGCTGCATCAAGCTGTCAGTGGTACTCGGGTCAGTGCTATGAGCCTTATGGCTGACTAGATGTGTTGCTCAGTGAGGATATCTTAGAATCCCCCATCTTGCTCCCATGTCTCACTTCTGGTCCACATGCTTACTCCTTCCAGTCATTCACACTGCCTATGTGCTTCTTTGGTTGAAAGCCTTTACTATTAGTTTGGGTCCAGAACTCTGGTGTACATGACAGATCATAGTTAAGGCAAGGGCTGTCCAACATGAATAAGTACCATGCTTGGGCCCCTTGCAGAATCTGCTTGGTTCAGACTCCACCATGCCCTATGTAGTGCCACAATGGCACTCTGAACATAGGCTCTCTGAACACACCCAAGAGACAGACCATTCTTGCTGCTCTAATGCCTCCCAACCCACCCAGCATTCTTGCTGAGCTGCTCCATGGCCCCAAACCTACCAACAAAGTGCTTCTCTAGTATGATCTTGTCATAGCTGTAGGTCACACAGTGTCACCTCCAGCTATTTCTAAGTAGTTTATTGGAGCTAACAGTCTCCTGGACTTTGAGCTTCTTTTAGCTATCATTCTACAATTCCCTTTTCTGATCTTATTATATCTTTCCTGAGTATCCAGTATGCTTATTATGTAATTTGCCTACACTTGAGCTGTTGTCATGACTAACAAAGCCAGGTTCACAAGTCTCCAGTGCATCAGGAATAGATTAGCTGGAAAAGCAAAGTGTTCAGAAATCCAAGGCTAGCTTGATTTCTTCATGGCATGAGAAAAGAAATAGAAATCTGCATTCCTTGAGCTCAGAGAGACTATTTTCTGTCTTTCACATAGAATTAAGTTTGTTTACTCACTAACTTGCAATTTTTTTTTGTCTATTACCATATTTTATATTCTTGGATTTGGAAATCAGGGAGCAAACTAGCACTGAAGGCATCCCTCCAGCCCCATTGGTTAATGTTACATTTTTTTCAGATAAGAGAGGATCCCACATACTTTCCCCAAGTCCTTCCTGACACTTAGAGCTTCCCAATCCTTGTCTCTCACTGTGCCTTACATGGACTAAACAAATTTAAATAGGACAACTCTATATTTCATGAAGAATACTTACTAGAACTTAACGTTAATTGAGACTTTTATTTTTATTTTATTTGTGAACATACTGTACAGCGGGGTTACAATTACATGGGCAGGATAATGCATACATTTCTTACCAAGCATTGCAGCCTCCTCCTTTGTTTACCCTTCACATCCCTTCTGTTAATTGAGACTTTGTTTTTGAAGCACCTTCTTAAAATTTATATTATTTCATTTTAATATATTTTTATTTTTAATTTTTCATTATACAGTTGATATATAGAGGGATTACAGTTACATAAGTTAAGCATACATTTCTTTTTGGACAATGTCATCCTTTCCCCAATCCCAATTTTCCCTTCCAATCCCCACCCGCAAGTTGAATAGTGCATCTTCAGCATAGTGTCTATTGAATACCATTGATGCATTTGTTCACCCATTGTCTTATTTCATTCTTATGCCAATACCAAATTCTGTCATTCCTGGCTATTAAGTGAAGGAACTGAAGTTCAAAGATAAGAAACTCAAGATCACATTGCTAAAAGAGCTAAAGTTTACAATTGAATAGATTTAGCTGTGCATGATGGTGTGACTGTTATCTCAGCTGCTAGAAGCAGAGGCAGGATATTGTCAGCACGTTGCCTGTCTAGGCTGCATAGTAACACTGTTGCAAAACATCAAAACCAAATGAAAATAAAAAAAAAAGGATCTACCAATGCTAGAGATTATGTGGAGATTTACAGCATTAGTCTTTAAGGAAGGAGACTAAGGACACAGAAATGTAGTTAAACTTGGCTGGGATAATGGTATCCTGATCATGGTATCAGGCTGCTGTTCTTCTTTTTCTTCTTTGTTTTTTTGGTTGGTTGTCCTGAACTCTGGGCCTGAGCACTCTCCCTCAGCTCTTGACCAAAAGGTAAGCCCCTTACCAATTGAGCCACAGCACCACTTCCAGCTTTTTTCTGCTTATGTGGTGCTGAGGAATCGAACCCAGGGCCTCATGCATGCAAGGCAAGCACTCTACCACTGAGCCAATTTCTCAGCCCAGGCTGGTATTCTTCAGCAGATACTTTATGAGTAGGATTTCAGTGATGATGGAACTTTAGTCTATATTTCTATTGTCTATATGTGTATAGCTGGTACTTATATGTATGTATTAAACATGTGAAATATGGTTTAGGATAACTGAAGGCTGACTTTAAATTGTATATACTTTTACTTACATTGCAATAAGATGGAACACTCTATTATTCCTTGTCTAATGTTCAATTTTAATGCAAGCCAAAGCTGGTACTGTGACTTTACTTTCAACTACTTCATGGTGGAGGCAAAAATAAAACAGGATTTCAGGTGTCAATAACAGCTTGACAGGTGTCAATAACGGCTTGAGTGTCTCTTAATGTGCCAATCCCTATTGAAGACAGATATTCACTTTGTAAATTCATCAATTATTCAGCAAGAATCTAGGAAAGCACTCTAGAAGTCTAGGGGAAAAAAAGGCAGTCTGACTAAGGCCCTGCTAAAATCAGTAGCCACTCTGGAGGGACAGGAAGTGTCTTGGGAAAGTGTCTGTTATCTGTTGCACTACCTTAGGCTATAGCACTGGGATGCTGTGGCACAAAAGCCATGTTCACATGAACTGTCTAATGCTGTTCAATCTTATTTTATCTGTGGCAATCCTTTTCATATGAAATTTGTTACAAAAATGGGGAGCTCTATAATTTGCAGCAAGTGTGGGGATAGAACCATGGCCTTATTTCCTGAAGTAAGTTGCTGTTGGTGGCTCTGGAGGTGCCTCTGTGATGCCAGGATGGCATGCATAGAATACAGGTGGAGCCTAGATAATTCTCAAGGGTCAGCTGCAGATGAGTTGATAGGCTTGTGAAGGAAGGAAATATTTGGAGGTGAGGTGTGATGCCGCCATGACAGCATCTCTAATTAAGTAGTTTGAAATACATTTCAAAAGAGCTCAAGGCCCTGAGTTAAAGCCCCTCAACTGATAAAAAAAAATCACTGATTTTTCTGCCCAAGGTGGCTTTAAACCATGATCCTCTTATCTCAAGCTCCTCATTTGCTAGGATTACAGGCATGAGACACCAGCATCGGCTTTGCCTTTCCTTTTCATATTATGCTATAAAAATTTGTATCATCATTTTATTTTTTTTTTTGATTTATTTTTTTTTTTGGCCAGCCATGGTGCCTGAACTCTGGGCCTAGGCGCTGTCCTTCAGCTCTTCAGCTCAAGGCTAGCACTCTACCACTTGAGCCACAGCACCACTTCCAGCTTTTTCTGCTTATGTGGTGCTGAGGAATTGAACCCAGGGCCTCATGCATGCAAGGCAGGCCACCGTCCAGCCCTGTATCATCATTTTATTATTGTATCATTATTGAGCTATATTTTTAGTGCAATTGTTTGCATTTTCCTCCTCTTTAATTTTCTCTCCCCTCCTCTCATCCTTCCACTTCTCCTTCACTTGTACTTTACTTGTACCATTCTAAGCTTGAACTCCTTACTGAAGCTTATTGCTCAAGGCTAGCAATATACCACTTGAGCCACTGCTCTGCTTTTGCCGGTTAATAGACAATAACAGTTTCACAGACTTTGCTGCCAGGGCTGGCTTTGAACAACCATCCTCAGATCTCAGCTTTCTAAGCAACTATGTTTATGGCAGCATTATTTACCATAGTCAAGATATGGAACCAACCCAGATGCTCCTCAGTAGATGAATGGATTGGAAAAATGTGCTCTGTGTGTGTGTGTGTGTGTGTGTGTGTGTGTGTGTGTGTGTGTGTGTGTGTGTGTGTGTGTGTGTGTGTGTGTGTGTGTGTGTAATGGAATTTTATGCCTCCATCAGAAAGAATGGCATCTCACCACTCATTAGGAAATGGAAAGACTTGGAAAAAAATTATATTAAGTGAAGTAAGCCTGGCCCAAAGAAACATAGGTCCCATGCTTTCTGCTGTCTCTTTTGCTGCTAACACGCTGGAGTTTAGGAATTGTTTATTTCTCAGTGCTAATAAGAGAGAGGGAGCCAAGCACAGGAGGCTTATGCCTGCAATTCTAACTACTTAGGAAGCCGAGATCTGAGGATTGTGGTTCAAAGCCAGCCCAGGCAGGAAAGTCCCTAAAACTCTTTTCTTCAATTGACTAAATGAAAAGCAGAAGTGGGGTTGAGGCTTAAAGCAGCAAAGTGCTAGCCTTGAACATAAGAGCTCAGGGATGGTGTCCAGTCCCCAAGTTCATGCCCCATGAACATCCAAAATAGAGAAAAAAGAAACTGAAAGAGGAGAGAGAAGAGAGAGAGGGGGAGGGAGGGGTTGGGAGAGGGTTGGAGAGAGGAGGGAAAGGGAGGGAGGGAAGGATGGAGAGGTACTTGGTTTTCTAAGTCAGAGCACCACGTCCAGTTTTCTAGTGGTTTACTGGAGATAAGAGTCTCCTGGACTTTCCTGCCTAGGCTGGCTTTGAACCATGATCCTCAGATCTCAGCCTCCTGAGTAGCTAGGATTACAGGCATGAGCCACTGGTGCCTGGCTGCTTGTGATATATGATTTGGCCATATTGAGTCCCCAGAGTGTTCACCTTCCCCATCTTTCCCTTTGTCACCTTCATCTTCTCTGGAAGTCTTTTTACTTTCATTTCCCCTTTATTTAAAAAATTTATTTCCTTTGGATTCTAGTTGGGTAACAGGTATTTTTTTCTGCATCTCATTTATTTCTCTTACTATGAAAGTATGAAGATTTTTTAATAGCCTTTTTAGCTGTGTTCCTGTGGCTCATACTTGTAACCCTAGCTGCTCAGGAGGCTGAGGTCTGAGAATCAGTTTGAATCTATCCCCGGGCAGACAAATCCAAGAACCTAATCTCCACTTAACTAGCAACAAGATAGAGGTGAGTTGTGACTACAATGGTAGAGTGCCAGACTCAAGTTAAAGATCTAAGGGGCAGTACTCAACTCTAGTACTGTAACAAACATAACGGCAAACAAATCCCTTTTTAATAAAGAGACATTCACAGTAAGCTCAAA
The DNA here is from genome assembly GCF_024711535.1 of Dipodomys merriami. NCBI lineage: Eukaryota > Metazoa > Chordata > Mammalia > Rodentia > Heteromyidae > Dipodomys > Dipodomys merriami. The sequence continues at coordinate 6,562,267 of NW_027206346.1, forward strand.
AACAGAACATCAGAATCTGCTGTGACAATCTCCTGTGGGAAAATGTTACACAGAGAGGAAGCCCCGGATGCTGACAGATGGCCATAGCTTCTCCTCTCTCTGTACCTGCAGATCCTGAAAATCAATGTGTGATGAGCATCCCCGTGGTGGCACAGAGCGTCCCATGCTGGTGCTGAGTACACTTGCTGGTCTTGAGCAACCATCAGGGAGGTTAATGTCTGGGGTCACACTTGGGTCCCCTGTGTCTCATACAGTAGTACAAAGCTATGTCCTATCTTCTCAGACTGTCCATCTGCAGAAACAACGTGCTCCTTGAGTTGTCTCTGGAGATGGTGAATTGACCTTTCACAGAGTCTGCATAGTTTTTGTCACTGCTATCACCACTAATGTATAAGAGCCACTCAGACCTCTTTCCTGGAGGCGGGTAGAGCCAGTTCATGTAGTAACTACTGAAGCCAAATCCAGAGGCTGCACAGGAGAGTCTCAGGGAACACTCAGGCTACACCAAGCCTCCTCCAGATCCCACCAGCTGCACTTCACACTGCACACTTGCGAACACAGAGCATCCTGGCCAGGAAATTTCACAAAGACCTACTGTCTCCTCACTCACACCCAGTCATATATTTAGTATCTCTTAGTTTTCATAAATTACCTTGTAATGCTGCCATAAGGAAAGTCCATCTTAGCACAAACCCCAGAGACATTTCTCAGATTACAGTCCTGAACACTAAATGGAGTTTTTATCAGCAGAAGGAGCTGATATATTTTTTTAATTGTAAAAATACTGTACAGAGCGGTTACAATTACATGGGCAAGATAATGAGTACATTTCTTATCAAGCATTGTAGGCTCCTCCTTTGTTTCCCTTTCCCATCCCTTCCCATCCTTCCCCTGCCCCACACCCAATCCTCCCTGCCTCCCTCCCCCACCACCAAAGTTGTAAAGTTCGTTTTCGACATAATGACTTGTACATCTCATTGTTGCAATGGGTCCACCTGTATCCCTATTTAAATGATTTGTTTTTCCCCTTCCCCTCCACAAAATATACCGACATCAAATACAGTGAAAGCAGGGGTTATACTGTGGGGGAGGGACATACATAGCAACAAAGAAATAATCTTATAAATGCGTTAGAAACAATCGCATGAAAGAAAAAAAAAACATCTGAATACATATCTTAGGGTTCATTTCTCTAACATCACCTTATCTGACCTTTTCTGCTTGGCTCAGACATATAATAGATATTGCAAATAAGGGAAACCATGGGACCTATGTTTCTTTGGGCCTGGCTTACTTCACTTAATATAATTTTTTCCAAGTCTTTCCATTTCCTAACAAATGGGGCAATGTCATTCTTTCTGATGGAGGCATTGAATTCCATTGTGCATATATACCACATTTTCTAGATCCATTCATCTACTGAGGGGCATCTGGGTTGCTTCCATATCTTACCTATAGTAAATAATGCTGCAATGAACATAGTTGTGCTGGTAGCTTTAGTGTGGTCTTGTTTGTAAACATTTGGGTAAATGCCCAAAAGTGGAATTGCTGGGTCATAGAGGAGCTCTATGTGGAGTCTTTTTTTTGGGGGGGGGGTCCAGTGGTGGGTCCTGAACTCTAGGCCTGGGCGCTGTCCCTCAGCTCTTCAGCTCAAAGCTAGCACTCTACCGCTTGAGCCACAGCACCACTTTCGGCTTTTTTCTTTTTGGTTATGTGGTTCTGAGGAATCGAACCCAGGGGCTCATGCATGCAAGGCAAGTGCTATATCACTGAGCCACCTTCCCAGCCCTATGTGGAGTCTTTTGAAGAACCTCCATACTGCTTTCCAAAGTGGTTGAACAAGTTTACACTCCCACCAACAATGCAGTAAGGTTCCCTTCTGTCTACATCCCCTCCAGCATCTGTTGTTATTAGAGTTCTTGATTTGTGCCATTCTAACTGGAGTGAGGTGGTATCTCAATGTTGTTTTGATTTGCATTTCTTTTATGGCTAGGTAGGTTGAGCATTTCTTCATGTGTCTATTGGCCATCCTTCTTTCCTCTTCAGAGAAGTTTCTCTTTAAGTCTTCAGCCCACTTATTTATTGGACAGTTGTTTCATTGAAGATTTGTTGTTGGGGGATTTAATTTTTTGAGTTTGTGGTATATTTTAGCTATGAGACCCTTGTCCGTTGTATGGCTAGTGAAGATCTTCTCCATGTCCTTTGCCATGCAGAAACTCTGCAATTTCATGCAATCCCATTTGTCCAACCTCTCTTTGATTTGTTGTGCTTCTGGGTCTCTATTAAGAAAATTTCGGCCTGTGCAAAGGAGACCTAGGGTTTCTCCTATCCATCCTGTAATGTTTTCAGAGTGTCTGCTTTGACTCCGAGGTCTTTGATCCATTTGGAGTTGATTCTGGTGCAGGGTGATATATAAGGATCTAGCTTTAGTTTTCTACAAGTCATTAACCAATTTTGCCAGCACCATTTACTGAAGAGGCTGTCTTTCTACCATTCTATTTTTTTTAGAGGGAGCTGATATTTGCCTGTCCTTCTGCTATAGAATAAGCTCTGTACTGCAAGTCTCAGGTAGGACAGTGCTCAGAGCAGATGAGTGTGCTGAGGGAGTCAACAATAAATCAGTAAATGCAGGGAATTGGAGCATTTCACTATATTTACAAGCAGTGACTTTTGGGAAGATTTAGCCCACTGTGAAAGCCTCAACAGTAGGATCAAGGGGCCTATTATCATCACAGAGAAATCTGATGTGGATTATAATTCCAACCTTAAATGCAAACATTATGTTTAGCTGTATTCCATCATTCCCACAAGTCTGGGTTGGTTCCCAAAACATGTTCATCTATGTGTCTTTCTGTTTGTGCTATCTTCATATATCTGTGTATTTTAAACCATCTTACTGAGAAATCATTGGCATATAATGATAATTATATAAATATTGAGATATGTATGTGAACACAAGTGAAATAACCATGAAAATATTCCACAACCTGTGGAATCATTGCTCCTTGAGACCCAGGTCCTCTCAGGCATCACAGATTGGATGCAGGCTGCCATAGAAGTCAATGCAAATGGATCATTCGAAAATCTGATCTCTCCTCTAGAGAAGGCTATCTTCTTGTTCTTTTGAAATGTCATCCAGCAATGATGTTTCTCTTATGGGACAATATAATGTTTCTAACTGTTGAACCTGAGTCGACTTGTGTATTGGGCTGAGAAGGTGGCTCAGTGGTAGAGCGCATTGCCTTGCATGCATGAGGCCCTGGGTTCGATTCCTCAGCACCACATAAGCAAAAAAAGAAAAAAGCCGGAAGTGGTGCTGTGGCTCAAGTGGTAGAGCGCTAGCCTTGAGCTGAAGAGCTGAGGGACAGTGCTCAGGTCCATAGTTCAGGCCCCACAACTGGACCCCCCCAAAAAAAAACAAAAAAAAAGACTTGTGTATATCCAAGTCTGTTGGCAATCTGCCACATGAACAGTGGCTAGATCTCACAGAATTTGCTAATCACCAAAATGTTCCTTAATGCTGTTCCCCCCCCCACACACACACTTTGGGTGCAAGCAACTCCACTTCCTGCTTTTCCGTGGAACATTCATCTTTCCCTGGCTGGCAGAGGAGTATGCACTCAGTAAGCATTAGTTTTACTTTTATTTTCTTAATTATTTCATAATTAATGGATTAGGTGGAGTTTATGTTTGATATCTTCCTTTAACCTACTTTTCTTGTTTTTCTTTCATTTATTCTGAACATTTCTCTTAGGTGCCTGTTCTCAGTCAATTTTTGGTTATTGATGCCTGTATGATGTAGGACAGGGGTTAGCAAACTTTCTCTGTACAAGGTTAGAGTTTGCGGGGCATTGTCGTTGTAGCTATTACTCAGCTTTGCCCTAATAACACATAGGATGTCACAGAAAGTATATGAATGGATGAACGAATGTAATTGTCTGTGTTCCAATTAAATTTATTTACAAAAACAAGGTTGGAATTGGCTTATAGTCCTATAATGTCTGTCTCTGATTTCATTTATTTCTATCTATTTATGTATGTATGTATGTATGTATGTATGTATGTATGTATGTATGTATGTATGTATGTATGTATTTGGTGGTCCTGGGGCTTGAACTCAGGGCCTGGGTGCTATCCCTGAGCCTCTTTGTACTCACGATTAATGTTCTCCCACTTGAGCCACAGTGCTACTTCTGGCTTTTTTGGAGAAGTTTATTGGAGCTAAGAGTCTCACAAACTTTTCTTTTTTTTTTTTTTTTTTTTTTTTTTTTTTTTTTTTTTTTGGGTCCGGTCGTGGGGCCTGAACTCTGGGCCTGGGCACTGTCCCTCAGCTCTTCAGCTCAAGGCTAGCGCTCTACCGCTTGAGCCACAGCGCCACTTCCGGCTTTTTTCTTTTTGCTTATGTGGTGCTGAGGAATCGAACCCAGGGCCTCATGCATGCAAGGCAAGCACTCTACCACTGAGCCACCTTCCCAGCCCTCTCACAAACTTTTCTTACCAGGCTAGCTTTGAACTATGATCCTCAGATCTCAGCCTCCTGAGTAGCTAGGATTACAGACATGAGCCCTCAGCACCAGGTTAACTGTCCATGATTGTATGTTAAGTAATAAGAGCTTACAGGTTAGTTTACCATGTCACTATTTTCTTTCCCTTTGATGAGAAGGATAAGTAGATGGGTGAAGATTTGCTCTATTAGCAAATTACTAATATATCTTTTCACTATAAATGTTTACTTTTACTATGCTGATAATTTTCTCTTTTTAGGCAGGAAACAGCATAACTTCTGGTTTACATGAAGTTTGGAAGTTAATGAATATATTCTAAACTTTCAGAGACTGACAAATTCATTTCCTTTCCTGTCATTGGATCTACTGAGTCTTGTAGGAGATTCTACAATGAGGAAAAACACATAAATTTAAAACTATATAATAATTTAAATCTTAAGTTATACCATGAGTTATTATGAACGTGTTTTGAAATGATCCAAAGGTCCTGTGACCAGAGCTTTGTCCATTGCATAGCAATGTTGTGGGGCAGAATCTTTGGAGAGATGAGGCCTGTGCAGGGCATCTGTGGCTCATGCTTGTAATCCTAGCTACTCAGGAGGCTTTGATCGATAAAAGTCAGACAGGGCAGAAAAAGACATGTGACTTACCTTCAATTGACAACTGAAACAAAAGCTGGATGTGGAGTTGAAGTGGTAGTGTGCAAGGCTTGTGTGAAAAAGCTAAGAGACAGCACCTAAACTCTGAGTTCAAGGCCTAGTCGTGTGTCCCTCATTGAATTATTTTTTTCAGCTAGGCCCCATCTCTCCAAGTTTCTAGAATCCTTGAAAATAGCACTGCCCTCTGGAGAGCAAATATTCAACACATGAGCCTGTGGAGGACATTTCTTATTCAAAACATAACGTTAGTGAATGTTAGTGAACTAGGAACAATAAGAAAATAAAGTTATTTCTCTCAAAAGGAGTGAAGAGTGTATAGCTTAATGGGGATAATTAAAACACATAAGTTGCTACTGATTTGTGCTATAGAAATTAAAAAGAAGCTGGGATCCCTTCTTTAGTGGAAGTCTTGAGGCTGTAGAGCGGGTTAGGGGTTAGGGTAGTCCATATATACAAAAAACATAGTCAAAAGGACAGCTGAGAAAGTCAATACTCAGAGGTCACAGAAATCCACAAACCTCACTTCCTTATACCAAGGATCTAAATGGTGACAGTTAAGGAGGTGGTTCTAGGATATTGAAGGTTTCAAAGTAGAACTTTGGAAACAGTTCTGTATTCATATAATAGCTGTGGAAGAGGTCCAGAAAAAAAGAATGCTTAGTTGTGTTCTGGTACAACTCATCTGTAGGGAGCTGGAGAAAAGGATGGTGGTGAGGAAAAAAGGACATCCACAGTTACCAGAGCTGTTTTGGAAGAAAAATGGATATAGGTGGAGTAAGGGATTTAAGGACAGCCCAATAACAACCTGTGAGATGTGTTGACATCACACCAGGCCCACTGCTCTCACGCCACGCCCCTCCCTCCTCAAGTGCAGAATTCCTCACAGCCCTGTTCCTTCACAGCTCCGCTCTCTCCGAGCCCTCCCTTAGTCCCGCCCATCCCATCGCCCCATCCCCTGCACACACGCCCCCATGTTCTCCATCCCTCCCCAGCCCCACTCCTCACCTTGTGGCTCTTGCTGCCTCCTGGCTGCCCAGTGCAACCTGCATGTATCGCTCCTCACAGTGCTCACACATGCCACCCTGCCCCTTGCAAGCGCTCCCCTATCCTTGGCCCCCACGTGCTCCCACCTAGTCCTGACACTTGCCCTTGCCCTTGCCCCTGGGTGTCAGCAGTGAGGGGAGCCCTCTCCCCGTGCCCTAGTGGTGTCAGGTGAGGGTGGCTCCCACTCTTGTGCCGGTAGGTGAGTATGGTCTGCGCCCTGCTCCCCGTTTTCGGGCCTCTGTGCAGGGAGGCAAGGATGGCCCACGTCCTCTCCCCACTTTGGCCTGCTGTGCCGGCAAGTGAGGGCTGCCTGTGCCCAGCTCCAAGTCCCTGTGTCAGCAGGAAAGGTGGCCTGCGCCTCTCCCTCCCTGCTGAGGGCCACTGTGCCAGAAAGTGGGGGAAGTCTGCTCCCTGCTTCCCCTCTCCGCTCTCCGAGGCCCTGTGGTGGTAGGAGAGGGTGACGGAGGCCTGCGAGGCCTGCAGTGCCTTATCGGACCAAGACACTATGGAGCGATAAAGCCAGCACTCCCCCACGGAGAAGGACTTGCAGGCATCTCCAACTCTCTGTGGCGCCAGGCCTCCCCGAGAACAACCTGACCTATGGGAGACTATTCCATTCAGCTTTATCCACACAAACCCTATATCACCCCTGCATCCCATTAGCAGCCTCTCTTAGGGGTTGGGCTTCTAAAGGACATGGGGAAAGGAGGCCAGGCGCTGGACAATGTGGGTAGGGGCTGCCAAGGTAGGTGGCCAGGGAGAACTTATAGAGGTTTACAAGAAGCAGGATAACTTATGGAAACTGAGGCCTTTTGTTGACAACTCTGAAATATGGCACCTAAAATCTTAGAAATGCTATCTTTGCTTCAAAGAGAGGCAACTGAATGCATTCTTTCCTGAGGGATGCATTTCTCACCCAAGAATTCACAACTACCTGACAGGATGCCCCAAAATGCAGACAGGAGGGTGTCTCCTTGTTTCAAGGATAAGGATCTGCTTTATGGCAGGATGCATTCTTTCCTGGAAACTCAGAGTATAACACCAGGTGTAGTAAAAGCAAAGACAAAGCACCCAGCTTTGCATAACTCAAAGCCAGACCCCCTGCCTTTCCCCTATAAATACTCAACAGCTCAAGGACCTGTGTGTCTTTCTGGGTGTCCCCTTGTGTGTGTGTCTCTATGCTTTGTATCCCTATGAGACCAGCAACACTTTGCTAGAGTGTGCCCCTACCCTTCTGTTTGCTCTTTTGTCTGTCTGTTTCCTTGTTGTTTACTTAACAAAGCTCTGCCAAGTTTTTTGACTTGTCCAGAAATTCTGTGATCAAAGTCAAGAACCCTAAGTGAAGAGTTACTATATTTAAAGGGGAGCTTCACTAAACCTTACCTCTGTCTGGTGACATACACAGGAGTGAATTTCCCAGATGGCATCCTGTGCTGACAGAAAATTACAGGGGTTCAGGTGTGGACATGCATGAAAAGAAATGGAAGCAGAGTGTGCGAGAACCTGTGTAGGAGGGGAGAGAGAGAGACTGAGGAGACTCTCCCACCGATGTAAGGAAATTTGTCAGAGTTGGTGAGATGTTAATTTTGTGCCTCTGGAATGAGGGGTATCTGTGCCTAGGACTCAGTCGTCTCAGGCATACTGAATCCAATCGTTTGTAGAGACTAGAGAGTCACCTGCCTCTTGTGCTAGGACCCCTACGTGCTTGTCCCTAGGTACTAGTGAGGAAGGGGAAGAAGTTTCGATGGTTGGGAAGGCCTAGGGATGAAGCTCATGGAAGCATGGCTTTCAAGGCCTTAAGAGGACATGTAAGGGCTATAATCTTCTGAAGAGGTTCCTAAAGATCCCCTCATGAAACTGTTTTGCTAGGATTGAGTAATTAGCAACCCAAATTATCAAATATCTGGTCATGGCCAAGAATAAGAGAAGATGCTTCTTAATGTAAACAAAAGGAAGGCCTTATATAGCATACTTTAAATTGGCATGAATTTTTTTTTTTTCTGGCTTCGAACCATAATCTTTAGATCTCAGACTCCTGAGTAGCTGAGATTACAGGCCTGAACCACTGGAACCTGGATGTTGGCTTTTTTTTTTAAATTTTTTATTGTAAAGATACTATACAGAGGGTTACAGTTACATGAATGAGGTAATGAGTACACTTCCTCTTGAACATTGTTACCCCCTCCATTGTTTTCCCCCACCATCCCCTCCCTCCCTCCCTTCCCCAAGGTTCTTTTTTTTTTTTGATTGTGATTAAGTGATTACTTAATTTCCGGAAATTCACAGTATTGTGGAATAATGATGCTCATTTAAAGTCACAAGTTCATTCTAACTTTCCTGGAGCAAATTGTCTATCACAGTCTGTAATATATAACGGTGCTCATATGTTATATACCATATATGTGATCAGCAGCATGGGGATATTTAGTAGTGGTTCAACCAGATGAGTGGGAGTTCTTTGTTTCTTAAGTCCTGTTAGTTTTGTCATATCACCTAACATTTTGGATTTATCATCCACTTATCAGGGAGACCATGTACTGTTTGTCTCTTCGTTCTTGGCTTACCTCGCTCAACATGATTCCTTCTAGCTCCATCCATTTCCCTGCAAATGCCATTATTTTGTCATTTCTAATGGCTGCATAATATTCCATTGTGTATAGATACCACAATTTTTGGATCCATTCATCTGTGGTGGGGCATCTAGGTTGTTTCCATATCCTAGCTATTGCGAACAGTGCTGCAATAAACATGGAGGTGCACGTGTCCTTGTATATTGGTTCCTGTTGTTCAGGGTAGATGCCTAGAAGTGGTATGACTGGGTCGTAAGGGAGGTCAATCTTTAGCTTTCTAAGGACCCTCCAGACTGCTTTCCAAAGTGGTTGTATGAGTGTACATTCCCACCAGCAGTGTAATAGCGTTCCTCGTTCTCCACATCCCCTCCAGCATTTGTCATTGGCTGATTTGTGGATGTGGGACATTGTGACTGGGGTAAGGTGGTATCTCAGGGTTGTCTTTATTTGCATTTCCTTCACCACCAGGGATGATGAACATTTCCTCATGTGTTTCTTTGCCATTTTTATTTCTTCATTTGAGAAGTCCCTCTTTAGTTCCCTTGCCCATTTAGTAATTGGTTTGTTAGGTTTGGGAGGGATTAGTTTCTTGAGTTCCCTGTATATACAGGATGTTAACCCCTTGTCTGATATATTGCTGGTAAATATTTTTTCCCAATTAGTTGGTTGTCTTTCTAGCTTGGTTGCAATAGCTTTATCTGTGCAGAAGCTTTTTATTTTAAGGTAGTCCCATTTGTCGAGTCTCTCTCCAATTTGTTGTGACCCTGGGACTCTGTTCAGGAAGTTCCTTCCTGTGCCTATTAGTTCAAGTGTCTCTCCTACTCTGTCCTGCAGTAGTTTCAGAGATTCAGGTTTAATGTTAAGGTCTTTAATCCATTTTGAGTTGATGTTGGTGCATGGTGATAGGCAATTGGCATGAATTTTGCAGGAAGAGTGAGAGAGAAGTAAACCAAGGTAGGTGACTGAAGGAGATATTTGTTCTATCTATGATTATGGCATCTATGACTGTGAAGCTAGTCCTGAAGCCATGCATGTCCATCTTCAACCCAACAGATTTTGGACTTGGAAGGCGTGTGTGTGTGTGTGTGTGTGTGTGTGTGTGTGTGTGTGTGTGTGTGTGTGTGTGTAGTGTTTTTGCAAGGAAGGGAATCATAATAACCAGGCTGAGATGAGTATCTAACACAGGAGCCTGACACATTAGGTATCCCTAGAAGTGCTCATAAGGAGGGAAAGCCATGTGCAACAAAGCTATTTTCATTTCAGGATAAGCTGAGAAAAGGTAGCTCATTGTTCTGAAGGTGGCTAATAGTGGGCTTTATCTTTCTCCTCTGGGAGGCACTTGCAACAATTTCTTTATAGAGTTCTTCATCTTCCAGGGATAGGAAGGATACTGGTTTGGACAGAGCATCCCAGAGTCCTGAATCTTGACTGGCCCAAGAAGAGACCACAAGACCTAGACAGGTTGGGTTGGGGCTTGTGGCTCCATCAGAGCCCACCCCTCCCCCTTCCATGGACTGTAGAGAAAGCAGAAGACATTAGACACTGAACATGCAGGGCACTGCAACAATGCTGCCTGCACACCTGGATACAGCTGAGCCTGAAGCTGCACCTCAGCTTCTCATTCTCAGGTAGAAGTACATTACCTTTTCTTTTGCTCAGTTTTGTGTTTTCTGTCATTTACAGTTGATATTGTTCTAATCAACACAAAGTGATTACTAATTCTCTGGGTTAGGGATTCTGAGATTTTAATTTGATGACCTAAAACACACAGTGAAGAACAAGAATTACAGTTGATAGTTTGGTAGTAGCCTGGGAAACACAGGGATTCCTCTGCTGGTCCTGCAGCTTTAGGTTTGGCTCTGACAGTCATTGCAGCAGTGAATCAACATCTTACCTGGCAGTTCTGCAATTCCCGGGCCTTCCCAGCAGTGCCACCTTTTACTTTTAGGTGGTACCGTTGGTATCTAGGCTGCCCATGAAGACAAATGTGTCTGGAGGGTAGTAATGGATTGTTCTGGCAGGTGATATCCCCATAGGGTACTCTGTATTCAGGCAGGTGATGCCCCTCTAGGATGCTCTGTGTTCAGGTAGGTGATACCCCAATAGGGTACTCCCTGCCCTTGGAGGGATCCCAGAGGAAAGAATATCTGGGGTGATTTCTAAGGTGTAAAGATGAATGTGCATAGTAGCAAAATTTCATAAATTCAGCAAACACGTACCCAGTGTTAAGAAAAAGAGTCCACCTTGGTCTTCTAGGCATACCCAATGTAGAGACACAGCCAGAGGCAGACAATCTCTGGCCCCATACTTGTCGTTCCTGAGGAGCAGAGAAGCTTCTCAGAGGAGGGACCTTTTGAATTGGGCATTTGATGTCAGAGTAGAAGCTGGTCTCATTTCCTTTTTCTCAGAAAAACTGAGGCTCAAGAGATGTAGGTGTCCAGCTTGATACACACAGCTAATTCAGGGCTGGGCTAGGAAGGGGTTGCATAGCCTGGGAATGTGAGGAGAGATTTTTGTTTTTGGAAGAGGTCATAGCAAGGATGAAAGCAGAAGAGCTTCAATACAAGTTACTTCTACGTTATTCCTCTAAATTTTTAATTGCAAATATGAAGCATATAGGTCTTATACACATATACACATTTCATTAGTCCTACTAAGTGATTTCATTTTGTTTTTAGTGAATACAACCCTGTGCCGAGTCTGGCCCTCCCTGGAGTCCAAACCTCCTTAGAGTCCGAGTCCAGGCCTTTTGTAGTCTGGGCCTGCTCGGAAATCTGCACCAGTTCTGGTTACAGGCATATTTCTAGCCTGGACCTCCTTTAAGTCTGCAGCACATAGTCCAAGTCAAAGTCCGTTTCTTGTGCTTACTCTGAGTCCAGGTGTCCTTTGAGTCTGAGTCCAAGACTGTTCCTAGTCTAGGCCCCTCAGACTCTGTGCCCACTCTGAGTCTATGCTGGTTCCAATTCCAGACCTGTTCCTGGGCCTCCTTGTAGTCCAGCCTATGCCCAATATCTTTTCTTTTTTTTCCTTTTTTTTGGGGGGGGGGGTCCAGTTGTGGGGCCTGAACTCTGGGCCTAGGCCCTGTCCCTCAGCTCTTCAGCTCAAGGCTAGCACTCTACTACTTGAGCACAACTTCCCACTTTTTTCTTTTTGCTTATTTGGTGCTGAGGAATTGAACCCAGGGCTTCACGCATGCAAGGCAAGCACTCTACCACTGAGCCACCTTCCCAGACAGTATGTCCACATCTTTTCTATGCCTGCTCTGAGTCTGAGCTGCTCTGAGTCCTGGCTGCTTGGAGTCCTGGTTGCTTTGAGTCTGGGTCTGCACCTGGCCTGCTTCAACTCTGGACCTGCTCAGGTCTGGGCCATGTTCATTGTCTGGGCCTGCTTCATGTTCTGGCCAATTCCTAGTCTGATTAACTCAGAATCTGCATCTATTATCAGCCTGTTCAGAGTTTTCATGTCCTTAGCAAAGCCTAGGGGTTGGGGAAATTGTATAAGACATTCATTTTCCAGTATCTAGGTTTTATTCCCATTGTACTAGGCATATGAAAGTATTTTGTCTAGAGTTAAGAACATGAAAATGATACTGTGTTCCATGGCTTCCTTCAAGCTAGGTAGGCACCTTTACACTGAGTCATGTCCCTTACCATCACTGTGTCAGGCCTGACCTGAGATCTGTCTCATTAGAAGCTGGGCGGTGGTATCAGAAGGTGAGAGCAGAAAGTGTGTTCTAGATGGCTTTTTCTTTTTGTTCTCAGCCATACTCCAGATCACTCTCAGCATAAAAGAGGCTCCAGGATGCTGAACCCTTGTTCTACAGAGACTTCCTTTCACTTCAGGTGCTGAGAAAATGCAAAGGGTTCAGAAGCCTGGAATTATGAGTGTAGGATCTGGGTATAAGGCCTAATGTAGTATGGTTTGGCTGGACCTCAACAAATCTTGCTTTGGAGAAGATAGTGAGTTAGGGCATAAGGGGATCTGTGGAAAACATTTCTGCCAGGTGCTAGTGGTTCATGTCTGCTTTCCTAGCTACTCAAGAGGCGAAGCTCTGAAGATTGCAGTTTGAACCCAGTCCAGGTAGAAAAGTCCTTTTTCTTCAATAATCACCAACCATTCCCTTCCTTTTCCCCCCTTCCCCCAAAAGGGAAACAAAACCTCAAGAAAAGCACCTAGGCTGAGTTCAAGCCCCAGGACCAACACAAAAAGATTTTTGTTTTCATCATATAGGTTTGATACACATTTTATTAGGCATTCAAAATTATTTCTATTTCTTTTTGGTATATTCCAGTGGTATTGTGTCCCATGACCTCTCATAAGCTAGGCAAGCACCTCAGCTCTTAGCCTGGCCATCAAGATTTTGATGCATGTTGTCTTCTTCTGACTGTAGGCTAAAATGTGGAGAGTATGGAAGCTTGGTATCTTTAATAGAGGTTCATGGTATATGGCCCAATGTGGGATGGTCTAGAAAGACCCCATCAGAACTTGCTCTCGCAAACTCATATCTTGCCCAGGTCATTCGCCTTTCTCCAAGTCTGCACCAAATTTTCATCTATACTTTCATGTTCATTCTGTGGCCTGGAGAAGGAGGTGAAGGTGTATGTGAGAAAGGACATCCAGTCCCTTCCTGCTTGGTACGTTGGTGCCAACCAGAACAACTTTGGTGACTCTAGGTTCCTACCCAGGCCTCTGAGTCTTCACTGCACTTTAAGCTTGCATTTTGGTCATATTATGTTCAGTACTTGTGGGGTTGGGAGCTCAGGATATGTGTGGAAAAAATGTTACTTAATTAATTTGTCAGTTCTGGGGCTGGAATTCAGGGCCTGGGTGCTGTCCCTGAGCTCTTCAGCTCAAGGCACACACTCTACCATCTGAGCCACAGTGCCACATCCAGTTTTCTGGTGGCTAATTGGAGATAAGTGTCCCCTAGACTTTCCTTCCCAGGCTGGCTTTGAACCACAATCCTCAGATTTCAGAATCCTGAGTAGCTAGGATTATAGGCGTGAGGCACTGGCACACGGCAGTACCAAGTTTTTTTTAAATTATTATTGTTTTTTGTTTTGCCAACCCTGGGGCTTGAATTCAGGGGCTGGGCACTGTTCCTGAGCCTATTTTTGCTCAAGGCAAGCATTCTACTACTTGAGCCACAGTGCAATTTCTAGCTTTCTTTTGTTTGTTTTGTTTATATGGTACTGGGGAATCGAACCCAGACTTTCATGCATGCTAGGCAAGCATTCTATCACTAAGCCATATTCCCAGTTGCATAGCACATTTTCAAGTGTGCTTTCAGACATGTTCATCCCATAGCCTGGAGAAGGCAATGAACACATGTGTGAGGAAGGACAGCCTATGCATTCTTGCTTGGTAACAGTACCTGTCAGAGCAACTCTGGCCACACTAGGCCCATCCCAGGCCTATATCCTTAACACCAAGTCTTTACTGAGCTTTCAGCTCTGTCCTGCATAGGATATGGGGACTAGGGGGTGAGGGGATGTGTGACACATGTTTATATTTTCATTATTTCTTACAGATATTTTATCAGGCATTCCGAGGTATTTCAATTTGCTTTGGTGAATTCCAGTGGTATTATGTTCAGGGCTCTCCACAAGTTAGGGCAGCACCTCGACATTACCACTGTAGCCACGCTTCCAGTCCTTTTGCTTTTTTCCATTTTCTTTCACATTGGTTTGGCTGTGGACTGCTATTCTCCTTCTGTCCATAAATAGGTAAACAGGCATGCACCCCTATACTAATCCTTATTCCCATTTGCAGATTAAAAAAAACCTGAGGATTGAAGTTATGCAACTTGTCCACCATTACATAGCTAGGTCTCCATGCAAACATCATTTCAACTTAGGCAGTTATGTGGTCACCTTAGACCTTCTTAGTTTGAAACACAAAACACTGGAAGGTATAGAAAGAACAGTGGCAACTCAATCCCTTCAACACTGATGAGTTAGTCTTGGAATAACTTGTATAATAGCATAAGTTTTGGGGAGAGGCAGATGGCCAGAATGCTAAAGACTCTTTGGTGTGGTGGTGGTAGTGGTAATGGTGGTAAGGGTAGTAGTGGTGTGTGTGTATTGAGAAGCAAGCTTGACCCTGCTGAATTTCATCCTCACATACAATCAGCTCTTCCTCTGGTGTCTGGAACTGCCTTCACCTTAGTATTGCACAGAGACATTGCTGTCCAGGGGCCTGGGGTTAGGAGCCCATCTGCTGTGTTTACATTGGAACAGACCAATAAGAACATCCCTGCATTTTGTGCTAAGGACTTGGTTTCTACCAAAGGACTCTGAACAACATTTACCCTTTTCTGACCCTTTGCATCAGGGAAAACCATCTGTTTCTTTCTTTCTTTTTTTTTTTTTTTTTTGTCGGTCATGGGGCTTGAACTCTGGGCCTGGGCGCTGTCCCTCAGCTCTTCAGCTCAAGGCGAGCGCTCTACCACTTGATCTACAGCACCACTTTCGGTTTTCTGGTGGTTTTTATTGGAGATAGGAGTCTCATGTCTCTCCTGCCCGGGCTGGCTTTGAACCTCGATCCTCAGATCTCAGCCTCCTGAGTAGCTAGGATTACAGGCATGAGCCACCAGTGCCCGGCATCCATCTGTTTCTTAAAATAACTAAACAGGTTGTGATGTGGTGAACACCATAATCCTGGACCTAGGGAGTAAAGAAGATAAGGCAAGGGTTCATGGGACTGATATTTTATTTATTCATTTTTGATGTGTTTTACCTTAGGTCTTGGTGTGTCAACCACATTTGAGTCATACTCCAATCCTCCTGCCAAAACCTTCTGAGTGAAGGGATTACAGTTGTGTGTCCATCTGTTTATCTCAATGAGATCTTTTATGTTGTGGGTTTTAGAACCTTGAACTGGTTATTCAAAGAAATCACCATGAATGCAGAATAGATAAAAATAAAGTTTTCTTTGGGTGCCTGTGTATTTGAGCCAAAGTTGGCAGCTATGTAAAAAAAGCCTTGTGTCCTGAGAAAGTTGGCATAGTTTTTATACATTTTAGGCTGTGTGTGTGTGTGTGTGTGTGTGTGTGTGTGTGTGTGTGTGTGTGTGTGTCCTGAGGCTTGAACCAAGGGCCAAGGTCTTTCCCTGAACTTTCTGCTCAAGACTAGTGCTCCACCACTATGATCTTGCATTAAGAAATTACTTTTTCCAAAAAACATACCAACAATATTATTGACAAATATATAAACAAACTAGACCTCATTGAAAGAAAGCCTTTTGCCTTCCACCATTCACCCGTGCCTATAAGCCTAGCTGGTCTTCTCCTGAGAACTGGATTATAATTATTTGAAGCCACTCCTATCCTAAAAACAAGTCCACAGACTCCATCTGTAATAAACTAACCAAAAGACAGAATGGAGGCCTGGCTCAGTTGTTTGCCAGCCATGAGCAATCAAGCTAATCCTAAGGAATGTGAGTTCATGCCCTGAATTCAAGAACTGGCAAAATAGAAGACACTCAGGCAGTCACATAGATAGAAGATAGATAGATAGACAAATAGATACATAGATACATAGATAAATATATATATAGAGAGATACATACATACATCACATTTTTGTTTTGTAAGTGGTATCTACAATATAAAATAGAGCTCATAACACTGGATAAAAATTTAAATTATGAATTTGATATGAACTTATATCCACTGAATACAGACAATTCTTATGACTTATAAAATGCCCCTTTTCCCCTTCAAGTACTGGTTTTTGACATCAGAGCCTTGCTCTTTCTTACCTTGCTTTCTCAGCTGACCCAGCTATGATAGAAACACATATGCAAGCTAGATTTTGCCTATTATTTTAAAGACTGTGTTTCCAATAACATTTTCTGTCTGGATTTGAAACTTGTTTCTGCAGAACTTCAGCCTCCTAAGTAGCTAGAATTGAGCCATTGCTGCTAGATTAAATAATTAAATTTTTATTAGCCACAAAAGGATTTGTCAAATTTCCACACATATATAAAATATATCCCAATCAACATCAGCCCCTCTATAATTCTTCTCCCATGAGATTCAATTCCCTACCTTTCCCACTTGTGCCCACCTTCACATCTGAGCCTGTTTTTCTTTCCTGGCATTTCTGTGTATGTATGAACTGCACCAAGGAATTTCACTATGTTTTTTTTTTCGTTGTTTGTTTGTTTTTGTTTTTGGTTGGTCATGGGGCTTGAACTCTGGGCCTGGCACTGTCTGTCCCTATGCTCTTCAGCTCATGGCAAGTGCTCTACTGCTTAAGCCACAGTGCCACTTCCGGTTTTCTAGTCGTTTATTGGAGATAAGAGTCTGATGGATGTTCCTGCCTGGAACAAACTATTTGAAGAAGTATTTGGGCTGGCTTTGAACCGTGATCCTCAGATCTGAGCCTCCTGAGTAGCTAGGATTACAGGCGTGAGCCACCTGCACCAAGCAAGGAGTTTCACTATAGTGATTCAGAAATACATATATTTTGGTAGAAAAACCCTCTCTGCTGTTTTCTTTTCCTCTAAAGAGCCACAATCTACTATTGGTCAACTGCTGTCATTGAGGTTCTTTATGTCCTACTTATACATAGTTTTCCTGTACTTTGAAATTATTTGCCTTTGATTTTTCTGCCTACCATTCAGTCTACTATTATCTGAGCCTCCTCCACACTCCCACCTTTTTTTTTTGGGGGGGGGCCGGTCGTGGGGCCTGAACTCTGGGCCTGGATGCTGTCCCTCAGATCTTCAGCTCAAAGCTAGCGCTCTACCACTTGAGCCACAGCGCCACTTCCGGCTTTTTTCTTTTTGCTTATGTGGTACTGAGGAATCGAACCCAGGGCCTCAGGCATGCAAGGCACGCACTCTACCACTGAGCCATCTTCCCAGCCCTACAGTCCCACCTTTTTAATATATATACACATTTACGAGAATTTTTTTGTGGAAATAGCACTTAAGCCACAGCACCACTTCTTTCTTTGTTTGAGTAGTTTGTTGGAGTCACAAGGAACTTTTTCCACAGGGAACTTAATCCCAGGCTGGCCTGGGATTAAAATCCTCCTACTCTCAGCCTCCCTTGTACCTGAGATGACTGATGTGTGCCACCACACATAGCAAGTGAATGAGAAGGAGCTTTGTGTAGGTATAACTAGACTGGTCTTGAACTAATGTCAACTTCCCAAGTAGATAGCTTTACAGGCATATGTCTTCAAAACCTTGATGTGTTCTGCTTAAATTTGAAGTAGTGTTTGTACATACTTAGGGTGTATAGTGATAATACAGTCCTTGTTGAGTATATAATAATCACTTCGATATAATTAGCACCTTCAGAGCCTGGGAAGGTGGCTCAGTAGTAGAGTGCTTGCCTTGCATGCATGAGGCCTCGGGTGATGTCTGAAAGCTTGATTCAGTTGAGGAAAGGGAGTCTGTCCTCACAGAATATCTGCTGCAGGAAAACCAATCTCCAATGGAGAAATAAGAATATGTCCCTCCCTCAACTCAGGAAGAAAAGCCTTCCTGTAATGAGGTGGTAGATCCCTTTGACTACCCTGACCTAGCATTTCTGCTTATAGGCAACTTATAGGAAGATCTAGTGTTATAGGTTCCTTCTCCCCTCCCTGGGAAAATATCTATTTTACTTTTTGTCATGATTGATGTAAAATGTTTATTTTATTTACTCTTCTAACTCTATTAAAATGTCAATATTTATGTTGTACAATTCTTGAATCCTATATACTGTGGATTTTTTCTTCCTATAATCTGATGACCCAGGCACATGGGTCCTGAGTGGGTTGAAACACCTGTAGCTGTACAAGAGCATCTACTGAATATAGAGGCAACTATTAAATGCATAGGCAGTGGCAAAAGTCCAGGCCGTGCTTCTATATGGTGATAGGGTCCCTACACTAGCTCTAGGACATAGCAGACCAGACATCCTAGAAAGGTGTTCCTCCTTGATTCTCAAGCTCATAATCTGTCAATTGGGACAAATGCCAGAGTAAATGTAGTGGTTCATGGGACTCTCTTCCAACAGTGAATTCAAGTATCATTACACATCCATTGTGCTTCATGCAAACATCTAAGAAAATTTCACCTTAAATAACACCAAAAACCTAGTTTGGGGAGAAAATATTTAACAAGATACATAAGATCCCACAATTCAATGAAAATGAATACACATCAAGAAACCTGTGGGACACAGCAAAAGCATTCCTGAGGGGGAAAATTTATTGCCCTCAGTGTCCACATCAAGAAAATAGAGATGGACTAAGTAAATAATCCCATGTTGTAAATTACTAGAAAAACATGAAAACAGTGAAACTTAAAGTTACTAAACGGAACCAGATTACCAAATTAAGAGCTGAAATTAACGAGATAGAGATTAAGAAAATTATAAATAAAATTAATAAAACAAAAAGCTGGTTTTTTTTGTTTTTTAATTTTATTTTATTTTATTTGAGAGCATACAGTACAGAGGGGTTACAATTACATTGGCAGGATAATGCATACATTTCTTACCAAGCATTGCAGCCTCCTCCTTTGTTTACCCTTCACCTCCCTTCCCAGCCTCCCCCCTCCCCCTACCCAATCATACCCCCCTCCCCACCCCACACCGACATTGTAAAGCTTGCTTTGACATGACATTTTGTAATTCTCCTTGTTGCAACAGGTCCACCTGAATCCTTAAACGACTTGTTGGTCCCCATCTCCTCCACATATTATACTGACATCAAATAAAGTGAAAGCGGGGGTTATACTGTGGGGGAGGGACATACAAAGCAACAAAGAAATAATCTTATAAATGCGTTAGAAACACATGCATGAAAGAAACGAAAACATTAAAATACATATTTGAGGGTTCGTTTTCCTAACATCACATTATCTGAACTTTTCCGCTTGACTCATACCTATACTAGATATTGCAAATAAGGGAAACCATGGGAACTATGCTTCTTTGGGCCTGGCTTACTTCACTTAATATAATTTTTTCCAAACCTTTCCATTTCCTAACAAATGGGGAAATGTCATTCTTTCTGATGGAGGCATAGAATTCCATTGTGTATATATACCACATTTTCTTGATCCATTCATCTACTGAGGGGCTTCTGGGTTGGTTCCATATCTTTGCTATGGTAAATAATGCTGTAATAAACATAGTTGTGCTGGTAGCTTTAGTGTGGTCTTGTTTGTATACATTTGGGTAAATGCCAAAAAGTGTATTTTTTTAAAAAAAATTTTTTTAAAAAATACATAAAATTGATGGACCTTTGGCAAGATTAATTAAGAGAGGAAACCCAAATTAACAAGATCAGGGATGCCACGGGAAAAATCACAACAAATACCCAGGACATCCAAGCAATTCTAAAGAACTATATCCAGAATCCATACTCTTTAAGAAAGAAAACCTATCAGAAATGGATGTATTTTTAGAGAAATACAAGTTACCCAAACTGAACAAAAAACCAATCAATTAAAAAAGCCAATATCTTACAATGAGATAAAGGAAGCAATCAGAAGTTTTCCAACAAGGAAAAGCCCAGGACAAGATGCATTCACTATGGAATTCTGTAAGACTTTTAAAAAGGAACTAACACCCATACTCCTCAGCCTCTTCCATGAAATAGAAAAAGAGGGAGCTATCCAAAACTCATTCTATGATGTCAATATCACACTCATCCCCAACCCAAGCAAAGACCCAACAACAACATCAACAATAAAAAACTACAGACCAATCTTCTTGATGAACACAGACACAAAGATCATTAACAAAATTCTATCCAACAGAATCCAGAAACATATAAAAAAAACATACATCATGGCCAAGTAGGCTTCATCTCAGAGATGCATGGATGGTTTAACCTACATAATTTAATAAATGTAATCCATCATATCAACAGACCCAAGGTCAAGAGCCATGATTATCTCCATTGATGCAGAAAAAAAGCTTTTGATAAGAGACAATATTCATGTTAAAAGCTCTGGGAAAAATAGGAATAGAAGGAACATTCCTTAAAACAATGAAAGCCATATACGACAGACCAACAGCCAGTATTATACTTAATGGGAAAAACAACCCATTCTCCTAAAATCAGGCAAGGATTCCCACTTTCTCCACTCTTCTTCAATATACTTCTGGAAACCTTAGCCAGAGAAAAAAGGCAAGAAAAAGGGAAGGAAGAAGTTAAATTAGGGAAATGGATAGAACTAGAAGAAATTATGTTGAGTGAGGTAAGCCAAGAGGAAAGAGACAAATGGCACATGGTCTCCCTGATAAGTGGATGTTAAATCCAGAACATAAGGTGATACAACACAGTAAACAAGACTCGAGAAACAAAAGACCCCCACTCATCTAGTCCAATGATTACTAAATGACCCCATACCGCTGACCACATATGGTATATATGTGCACATCAGAGGGAAACTAGGAGGAGGACACAGAACTAGAGGGAAACGGGAAAACATACAACAGTGGGACCCATCGGCTGCACCGGACATTGATCAAAACAAGCCAAACAACTTAAAGGCAGTGATGGGAGGGAGGAAATGAGTGGGAAAGAGAAAACAGCTGACACTATGCAATATCACTCAATCTGGAAGAAATAACTGTATAGTCAAAGCCCATAGAAATCATAAACTTCATGGACCATGATAGGCAATTTGTCCCATGAGTGTTAGAATGTGTTTGTGACTTTAACTAAGCATCACTATCCCAAAATACTTTGAAATTTATGAAATTATGTAATCAATCACAATAAAAAATTTGGAAAAAAGATACATAAGAAATATGAACACTGACATAAAATACATCATAAATAGGAGAAAGAAGACTTGCATAAATGGAAAATGACTTGCCAGGTGTCATGGACCATCTCACTAATTGTAGCTTCTAAAGTGGCATATTCTAAAGATGGAGGTTCAAAGCAGCACCTGCAGACAAATCTTAAAGACCCTTATTCAATGAATCAGTAAAAGTCAGGAACTAGAGGTGTAGCTAAAGTTCTATGTACAAGCGTTGAACAAAAAATAAGCAAGAGAGCAAGGTCCTGAGTTCAAATTCCAAGGTGGCATGAAAGATAAATATATCAGAGAAACAAAATTTGGGCAATGGCAATTTTAAACTAAAGAAAAACATATACAGGAAAAAGGAAAATATATGTTAATACTGTCCTTGAACAGTTTTTTCTCATGTCCATAGCTCCAATTTTGGATATTTGTTGTTGTTTTTTTGGAAATAATTTTTGGAAAGGTTTTTCTTCCTGAGGTGGGTTTTGAATTACTGTCCTCAGATCTCTTCTTTATGTGTAGCGAAGATCACAGATGTGAGTCATCCTTCCCTACTTAACTTCCTCTTGTTTTTGCAGTATCCAATTAGTTTGTTTAGGATTTCTTATAGTCCCCTACACATTTTAGAATGAATTTTGCAATTAATTTAAACCCAGGTCACAATCTTGTAAGGGGTATTTTGAATGCAAAGGCAATTTGAAAAGTACTGCTCTTTTAGAAATATTTTATGTTTTTGGGTCCGGTCGTGGGGCCTGAACTCTGGGCCTGGGCACTGTCCCTCAGCTCTTCAGCTCAAGGCTAGCGCTCTACCACTTGAGCTAGCGCCACTTCTGGCTTTTTTCTTTTTGCTTATGTGGTGCTGAGGAATTGAACCCAGGGCCTCAGGCATGCAACGCAAGTGCTCTACCACTGAGCCAACTTCCCAGCCCTCTTTTAGAAATATTAAGTCCTAGCTGGGCACTGGTGACTCACATTTGTTATCCTAGCTTCTAGGAGGCTGAGATCTGAGGATCACAATTCAAAGCCAGCCTGAAAAGTCTGTGATATTCTTACTCTAATTAACCACCCCCAAAACCAGATGTGTAGCTGTTGCTTAAAGAAGTAGAGTGCTAGTCTTGAGCAAAAAAGTTCTGGGACTTTGCCCAGGCCATGACTAAAGCTCCACAACTGATAAAAAGTAAAATAAAGTACAATATTGAGTCCTTTAGTCATAGGACAGGGTTATTTTTTCCATTTCAGTGGATCTACTTGACTTTAAAGGCATTTTTCCATTTCCAAATCACTCATCTTTTTATTGTTGATGTTCTGTGGTGGTCTTGGTGCTTGAATTCAGGACAGGAGCTATCCTTGAGCTTCATTTAGCACGAAGCTAGTACTGTACCACTTGAAATACAGGTCACTTCCAGGTTTTTGGTGATTAATTGGATCTAGGATGTGGTGCAGGAGGAAGGGGAGTAGAAGGAATGGATTGGGGGTGTCCCTCCTTACCCTGGTGCTTTAGTCATATGAGATGGAAAGTTTGCTGAAAATGGGCAGGTCTCCTGAATTGTCCAAGATGGGGGAATCTGACCCAGCATGGCTCCTGCTGTACTGCACAGGTAGCCTTGACCCAACAGAGAATTCTGAGGGGTGGCATGAGAATCAAACATGTGAGAGAACTCAGACATGGATCAGAATAGGAAGGTGGTGGGGTAGACATGAAAGGCAGCCCCATGAAAGAGGTAAAGAACAAATACCTGACTCTAGAAGGTGAAGGGGTTATTGGTGCCATCAGGAAGATTGGGTGAGCCCAGGAGGTCATCGGCAATCAGGATGGGTGTTGGGATGATCGACGTGGGGCTATCTAACAGCCTCGTGGTGGCAGCAGTCTCATTGGCACTGGAAAATCCAGCAAAGCTAAAGCTATGCTGGAGATAGGGAAGGTCTGCAGAAAGGTCCTGGCCAGGGCTCTGTGTTCCTTGGCTTTGAGGATGAAGTGGCAGCAGGGCTCATAGAGGCAAAGGTTGGTGACATGGAAGGTACTAGATCTTGCACTTGGGATGGCAGGCTAGGCTGTGGAGCTTATGGATGCTGTGCATGAAGTGACACTTGTCTCTATATTTATAGGTGTTTTCTTCAAATTGGAGGAACAGCTAGTTCTTATAGCGACTGGAGTTGACCTGCCTCTTTTGGTCTGCTTCTGATTGGGCAGCAGCTGCTCAGCACCTGTGAGAAAGAGCAGTCTCTGAAGCTGCTGTCCCTAGAGTACAAGACTGGGACTGGCTCACCCTTCAGGTAGCTGATGACCTAGCTCTGGTGGAACTTGGTGCTGGGCAGGGTGTTGGCCAAGTGCCTCCAAGGGAAACACCTCAGCAGCAGGAGAGACCACTGCCTTCCTGTCCAGCAAGCAGCCCCTTCTCTGGGAGCTCTGTCATTGAGCATCTTGGCAACCAAAACTTGCATAAAGCTTCTCTCAAGTTGAAAATGGTGGCAGATATGAGTGGGGTAGTCATTGTGGACACTGATAGAGGACAAAGGTGCAGATTTGGTGTCATGAAGGTCCTGATGTGGGGAAGGTGCTTACTCTGCCACTTAGGTCAGGAGTCCCACATGTCTAATCCCAGGGCCCCTCACCTTTCTCACTCTGCCCTCATAGAACTTTAAGTGGCTTTTTTTGTTTTCTTTTTAGATTATAAAATGTCAGTGCATCAAATACAAGGGATTGCTGCATATTAATTGGGTTGCATGTAGTCAGGTTTTTTGTTTGTTTTTCGTAAGTCGTGGGGCTTGAACTCTGGACTTGGGCACTATCCCTGTGCTCTTCAGCTCAAGACGAACATTCTACTGCTTGAGCCACAGCACCACTTCCGGTATTCTAGTGGTTAATTTGAGATAAGAGTCTCACTGACTTTTCTGCTGGGCTGGCTTTGAACTGTGATCCTTAGATCTCAGCCTCCTGAGTAGCTAGAATTACAGGCGTGAGCCACTAGCACACGGCAAGTAGTCAGTTTTTCATCAGAACAAATACCTGAGAAAAGTATCTTCTGAAGTGAGATTATGTGTGTGGAAGATAGGAAGAAAAATGAGAAAAACTGGAAATGTTGGCAGAGGCTGTAATTTGGGCTTTTGGGGAACAGTGCAAGGATATTATACATTCAGTGGCACTTTGAAGCAAGGTAGTAAGACCCTCTCACAAATATTAAATAAAAAAGGGATAGAGGCACAGTTCAAATGTTAGAGCATTGCCTAGTGTGTGTCTGGCCTGGAGTTCACTCCCTAGCCCCAGAGATTTGACTTGGAAGGGGCTAATCTGAGTGTTACATGTAATCAATAGCAGGTTCTCTAGCACTGATCTTTTGATTAAATTGAATTAATGTGTGTGTGTGTGTGTGTGTGTGTGTGTGTGTGTGTGTGTGTGTGTGTAGGTGGTATGGTGTAAGAGATAGCAACTGAGTTTCAATCTTCTGAAGGTGAATATCTAGTTTTCCGAGCACCATTTTCAGATCCAATTTTTTCTCTGGTAAAAATGGAACAGTATTGATTCAGTTCACTCTAGAAAGATAGAAGGTAGACAGGGACACAAAAGAAATATTTTGGTCCAGTATTCTGTTTAAATACAGAGCTCAAGCTTTTTGTTTTAGCTTTTAGTTTTGTGGCGGGCACTCTGCCACTTGAGCAACACTTTCACTCCCAGCTTTTTCCTGGTGAGTTGATGAGAAGTGTCTCTTGAGTAAGTAGTATTATAGGCCTGAGCTTCGGGTACTGAGCTACAAAAGAAAACAAATTTAAATTTTCTAATAGGTTTATTTTTACAGCATAGTTATGGTATAATACAGGTATATCCATATATCCCATACATATTGTGGATTGTTTTCTTGTGCTTTTGTTTTGTTCCAAGGGCTTGAACTCAGGGTCTAGGTGCTATCCCTGAGCTTTTTTGGTCAAGACTGTTGCTTTACTACACTTTGATCCACACTTTGGATCCACACTTTGTGTTCACACATGGATCAAAGAGAAGGGTTACAAAAATATTTTCTTTTCTTTCTTGCATCTTCTTGAAGGTGTTGGAGAAGAGAAGACCTTTGACAAATGGGGCTATTGGGTATTTGACTTATTGTGAGATGTCTGCTTATCAAATTAAGACATTGTTCAAAGAGCACATTTGAACCAGTCTGTGTTTACATATACAGCATCCAGAAATAATGAAAAACAAAACCAATCAAAAAAGAGAATAATCATTCATTTTCCTGAGTATGAAAACCCAGGAAAATGTTTCTATGCCCTATGAACTTTGACCCCACATGCTATAGCAGGATTATTTTGGTATAGATTTTCTGGCCCCCTTCATCACACATAGCAGGAGGAGTGCAGGAGGAGCAGCTTAGCAGGAAAGCAGCTAGGCAGTGTTGAGATGCAATGCAGCCCCCTTATGGACCCTCTTGATCTAGGTTCTGAAGAGGATGCTTCAAGGTAGGGGCAGTGGGAGTCAACCCCAGAATGGTCAAGCTGAAATCCTGAAAGCCTGTGAACAGCTTTCTATGCCCTGGATTGAGTGAGTTTGCTGATTCTTACATTCATATTCTTCACCCAATAAACAAACATGGCACCTCAAAGCAGAGTCCTGGGCCTGCCCTAGTCCTTGTGAGTGAAAGGTGCTGGAAGCATAGGAAGTACAGTGATCTAGCAGGCAAATCTGGAGGCCTGAAAGGCTATGGAAATGGCAGCCCTGGTTACTCAGAACCAACAGATATCCCTTGCATTGGCCCTGAATTCCAGGAGACTTGGTAGTTACCTCTCAATTCTGTGACAAGTAGGCTAAAGGCAATTCTGTCTGATGAATGGTGACAAGATGCCTAGAATTACCAACTCAGGCCCTAGGAAAGGCTGGAGTTCCAACTCCAATCTCCACTAATCATAAACCAAGGCCAACCAGCTGTATCAATAAAGCCATGTGTCTCCTTGGATAGTAGTTGGAGCTGGCAACAAGTGTCTCACACCTATAATTCTAGATACTCAAAAGGCTCAGACCTAGAGTTTGCAGAAAAATATGGACAGAAAAGTCCTGAGACTCATATTTCCAGTTAACTAACCAAAAAAAAAACTCAGTGAAACTTTGGCTTAAGAAGTATAGTGCCAAGTGCTATACTTGAGTGAAAAAGCTGAGTGAGAGTGTGAGACTTTTAGTTTAAATCCCAATACTGCTGTTCACACAAGGTGTGTACTTACACACACATGCACGTATCTCTGTGCATCACCTCCTTCTGGGATGCAATAATAGATGCTGAGAGTTAGCTCTAGTATCAATATTAACTCATTTCCAGTTTGACGACTGTATTCTACACACAGCAGTAGTGTGAAAGCTTCTCAGAAAATGAGTCCCACCATGCTTACAGTGACTGAGGATGGGCATAGGTGCATCCCTTCTGCTAGCTTTTGAGGGACCTCACTGTGCATCTGTGGACATTGTCTGTTCAGAAAAATAGCCTCTTCCCACAGTCACCAACAGCCACCAGAATGTGGGGAGAACTGGTCTGAGTAATGATCACAGGATCTTTATTTCATCTTTGTTAGATGTTTTTGCCTCATGTGGAGTCAGGATGTATGGCAAAGATGATTTTAATAGTTTGATGCACAAAGAGATCATTGAACAATTACTGATATTTACCATGTAAGCACAGGGTACCAACAACAACAGTGATTACATATTCTATTGATGATTCTTTGTTTTTGTTGTTGTTGTTCATGGGAATTGAACTTGAGGCCTGGGTACTGTCCCTTGAGATTTTTTTCGCTGAAGGCTGGAGTTCAATCACTTGAGCCACATTTGGCATTTTTGTGGTTATTTGGAGATAATAGTCACTTGGAAGCCTGGAGCTGGATGTTCACCCCTGTAAGCTTAATTACTTAGAAGTCTGAGATCTGAGTGTCAAGATTCAAACCGCCTGGGCCAGAAAGTCCATGAGAGTCTTACCTCAAGTTACCATCCCCCAAAAGTCAACTGGGATCATCATATCTCAGCTTCCTGACTATCTTGGATTGCAAGTGTGAGCCATCAGCAGTTTATTTGTAACAAATAAGCAAATAATAAAATAAATAATAATTGTAAAATAAATAATAAATACTATCTCTTTAAATAGTTTTAAAGAGATTTTCATTTTATTTCATGTGGACAATGCATGTTGATCAGTGTTACTCTTTCCATTATTGTCTACCCTCCTTTTGTTTGAACACAGAGTCTCTGTATATTCCATGTGATCTTCTTGTTTCAGTTTCTTGAGTGTTGAGATTATAGGCATGCACCACAATGCTAAGCTTTGTAAGTCTTATTCTCAAACCAAAACAGAATGCCAAGCAATATTTTCCTAGTTTCTGCTGCACTACATTACAAATATGCATAAAGAATGTCAGACTTTTCACACCCTGAAAATGTGGTACACTGACATCACACTGCATACAATATGCATGGTACATGGGGAAGTTAGCCAAGTGGTCTAGGCTAACCTGACACTGAGTCCCATGTAAACCCAGGTGTATTCTGATGCTGCTGGGTGAAATATTCAATAGATGTCTGTTAAATCTGGTTGATCTATGCAGTTGTTCAGATCTGCAGTTTCTCTGTTGAGTTTTTGCCAAGTTGATCTATCTAGTGGAGTGAGTGGTGTGTTAAAGTCCCCAACAATTAATGTCTTTGGATCTATGTGGAATTTGAGTTAAAGTAGTGTTTCTTGGATAAATTTGTGTGCTCTGTTGTTTGGTGTATGGAGATTTATAATTGTAATATCCTCCTGAAGGAGCAATCCCTTAATTAGTATGTAGCGACCTTCTTTATCTCTTCTCACTAATTTTAATTTGAAGTCTATTTTATCTGATATTAGTATTGCAACTCCTGCCTGTTTATGAGGGCCGTTTGCTTGGTAGATTTTGTTTCAGCCTTTCACATTGAAAATGTGTTTGTTTTTAAGGGCAAGGTGTGACTTCTGAAGGCAGCAGATATAAGGATCTTGCTTTTTAATCCAACTAGACAGTCTATGTCGCTTAATTGGAGACTTAAGTCTGTTAATGTTGAGAGATAGGACTGAGAGGTATTTGGGAGTTCCTGCCATTTTATCCACCTTCTTGGGGGCTGTGGTAACTAGGTTCTTCCTATGGTTCTTGGATTTTCAGTTTGGGTGAGGTTTCTTGGCCTTTATTGTGGTCTTCTATGTATAGGACATGTTTAAAAATCTTTTATAGGGCTGGTTTGGTGGAGATGTATTGTTTCAGTTTTTCTTTGCTCTGGAAGGTTTTTATTTGACCTGAGGTTATGAAGGAGAGTTTAGCTGGATACAGTATTCTTGCTTGATAGTTGTTTGTCTTTAGGGCATGGCATACATCATTGCAGGCTCTTCTTGCTTTGATTGTCTCTGCTGAGAAATCTGAGCTGATTCTAATTAGTTTCCCTTTATATGTGATTGATCTTTTCTCCTTGACAACTTTAAGGATCTTTTCCTTGGTCTGAATTGATCCTGTGCAGATTACAACATGATGGTGGGATGTCCTGTTTTGGTCTGGTCTATTTGGAGTACTAAAAGCTTCTTGTGTCTGAATAGGCCTATCTTTTTGCATGTTTGGGAAGTTCTCTGCTAAGATCCTATTAAACAAATTTCCTAGACCATTACCTTCTGTCTCTAGGTGCTCCTCTACAACTATTATCCTCAGATTAAGGCTTCTGATGGTGTCTTCAAAATGTTGAATGGGGGGGGACCAAGATGGCGACGGGGCAGTAGGGAAACGCCACAGCTCTCTCCAACCAAAAAGAGAGTTCGAGCTCCAACGCTTAATCTCCCCAAGAGACCGACAACAACAAAAAGACGAACACTCAGAGAAAAACCAGAGGCGGAGAATAACAAAAAAGAAACAGAGGAAAAGAAGAATTTCAGAAGAAAAGCGAAGACCCCTCCCCCAACCTTTACTGGCCGCGCGGCAGTGCGCCAAGCCGACGGCCAGCCGGCCCGGCGGGGGCTGCGGGAGCCCCAAGAGACACAGCAGAGACACAGGGGGCCGCTTTCAGATCACCAGGTACTGGTTTACAGAACAGCGGATCGCCAGGAACAGAGAAGCCTACCAGCCGGGAGTCTCCACGAGGATCCCACCCCCACCCCTCACTCTCCACCTGAGCAGAGAGGCTCCATCCCGCCAAAGCCGCTCGGCACCAGCAGCGCGCCCGCCCGATCGCGATCGCAACGACCCGGCACTCTCCACCCGAGCAGAGAGGTTCCATCCCGCCAAAACCGCCAGCAGCGCGCAAAGGGAACTGTCTGCAGACCACCCACCCGCCCGCCCGATCACGATCGCAACGACCCGGCGGGGCCACTCAGGCCCCAGAGGTACCGCGAAGAAGCTGTCTGAGCGGGGACACTCTTGACCCGACAGCTTCGACAGAGGCAGAGACAGAAAAGAATCACACAGAGCCACCACCGCCCAACCCAGCCCGGATTGCAACAACAACTGACGACCTACACCACACAGAAACAACCAGCTCCAGGGTGAGTACCCCACAGGGGAAGTGTATCCCTCAAGGGAGACCAGAGCTGGAGGGAATCCCCAGACCCTGACCTAGACTCCCTACCCCAACACCCGGACCACAGGACCCACTAAAACTGGGAACTGTTTGAGAGCTCCACCAGCCCGTGGAGCACACTCAGCTGGCCAGGCTAGAGCAAGAGCACCCCTGGAAGGGAGCTTAAATGCCCAAGCCAGGAACAGCGCCCCTGGGTCAAGACTACCAACAGTAGAAGAAATTTGAACTGTGTCCCCCAGGCTGCATAACCTAGGTGGTATACACATCAGCACAGGCCTAACAAGCGCGCTCCAGGCTGGGGCCGGAACCAGGCCCGGGGATCCGGCGCCTGAACAACACAACCAACTCCTCCCAATTGAAGTAAAAAGCTGAGCATACGCCTCAACAGAGGGGAGAAAACCAGGAAACAACACTCCCCCGGGAAGCACGCCTGTGACAACAAAAGACCTGGAGGCCCAGGACAAGAGAAGCCCAAACCCCACCAAAACTCCACCCATATACCCTAGACTGGGAATTGGGCAACACAGGCTGCCAGCACCTGATAGTAAGCAGGAGCTCAGACTGTTAAGGCGGCTCAGCAATAGAGTGATAGTCTTGGATGTATGAGGCCCTGCATCTGATTCCTCAGCATCACAAAAGCAAAAAGGGTCAGAAGTGGTGCTGTGGCTCAAACGGTAGGGTGCCAGCCTTGAGCTGAAAAGCTGAGGGACAATACCCAAACCTAGAGTTCAAGCCCACAACCAGCCCAAAACAAATAAACAAAAACACATCAGGAGCCCATAGCAGACTCCAGCATTTGGGAGAGTGCATCCAGAGCATCTGTTCTTCACAAGAGCACCCGTAGGAGCAAACACAAGCAGTCTAGGCTGCTCAACCCTTCCAAAGGCGGGAACTGCCAGCAATCTACAGCAGAGAGCTGAGAATCCTAAGTAAGACAGAATAGCAGCTGGAAATAGGCTCCCAACAGAACCCAGATCAGGCACAGACTCTCTCTACCAATACAGAATCAGCAACCAAGCAAAGACAGACACACCAAAACAAAATTGAAGAGCAGTCTCCTGAACCTCCATGCGAAAATCACAGAGAAAAATCACAAGGTTTACTACCACCCAGGACAGCAAGCTCACCTCAAAAGCCAGCAGCCACACAGGGGAGAGCCCCAGTGGGAGCAAAGCAGGAATGGAAGACAAAGGCTACTTCCAAGGGTTGCTGGAGGCAATGACTCAAGAAATAAAGCGAGAAATTGATCAGAAATTGAAAGAGCACAAGGATGATCTATCCAAAGAGATACAAGGTATCAAACAAGAGATGCATGCAAAAATAGAAGCTGCACAAACCTCAGTAAGAAGTGAGATAAACGCCAAATTAGAGGTAATGCATACCTCATTGAGAGGTGAGATCAGTACTCTGAGAACCAACATTGAATCCATAAAGGGATCCATTTCCTCCATGCAAACCACAATAGAAGCCACTGTCAACAGAGTGAATGAAATGGAAGGTCGAGTGTCAGATACAGAAGACAGAATACACCAACTGGACCAAAAAGTGACAGATATGGAAAAATTACTCAAATTAAACCAAAGGGATATTCAAGAGCAAGCAGATAATGCTAAAAAATTTAACCTTCGCATAATTGGAGTGGACGAAGGTGAGGAATTCCAGAGCAAGGGAATGCACCACCTATTTAACAATATAATCAATGAAAATTTTCCCCACCTCAAAAACGACCATCTTAACTACATCACAAAAGCTTATCGAACACCCAACAAGCAAGACCCCAGGAGAAACACTTCTAGACACATTATAGTAAAAATGATAGATCTGAATAATAAGGAAACAATCCTGCATGCAGCAAAAATGAAGAAGGAGCTATACTACAATGGGAAAAAAATAAGAATTACTGCAGATCTCTCCACACAAACAATGAATGCAAGAAAAGCCTGGGAAAGCACCATACGAGCCCTGAGAGCCAATAACTGCCAACCCAGACTGATCTACCCGGCAAAGCTAGCATTCACATTTGATGGAGAACTGAAAACTTTTAATAGCAAAGAAAAACTAAATGAATACATAAACATTAAGCCAGCATTACAAAGAATTCTAAGAGGGGGGACACAACCTGAAGAAAGCAGCCAGGAACTGGGGCCTGCCCCAAACAGGCGTTACTCAAAGTCTAACTGAGCAAGCACAGGAGGAAAGGAAAAAAGAAAAACTTAGGAAAACGGAATGGCAGGGAAAACAATGCATCTCTCTATACTTTCTCTTAATATAAATGGGCTGAATTCGCCAATTAAAAGAAAACGAACTGAGGACTGGATAAGAAAACAAGACCCATCCATCTGTTGCCTTCAGGAGACCCACCTCTCAGCCAAACATACAAACAAACTCAGAGTGAAGGGGTGGAAAAGGATCTACCAATCAAACGCCCCCAGTAAGAAAGCAGGTGTAGCTATCCTGATATCTGACAAAATAAACTTTTCATTAAAATCAGTACAGAAAGACAAGGACGGACACTACATATTAATAAAGGGAACAATCCAAGAGGAGGATATAACCATCATCAACTTATATGCCCCAAATATTGGTGCACCCAGATATGTCAAACAAATGCTCTCAAACTTACAGAATAAAATAGATCCCAATACGATAATACTAGGAGACTTTAACACACCACTCTCACCAAAGGACAGGTCTACCAACCAGAGGATTGGCAAAGAAGCTACCGAATTAAGAGAGGCCATACTGCAAGCGGAATTAACTGACATCTACCGAGTATTTCACCCTAAAACAACACAGTACACATTCTTCTCAGCAGCTCACGGAACTTTCTCCAAAATAGACCATATCATAGTTCATGCAAGGAACTTAAGCAAATACAAAGGGATCGACATAATCCCCTGTATCCTATCTGACCACAGTGGAATCAAGCTAGCTCTCAATAACAAAGCATACCGCAGAAATTTCTCTAATACATGGAAATTGAACAGCACACTCCTTAACAATGCCTGGATAACAGAAGAGATCAGAGAAGAAATAAAGCATTTCCTACAACTCAATGAAAATGAAAACACCTCACAAAGAAACTTGTGGGACACAGCAAAAGCAGTCCTGAGGGGCAAATTTATTGCCCTCAGTGCCCACATCAAGAGAATGGAGACAGACCAAGTAAATAATCTCATGTTGCAATTAAAACAGCTAGAAAAACAAGAAAAAATGGGACCTAAAGCTACTAGATGAAGCCAGATAACCAAATTAAAAGCAGAGATTAACCAATTAGAAAATCAGAAAACCATAACCAAAATAAACCAAACAAAAAGCTGGTTCTTTGAAAAAATAAACAAAATTGATGGCCCATTGGCTAGATTAATTAAAAAAAGAAGAGAGGAAACCCATATTAATAGGATTAGGGATGCCACGGGAAACATCACAACCCGTACCCAAGATATCCAAACAATTCTAACAGACTACTTTCAAAAGCTATACTCTCTAAAGGAAGAAAATCGGGCAGAAATGGATGCATTTTTAGAGAAATACAAGTTGCCCAAACTGAGCAAAGAAGAAGTTAACCAATTAAATAAGCCAATATCCTATAATGAGATACAGGAAGCTATCAAAAGTCTTCCAACAAAAAAAAGCCCAGGACCAGATGGATTCACAGCAGAATTCTATAAGACCTTTAAACAAGAACTAATACCCATACTCCTCAAGCTCTTCAGAGAAACAGAGAAGGAAGGAGCTATCCCAAACTCATTCTACGAAGCCAATATCACACTCATCCCCAAACCAGGCAAAGACCCAACCAAAAAGGAGAATTACAGGCCAATCTCCTTGATGAACACAGATGCAAAGATCCTTAACAAGATTCTAGCTAACAGAATCCAGAAACACATAAAAAAAATAATTCACTATGACCAGGTAGGCTTCATCCCAGAGACACAGGGATGGTTTAACATACGTAAGTCAATAAATGTAATCCAACATATCAACAGAGCCAAGGTCAAGAATCACATGATTATCGCCACAGATGCAGAAAAGGCCTTTGACAAAATTCAACATTCATTCATGCTAAAAGCTCTGGAGAAAATAGGAATAGAAGGAACATTTCTAAAAACAATAAAAGCCATTTATGACAGACCAATAGCCAATATTATACTTAATGGGGAAAAGCTACAACCAATTCTCCTAAAATCAGGAACAAGGCAAGGATGTCCACTGTCTCCACTCCTCTTCAATATAGTCCTAGAACCCTTAGCCAGGGCAATAAGGCAAGAAAAAGACATTAAAGGGATCCGCATAGGGAAAGAAGAAGTTAAACTATCCCTTTTTGCAGACGACATGATACTATACCTCCACGATCCCAAAAACTCCATCCCCAAACTCTTAGAAATCATAAATCACTTCGGCAAAATAGCAGGATACAAAATAAACCCACAAAAATCAGTTGCCTTCCTATACACTGATAATGTACAGGAAGAGAGGGAAATAAAGGGAGCAACCCCATTCACAATAACCTCCCGAAAAAATAAAATATTTAGGAATTAACCTAACCAAAGATGTAAAAGAACTATTTAATGAGAACTATAAAAAGTTAAAGAAAGAAATTGCAGAAGACACTAGGAAATGGAAAGACCTCCCATGCTCCTGGATAGGCCGACTTAATATAGTAAAGATGGTAATACTTCCAAAACTAATATACAAATTCAATGCAATTCCTATTAAAATCCCAATGACATACATCACTGAAATACAGAAAACAGTCCAAAAATTCATATGGAACAACAAAAGACCTAGAATAGCCAAAACAATTCTAGGGGATAAAGACAATATGGGAGGGCTATCCATGCCGAACTTCAAACTCTACTACAGAGCTATAATAACAAAGACAGCATGGTACTGGCACAAAAACAGACCCGAAGACCAATGGAACAGAATAGAAGATCCAGAAATAAATCCACAGGCCTACAGCCAGCTGATATTCGACAAAGGAGCCAAAGACATACAATGGAAGAAACACAGCCTCTTCAACCGCTGGTGCTGGGAAAACTGGGCAGCCACATGCAGAAAACTAAAAGTGGACCCCAGCCTATCACCATGCACCAACATCAACTCAAAATGGATTAAAGACCTTAACATTAAACCTGAATCTCTGAAACTACTGCAGGACAGAGTAGGAGAGACACTTGAACTAATAGGCACAGGAAGGAACTTCCTGAACAGAGTCCCAGGGTCACAACAAATTGGAGAGAGACTCGACAAATGGGACTACCTTAAAATAAAAAGCTTCTGCACAGATAAAGCTATCGCAACCAAGCTAGAAAGACAACCAACTAATTGGGAAAAAATATTTACCAGCAATATATCAGACAAGGGGTTAACATCCTGTATATACAGGGAACTCAAGAAACTAATCCCTCCCAAACCTAACAAACCAATTACTAAATGGGCAAGGGAACTAAAGAGGGACTTCTCAAATGAAGAAATAAAAATGGCAAAGAAACACATGAGGAAATGTTCATCATCCCTGGTGGTGAAGGAAATGCAAATAAAGACAACCCTGAGATACCACCTTACCCCAGTCAGAATGTCCCACATCCACAAATCAGCCAACGACAAATGCTGGAGGGGATGTGGAGAACGAGGAACGCTATTACACTGCTGATGGGAATGTACACTCATACAACCACTTTGGAAAGCAGTCTGGAGGGTCCTTAGAAAGCTAAAGATTGACCTCCCTTACGACCCAGTCATACCACTTCTAGGCATCTACCCTGAACAACAGGAACCAACATACAAGGACACGTGCACCTCCATGTTTATTGCAGCACTGTTCACAATAGCTAGGATATGGAAACAACCTAGATGCCCCACCACAGATGAATGGATCCAAAAATTGTGGTATCTATACACAATGGAATATTATGCAGCCATTAGAAATGACAAAATAATGGCATTTGCAGGGAAATGGATGGAGCTAGAAGGAATCATGTTGAGCGAGGTAAGCCAAGAACGAAGAGACAAACAGTACATGGTCTCCCTGATAAGCGGATGATAAATCCAAAATGTTAGGTGATATGACAAAACTAACAGGACTTAAGAAACAAAGAACTCCCACTCATCTGGTTGAACCACTACTAAATATCCCCATGCTGCTGATCACGTGTATGGTATATAACATATGAACACCGTTATATATTACAGACTGTGATAGACAATTTGCTCCAGGAAAGTTAGAATGAACGTGTGACTTTAAATGAGCATCATTATTCCACAATACTGTGAATTTCCGGAAATTAAGTAATCACTTAATCACAATCAAAAAAAAAAAAAAAAAAAAAAAAAAAAAAAAAAAAGAACCTTGGGGAAGGGAGGGAGGGAGGGGATGGTAGGGAGAAAACAATGGAGGGGGTAACAATGTTCAAGAGGAAGTGTACTCATTACCCCACTCATGTAACTGTAACCCTCTGTATAGAATCTTTACAATAAAAAAATTAAAAAAAAAAAATTAAAAAAAAATGTTGAATAGATCTACCATATTTCTTGGATTTGTCTTGGATGGTTGAATGTTCTTTCTCTATAATATCTAGGCTGTCTTCAATCCCTGGGATTCAATCTTCTGCATGGTCTAACCTACTATCAAGACTTTCTACTTTGTTTTTCATTTCTTTTCCTTCTAATTGTTTGGCTTTGTTGGGGGTTTGTTATAGATCTTGTATGAACTTCTTTACTTCCTTAATTTGTGTTCAGTGTTTATTCTCAAGTCACTTAGTTGATTGGTTATGGTTTCCCTGAACTCCCATTCCTGGAAGGTGATTTCTGAGGATTGCAGTTCAAAGCCAGTCCTGGCAGGAGCGTCTGTGAGACTCCTATCTCCAATTAACCACCAGAAAACCTGAAAGTTGTTCTGTGGCTCAAGTGGTAAAGTGCACACCTTGAGCTAAAGAACTCAGGGATCGTGCCCATGCCTAGAGCTCAGGGATCATGCCCAGACCCAGAAATCAAGCCCCACGACCAACAAAAAGAAAAAAAAAAGGAATGGGTTAAATGTTAAATAAATCTGAACTTATTTTAGGTTCTATGAATTCAGGAAATGTTACAATAATGGAAATACATTTTATTTCATAATATCAGGATTTGAGATCAAATGGGTATTATGATTCCTGTTATAGAACAAGATAGATTCAGAGTTAAGAGTGAAAAAATCTGTAGGGTTTAGGAAAACCTGCAATTTATTTCAAGAATTACAAGTCAATTTCAGTTAGGATGACACAAAATGAGGGATTTTCATAAATTATATAATTGGGATACCATTAGGGTCAAGTTTATGGTTAGGATTATAGCCATGATTAGGGTTAGAGTGAAGGAGAAAAAAATGAGGCTCAAATTGAAGGTAAATTTTAGAATAAGCCTGGTAAGAGTTAGAATGAATGTGAACTAGAGTATTGCTATATTAGAATCTACTTACAATCAGCTTATGGTTATTCTCAATGTTCCAGTTAAGGTTAAGTTTAGGGTTAGAAAATGACTAAGGTATTGGGAAAAAATTGTAACCTATGTTTGGAAGCCTTATTTGAATCAAGTCAGGATGAGTGAAAATTAGTTTACTTGTGTTAGTGTTGACATATAATTTATATTAAGATTAGGGTCAGTATTTTGTTCTGATTATGGTTAGTGTTATGAATAGGAATATTTTTAGTATGAAATTGAGTTTTCACTAAAAAGTGGATGCAAAAAATGTGAGATTGAATAGTAACTAGAGCATTATCATTATATTTATTTCTCAGTGATCATTCTTGTAATGATTAATGAGAGTTTTCCAGCCAGGTTTCAGTTGAGAGTTAGCTTAAGTAATGGACTAGATGATGAGTAAATCTGAAACTGTTTTAGGGTACAGGGAAACTACCATATTTTTCCTGATGTGAGAATTTGAGGACACATAATGGTTCATGTTAGGGAACAATATAACTTCAGATGTAGAGTCAGGAAATTTGTGGGAATTAGGGCAAACTGGAGCATTCACTAGAATGAATAAAAACTAGAATATTTTTCTTAAACATTAGAATTGGACTATCATTAGGGTGAAAGTTAGGTTTCCATTCTAGATGGGCTTAATGTTAGCATTAGGGAAATGGAAATTTTAGGGTCTAATTGAAAGTAAATTTTTGAAACACAAGTCAAGTTACAATTAGGATGAATGTGAAATAGGAAACTGTTCATAATAGAAGGATTAGGGTATGATTAGTGTGAGGGTTAGCCTGAATGTTCCAGTTAGGGTTCGGGTTAGAAAAATGGCAGGATATTTAAGTAAAACTAAAAACTATTTTGAGAAAGATGAGTTGAATCAAAGATAGGATAAATAAAAACTAATATATTTGTGTGGCTTTTAGAATTCAAAGGCAATTGGTTCTAGGGTTGTGGTTACTTTTCTAATTTATGAACTAATGAATTAAAGGCACAATTCTTTCATTCTTACAAACCAAGAAAGTCACAATTTGGGGAACAAACTCAATTTTCTACATGAAAATGTGTCTTAAAATATTTTCAAACATAAATAATAGTGAACAAGGTGTCATTTATTAAAATTAGGTAAGTTGATGATACAGCTTTCAAAAATATACAAACACATGGGACAGAAACTCAGACATCTTATCAGAAAAAACAGATATTCTACTTGCTCTAGTTGGGAAATTGTGTGTGTGTGTGTGTTTGTGTGTATGTGCACGTGTGTGCATGTGTGCATGTGTGCATGCGTGCATGTGCGAGTGTGCGTGCACCCACCACAGGTCTTCAACTCAGGCCTGGGTTCTGTCATCATCTTATTCAGTGCAAGGATGGCACTAAACCACTTAGCCACAAGTCTTCTTCTGGCTTTTTAGCAGTTAATTTGAGATACATATCACATGGATTTTCCTGTCTGGACTTAATCTTATGATCCCCAGCAATCCTTGGATTAGTGTTACTGTGGGTGTTACCACAAAGTGATAGTTCATTAATCTGGGAACAATATAGAAGTACTTGTGCAAGATACAAAGTAACCAGTTCATTAATTTGGGAGTAACACAGGATCACATTATATTGCCTTCAAACACATTGTTTCTGATGAGTTTATCTGAACCCCAAGACATAATCAAAACCTATTAGCCAGAATGTATGAAGTAGCACATATTTATGGCACAGGATATGTACAATGAATTAAATCCTGAATCAAAAGTCTTTGTTGGTTTTGCTATTTAAAAACAAATCAGAAATAGATGGTCATTGAGATGAAGCCTAGACTGGAGGCCTGTAGTGAGCAGCAGAGCATCTGCATAGTGAGCACAAGGCACTGAGTCCAACCCCCAGGACCATAAAGAAGAGGTAGAAGAAAGTGAAAGTGTAGGAGAAAGAGGAAAGGAAAGGAGGAGAAAGGTGTAAGAGAGGAGGAAAGGCATAGCAGGAGGAAGAAGAGGAGGGGACAGGGAGAAAGTTGAAGGGAAAAGGGATGTAAGAGGGAAACAGGACCCTGGGGAAAAGAAGCAGGAGAGGAGACAGAAGGAGAAAGATAAATGTAATATAACAACAAGAATTGTTGGAAAAAATTTTGCATAAGTGATCTGCATGTGCATGGCAGAATTATTTTTAATCAGTGAGAAAGCTAGCACGGTGACAATATGGGTGATACCTGTTGTTCGGTCATTTTATTTTCTTTCTTCAGTGAGGAGTTCAGAAGAAATCCTGTTTGGTGTTTGACAGATATATTCAGGATTTCTTTTTCATGAATTAAACATGGGAAGGAACTATATGCAACCTCCTTTAATTAAAAAAAGAATAGAAGCTATATTTATTAGTATTACTGTGCATGAGGAAATCGTGGAGATTTTTGGTTAATTCAAAGGGCTCCATGCAAAAATATACGACAAGAGGGAATTAAAACTGTTTTTAAAGTATAATACATTATCATTGATGAGAAGTTTTAGTGGATGTTTTTCTTTTTCTTTTTCTTTTTCTTTTTGCCAGTTGTTCAGTGCAGCAGCAAGGCTGTACCCTGGAGCCCTTTCGAAGTCACCACATGAACTTCAATTTCTGTAGTCCCTGTGGGTGTGGGTGCCTCCTCAGGTCACCCGTTGAGAAGTGGGGTCCCCTTCCTTCTGGTGGATGTACAGTGAGGGGATGTGTGTGCATGCTCCCCAGCATTGCCAGATGAGCCCCACCCATCCTTCCCACCTCCCTTCCCAGTCTCAGTTGCTCCATTTCACTCAGGATCTGGCAGCCATGGGGCTGGAGTTGAATCCACTGCTGCCTTCTCCTCCTCCAGCGGTGCTGGTACTGTTCTGCAGTGGTCTTAGGTGAGAGTGCCATCCCAGGGAGACTCCGTTCTGAGGTCACTGCCTGCCCTCATGGGTGTAGGGTCTGGGGACACCATGTTTGTACACTGTAGAGTCCACGGGAGAAGGAAGGCTGGGTGGGCAGTCCACCCCTTTGAGGCCAGGCAGCCCAGCTGTGGTTCACCTTATCAGTCATTTATTTATTTATTTATTTATTTATTTATTTATTTATTTATTTATTTATTCATTGTGAAAACACCATACAGAGGGGTTACAATTACAAGGGCAATGAGTACATTTCTTTTTTTTTTTTTTTGGGGGGTCCGGTTGTGAGGCCTGAACTCTGGGCCTGGGCGCTGTCCCTCAGCTCTTCAGCTCAAGGCTAGCGCTCTACCACTTGAGCCACAGTGCCACTTCCGGCTTTTTGCTTATGTGGTGCTGAGGAATCGAACCCAGGGCCTCATGCATGCAAGGCAAGCACTCTACCACTGGGCCACCTTCCCAGCCCCAATGAGTACATTTCTTATCAAGCCCTTTCCCATCCTCCTCCCCCCACCACCAAAATTGTAAAGTTCATTTTTCGACATAACGACTTGTACATCTCCTTGTTGCAATGAGTCCACCTGTATCCCTATTTAAACTATTTGTTTTTGCCCTTCCCCTCCACAAATTATACCAACAGCAAATACAGAGAGAGCAGGGGGTATTCAAATGTTTTTCTTTCACTCGATTATTTCTAACATATTTATAAGATGATTTCTTTGTTGTTTTGTATGTCCCTCCTCCACGGTATAACCCCTGCTCTCACCTCATCAGTCTTTAAGGTGGTCTGGAGACTGGAGTTGTGTGCTGGCCCCTCTGCCAGAAGGCTTGTGACAGCTGCACAGCTCAGCACCCTGGAGCCCCTTTAGCATCCCCACAGACTTCCATTTTCTGGTCCCTGTGAACTCGGGTATGGGCTCATCCCTGCATATGCCCATCAGTGCCAGAGGAGTCTGGACTTTCAATGCACCAGCTGCAGCACCAGGGGCCTGAAGTCCTTTGGCTTTGCTGTGTAGCCTCCTCCGTCCTTTTGGTCTGCATGGGCCCAGATCTGGGTGGCATTCTGGGGATGCTCCGTTTGGAGGCTCACTCCCTACCCTTGTTGTGCTCCAAAGCAGGGAAATGGGTCTGGCCTTGGCAGTGTAGTCCACACAGATGGAAGGCAGGACTTGGGGTCTGCCTTGCCTTCCCTCCTGGCTTTGGCCCCTGAGGCTGGTTTGCTTGATCTGGTCACTGATGGAGCCTTGTTGGCCGCAGCCCACCACAACAAGTGCTGCACCTGCTGCAGCAGCAATGTGATGTCCTGGGCCCCCTCAGGGTCACCACAGGGACCTCTGATGGGTCTACATGCGCTGGGTGTGGGTGTCATCCCAGGACTCCCATTAGGAAGTGCCACTCCCCTTTGTGGTACTGGAAGCAAGAGGTGCCACATATAATTTCTACGTTCTAACATTTTCCTTCACTGAGATAAACAGAACTGGGAGATTTAAATAACTTTTATAAAAACCAAATATTTAACCTATATCACTTCAACCTGTTAAACTATTGTAATATTTTTTATCTAGTAGTAATTCTTTTTTTTTTTTTTGCCGGTCATGGGGCCTGAACTCTGGGTCTGGGCGCTGTCCCTCAGCTCTTCAGCTCAAGTCTAGCGCTCTACCACTGGAGCCACAGCACCACTTCCAGCTTTTTCTGTTTATGTGGTGCTGAGGAATCGAACCCAAGTCCTCATGCTTGCAAGGCATGCACTCTACTGCTGAGCCACTTTCCCAGCCCTCTAGTAGTAATTCTTTCTGTAATTACTTATTTTACTTTTGAATGTAACTAATAAATATTTTGTGTGTGTTTTACTATTCTAGTATAACTTCGTTTGCACTACTTACATACAATTTTTTTTCAAATTCTGATATTTAATCATGTGTTTTGGATAAGAGTTTTGTTGTACTTTTATTTCAGTTTGCCATTATGGCCTTATAAATACAAACAATAAAATCCATTTTTGTTAGTATCAAGAAAAATGATTTTGGACTATAGACTCAAGGATATAGCATTATATATCATACAGTAATATATATCACTTTGTTTAAAACTGCTCCATAAAATAAGTAGTAATTCAGGTGGCAGCCACTTCATCTGGCATGCTGATCCCTCTGGTGAAGTAGGATCCTAGTGGCAGTCTGTCCAAATCGGGCCCTTGTGGGCACCTCGCCTGGGACTGTGGGAGAAGATCAGGGTACACCTCCTGTTGGGCTAGGGCAGCAACCCAGTAGCTTCTGTGTGAATGACACAGTGCCACTGACTCACATCTAGCACCTGCCTGCCCCGTGGGCCTGGGCTCTGAGGATCAGCCCCTGTGAGCACACACACACCGTGGGGCAGAGACCGCCCACCTAGGAAGGAGTGCAGACTGAATAGAAGCCACTCTGTGGGCCAGCTTGTACAGTATTTATCCTTCATGAAGCAGGGGACAATTCTGCTCCACTGTGGGGAGAAGAAAAGAAAGACAGGCCCAGGAGGGGTGATGCCAACTTTTGTATTCAGGCTGGCAAGGAAACTTTCCTCCACGCACTCTCCAGCAGGCTCAGGAAGCCCTTCCATGCTCCTGGTCGATGGAGTAGTAGCCAGGAAACTCACGTCTGATACTCCTGGCTGCTCTTTTGGGTTTGTTTGTTAATTTATTCAGAGAGCCTCTCCCTCAGACAGCAAAGTTATATTCTGGGTTTTGTAAAACGTTCTGCATCTGAGCATTCTCAGTGTTTGGTTTTTGTGTTGTTTCTTGTAAATGGGTTGTAAAATTTGTGTTTTAGGTTTTGAGGTGCAGGAAGAGGAGCCAGAATATGAACACAGTTTCCTATAAGCCTTTCATCTAAAACTGAAAACAGATTCTCTCTAAAACTGCATTTCAGGAAATAAATTTGAGAGGGGAAAAGGCTCTTTTATCATGAGATCAAAATGTGCTATTTTTATATGCATGTTTTATACGTTCAAAATACAATTAAGTAATTCACTATCTAGGAACAATTTTTCAGATCTAAGATATAAGTGTTTTGGGAGCTAGAGGCAGGGTTATTTATCCAAAGGGAGGGAAGGAAGTT
Organism: Dipodomys merriami; assembly: GCF_024711535.1. Lineage (NCBI taxonomy): Eukaryota > Metazoa > Chordata > Mammalia > Rodentia > Heteromyidae > Dipodomys > Dipodomys merriami. The sequence goes on from NW_027206346.1 coordinate 6,605,787, forward strand.
AAAATCCATAGATGACTTTGTAGAATCAAAATGGTAATACAAAATAAGAATCACAAAAAACCCTCTGTGCTTTTCGGGGTCTTTTTTTTTTTTTAATTTTTTTATTGTAGAGATACTATACAGAGGGTTACAGTTACATGAGTGAGGTAATGAGTACACTTCCACTTCCTCTTGAACATTGTTACCCCCTCCATTGTTTTCCCCCTACCATCCCCTCCCTCCCTCCCTTCCCCAAGGTTCTTTTTTTTTTTTTTTTTTTTTGATCGTGATTAAGTGATTACTTAATTTCCGGAAATTCACAGTATTGTGGAATAATGATGCTCATTTAACGTCACAAGTTCATTCTAACTTTCCTGGAGCAAATTGTCTATCACAGTCTGTAATATATAACGGTGCTCATATGTTATATACCATATATGTGATCAGCAGCATGGGGATATTTAGTAGTGGTTCAACCAGATGAGTGGGAGTTCTTTGTTTCTTAAGTCCTGTTAGTTTTGTCATATCACCTAACATTTTGGATTCATCATCCACTTATCAGGGAGACCATGTACTGTTTGTCTCTTCGTTCTTGGCTTACCTCGCTCAACATGATTCCTTCTAGCTCCATCCATTTCCCTGCAAATGCCATTATTTTGTCATTTCTAATGGCTGCATAATATTCCATTGTGTATAGATACCACAATTTTTGGATCCATTCATCTGTGGTGGGGCATCTAGGTTGTTTCCATATCCTAGCTATTGGGAACAGTGCTGCAATAAACATGGAGGTGCACGTGTCCTTGTATGTTGGTTCCTGTTGTTCAGGGTAGATGCCTAGAAGTGGTATGACTGGGTCGTAAGGGAGGTCAATCTTTAGCTTTCTAAGGACCCTCCAGACTGCTTTCCAAAGTGGTTGTATGAGTGTACATTCCCACCAGCAGTGTAATAGCGTTCCTCGTTCTCCACATCCCCTCCAGCATTTGTCGTTGGCTGATTTGTGGATGTGGGACATTCTGACTGGGGTAAGGTGGTATCTCAGGGTTGTCTTTATTTGCATTTCCTTCACCACCAGGGATGATGAACATTTCCTCATGTGTTTCTTTGCCATTTTTATTTCTTCATTTGAGAAGTCCCTCTTTAGTTCCCTTGCCCATTTAGTAATTGGTTTGTTGGGTTTGGGAGGGATTAGTTTCTTGAGTTCCCTGTATATACAGGATGTTAACCCCTTGTCTGATATATTGCTGGTAAATATTTTTTCCCAATTAGTTGGTTGTCTTTCTAGCTTGGTTGCAATAGCTTTATCTGTGCAGAAGCTTTTTATTTTAAGGTAGTCCCATTTGTCGAGTCTCTCTCCAATTTGTTGTGACCCTGGGACTCTGTTCAGGAAGTTCCTTCCTGTGCCTATTAGTTCAAGTGTCTCTCCTACTCTGTCCTGCAGTAGTTTCAGAGATTCAGGTTTAATGTTAAGGTCTTTAATCCATTTTGAGTTGATGTTGGTGCATGGTGATAGGCTGGGGTCCACTTTTAGTTTTCTGCATGTGGCTGCCCAGTTTTCCCAGCACCAGCGGTTGAAGAGGCTGTGTTTCTTCCATTGTATGTCTTTGGCTCCTTTGTCGAATATCAGCTGGCTGTAGGCCTGTGGATTTATTTCTGGATCTTCTATTCTGTTCCATTGGTCTTCGGGTCTGTTTTTGTGCCAGTACCATGCTGTCTTTGTTATTATAGCTCTGTAGTAGAGTTTGAAGTTCGGCATGGATAGCCCTCCCATATTGTCTTTATCCCCTAGAATTGTTTTGGCTATTCTAGGTCTTTTGTTGTTCCATATGAATTTTTGGACTGTTTTATTCGGGGTCTTTTATTCTTCCATAATAATTTTTGGATTGCTTCTTCTATTTCATTTAAGAGTGAGATTGGGATATTGATAGGTATCACATTGAATTTGGATATAGCTTTTGGCAGTATTGCCATTTTCATGATGTTAATCCTCCCAATTCATGAGCATGGGAGGTTTCCCACTTCCTTAGTTCTGCTTTCTTTTTCTTTTTAAGGTTTTTAAAGTTTCCATCACAGAGGTCCTTCACCTCTTAAGTTAACTCCTAGGTATTTTTTTTTTTGTGCGGCTATTAAAAAGGGGTTGCTTTCCTAATTTCAGCCATACCCTTATTGTTATTGGAATACAGGAAAGTCATTGGTTTCCGAGGGTTAATTTTATACTCTGCTAGTTTGCCAAAAATTTCTGATCAGCTCAAGTAACTTGGGAGTGGAGTCATGGAGTTCTTTAAATACAAGATCATGTCATCTGCAAAGAGGGAGAGTTTTACTTCATCTTTCTCTATTTGGATCCCCTTTCAGTTTGCATCTTGTCTTACTGCCCCAGCTAGCATTCTAATATTAAGTTGAAGAGGAGTGGAGAGAGTAGACATTTTTAATCTCACTCCTGTATTTATAAGAAATGGCTGTAACTTTTCACCATTAAGTATAATACTGGCTGTAGGTTTGTCAATCCTTAACAGAAAGAACAGTACTGGAACAATATCAATTCCAAATTTCAAACTCTACTAAAAAGCCATAGTAAAAGAACAGCTTGGTACTGACACAAGAATGGACCTGAGGACCAGTGGAATAAGACTGAAGGCTCAGAAATGAATCCACTGACCTATAGCCACTTGCTCTTTCACAAGGGAGCTAAAAAAACAGAATGGAAGACAGACAGCCTTTTGAGTAAATGGTGTGGAAAAAATTGGTTAAACACCTGTAGAAAACTAAAGCTAGATTCTGTATATGTCACCCTGCATGAGAATCAACTCTGAATGGATCAAAGACCTCAAAATAAAAGAAGACACCAAGAAAACATTACATGAAGGAATAGGAATAAATCTAGGGGTTTTTTTTTTTAGCACAGACAGAAATTTTCTTAATAGAGAGCCAGAAACAAAAGAAATCAAAGGAAGTTTGGACAAATGGGATTGCATGAAACATCAGATCTTCTGCAAGGCAAAGGTCATAGCTAGCAAGATCAATAGAAAGCTCACATACTGGGAGAAGATCTTCTCGACACAAGGTCTTATATCTAAAATATACTTAGGACTCAAAAAAAATCCCCCAACAATAAATCTTCAAACAAACAACTGCTCAATAACTAAGTGGGCTAAAGACTTAAAGAGAGACTTCTCTGAAGAGGAAATAAAAATGGCCATCAGACACATAAAGAAATGCTCAACTTTTCTGGCCATAAAAGAAATGCAAATCAATACAACATTGAGATTGCACCTCACTCTAGTTAGAATGGCAATAATCAAGAAATGTAATAACAACAGATGTTGGAGGGGATGTGGTTAAAAGGGAACCCTACTGCATTGTTGGTGGGATTGTAAACTTGTTTAACCACTTTGGAAAGCAGTATGGAAGTTGTTCAAAAGAATCCGTGTAGAGCTCCCCTATGATCCAGCAATCTCACTTTAGGGCATTTACCCAAATGATCACAAACAAGGTCATACCAAAGCTGCCAGCGCAACCATGTTTTTTGCAGAATTAGTCACCATAGCTATGATATGGAATCAACTCTGATGCTCCTCAGTAGATGAATGGATCAAGAAAATGTGATATATATCTATATATACGTATATAGATATAGACATACACACACAATGGAATTCTATGCCTCCATTAGAAAGAATGCCATTACCCCATTTGTTAGGAAATGGAAAGGCTTGGTAAAAATTAAATCAAGTGAAGTAAGCCAGGCCCAAAGAAACATAGGTCCATGATTTCCCTTGTTTGCAAGGACTAGTACATGTCTAGGACAAGCAGAGAAGATCAAAGGCTATGTACATATGACCATATACAATGATGTTAAGCGAAATGTACCCCAAGTCAGAGACATAGTGGTTTTTTCTTTCTTGCTTTTGTTTTTAATATAATGTACTATGTGATTCTTTTGTAGGTTCATCCCCCCCCATGGTATAATCCCTGTTTTCACTGTATTTGATCAAGTGTTCTGCATTTTGTATATACATTTTTGTAATTTGGGGAGTGGAAGGGATATAGCAGAATGCTTAAATGGGGATGCAGGTTGACCTATTGTGATGATGAGATGTAGAGGACACTGTGTCAAAAATGAATTTACAGTTTCGGGCAGGGGTCAAGAAGGGAGGAGTTGGGGAGGTGGGGAGGGAAGGGCTAGGGGAAAAACAAAGGAGGAGGTAACAATGCTCGATAGGAAATGAACTCATTACCCTACTCATGTAACTGTAAACCCTCTGTGCAGTAATTTTACAATAAAAAATATAAAAAAATCTCTGCCCGGTGTAGATTTCCAATGCTGCCCTCGGCATTGCATTTTTTGCCTTTTTTGGCTGTGGTTAGGTCTGCCTGTCCAGTGGATCAGTAGTCTTCAAGGCATCTTGGTCCTGAAGTGGACTTGAATTATCCATTGATTGTTGGAACCAGGCCAAGGACAGGACAAAACCACTTCCAGGGCCTGGCTTCTTCATTCCCCATGCAACTAGGATTGCAAGCAGTATTTCTCTGAATTTGTCCCCAGAAAAATCACTGAACCAAAAGGCAAAGTCACCAAACACCTCCCCTCCTCCCCCCATCCCCTCCTTTCTCCCTCCTTGGGAAAATACAAAATAATTTTGCAGGTTTTAGAAAACACACAAATTGCCCACCACCTCCCCTGGTAAACTAGGTTTTAAGTCACTAAGTCATGTAAACAGATAATGCCCCATTCATTATTCTGGACAACATCTTCAGGTTGTTGGATGCTTTAATTTGTTGTTGTTGTTGGTGGTGGTAGGGGGGCCTGAACTCTGGGTCTGGGTGCTGATCCTGATATGTTCAGCTCAAGGCTAGTGCTCTATCACTTGAGCCATAGTGCCATTTCCACTTTTTTCTGCTTGTGTGGTGCTGAGGAATTGAACCCAGGACCTCATGCATGCAAGACAAACACTCTACCACTGAGTCTCCTTCCCAGGCCTAATGCTTTAATTCTTTAAAATTTCTTCTTGTCAGTCATGAGGTTTGAACTCAGGACCTGGGTGTCAACATATCCCTACTTTCTTCAGATCAAGGAGAGCCCTGACCGCTTGAGCCACAGTGCCACTTCCTGTTTCTAGACAATCATCTCTCAGACTTTCCTGCCAGGGTTTGCTTTAAGCAGCGAATTTTTAAATTATATTTCTTCTACGTGTTTATTGGAACATTACAGTTTTTCTGAAATTTAAAGTTTTCTATAAACCTTTCTCTTCAAGTAATCCAACAGCATTAAATATTACATTTAGAAGTTATCCTATAGCACATCAATTTTGACATTATTATGGTAAGATGAAAATCTTATTCTTTGTAGAAAAATCCCATTAAAGTCTAAATGGGAAATATGCTAATTTCAGCAATCTTGAATCTCCTTCCTCTTTTTTTTTTCTCTCCAGTATCTTTTCTTGTTTTGGAACAAGTGTCATGGACTGTCCAACCATTTAAAAGGAAGCTTAGTCCATTAATTTTATAGAAAAGGAATGCAGCCTGCCTGCATGTGAAGGCAACTTTGAGTATAATGTTAATCTGATAATTCACATCATTGAATTTTCAAAGTTGTTTTGATAAATTTTTGTTAAACCATTCGTTAAAGAGGTTCCAAATAGCAATAATAAAAACCAATGTTTTGCTTTCTAAGATGGTTTTAAAAGCTAGTAATTCAACAAACACATTCTATCCTTCCACGATTCCATGGTGAAGAATTTCTCTTTTATAATTGCCCTTACCACTGACTCCCTCCCTTCAATCTTGCAGCTTTATTCAGTTTTATTGTTACAGCTTTCATTTTGGTACTAGCATCCATAATCTCCTTGTAGTATTTGACAATGAGATTTCATTTGTTGTTAGAGAGCTCAATTTATATTTATTTATATTTCCAAAGGCAGCCTCTTGAGCATATCATAGAGCATAAAATCTTGAATATCATTAACGTGATCTTATACAACTATTCCATAAATTAATATAAGTACCACATAAATGTGCATTTTCATATAATTTTTAAAATGCAAAGTAGTTACATATATATGTCAAAAATAATTCAGACCACTAGTAGAAGACACTAAGCTAAACCTTTTGCATCTTCATCAATATTCTTTGTAAAATTTTCTTTCACCTTAGAGCCTTCTTTTCCTAGCAAGAAGTTATAAGTGATGTCCTTGGATTTTAGTGACCTCTGAGTAACCTCTTTTCTTTCCACCACCAGTTAGTCCCTCATGTTAAATACCTGAGGAATAACTTGGCCCAATGTGCCTGCAAGAGGAGTACCCAAGTCGACTGTCTGTGCCCAATCTACCCTTTGTTTGGGAATGGGGTATCAGAGAGAGGGGTGTCAGGGATCAGGTAGCTGGAACCATGGTGTTATGAATTATGGGTAGCAGAAAAGAGTAGTAGAGACTAGGATACCAGGGAAAGGGTAACTGTGACTGTAATTGCTGAGTTGCAGTGTCAGGAAATTGGGTAGCAGCTACAGCTTTGCAGGGGTTGGGCTAGCTAATACAGGCATCCAGAACTGTTTAGCAGGGACAAGGAAGCATAGACAAAGTGAAAGAGCAAAAGTTGTGAGGGATTGTGGGGCACAATCAGGGTAAAAAGGTCATGAGTGTGCAAACTGGGTAGCCAGTACTATGGTAGAAGCAATTTTCATGGTGGACTGATGTGGTGCAGAGCTCTGGGTTTGCCTCTCCAGTTTTGGCTGTTAGATCTTTAGGGAAACTACCTCTAGCAGCTATTATCAGCTTGTTGTGTTCAGGCACGTGCCATCTATAAATGTCTACTCCAAGTAGATTGCATTCTTTGACACCAGTTATAGGATCTTTGCTCTAAGCATCCTGAGAGACCACACTCCACAATCCTGCAGAACAGGCTCCACATAGTGAGCTGCAATCACCTCATACAGCTCTTGCTGCTCCTCTCCAATGTCAATTATGATAGCAAGGGATCTGAGATGTGCTCAGCAGCAGTGCTCTGGGAAGCTACCAATTCTTACTCTGGCATTCTGGGAGCTCCCTAGCAATGGGAAAGAGCACTTGCTGTGGCTCTTCCAACTTCTCTCTGTGGCTGTGGACAGCCAGACTCTTGTACCTCAGATGGGTTACTTTGATGTCCAGGTGGCCTCAAACTTGCTCTATCTTCTCTCTCTAGGTGCTCTTCAGCTTCAGCTTCAGCTGCCTCTCCTTTTCCCTCCAGGTAGCTCACTTCATCCCCACATCCTTTGAATTCTGCTTCATATCACACCAAGGCCTTCCACTTTCTCATTTACCTCTGTAGCTGTGAATCTGGCACAACAAGCTATATGTAACTTCTGTATCTGTTTATCAAGATTTGAGTTGGAATCCAAGGTGGTACTAGCTCACTGAGAACATGGGAAGCATCTTAAATACTCCCATGCCATTCACTGCTCATTGAGAAAGATGCAATTGTGTTGTGGTCAGTCTTTCCTTCTCCATTTCTGGCTCAGCAGAATAAAGTGAAGTCACAATGGAGCTACCAGACAGCTGCTATGTCAGAAAGTGACCTAACGAAAGATAATTTTGTGAGGGGATACTTATCAAATGTAGTAGGATGAATGCACATATTTATAGGACACTACTAAGGGCTTCCATCTGACTAGTTATGTTATGTCCAAAATGGCAGACCAATCTTAGGCTCTCGCCTAGATCTTCCTGTTCTGAAGGCCCTGAAGACTCCTACATACAACTCAGACTTAATGACATGGGTAAATAAAACAGTAGGTGAGAGCCGGGCACTGGTGGCCCACGCCTGTAATCCTAGCTACTCAGGAGGCTGAGATCTGAGGATCGCGGTTCAAAGCCAGCCTGGGCAGGAGAGACCATGAGACTCCTATCTCCAATAAATCACCGGAAAACCGGAAGTGGCACTGTAGCTCAAGTGGTAGAGCGCTCTCCTTGAGCTGAAGAGCTGAGGGAGAGCGCCCAGGCCCAGAGTTCAAGCCCCACGACCGACAAAAAAACAAAAACAAAAACAAAAAAAGTAGGTGAGTATGGATTAGTATTCTGAAGGTATGCTAAGTTGTTGTCTTGTCATGACTACCATGAAATCAATGTCCTTTCTCTGACCTTCACCATAGTTCTTTATTTGGCAAAATTGGCAAGTTTCTTAGTGTGCCACTTTCTCCTGTTAGTTCAGTGCACAGGTTAAAACTGAAGAATTAGAAAAATTAGGGCTGAGTCCATTTTACAATTTGCTAATTTGCTAACTGCTGATTCTGCTTATGTAAACTTGCTTATGCTGGCACTGACCCTTCCCTTCCCAAAAATGAGTTAACAAGTTTCAGGGACCAGATGTCGGCCCCAGGACAAGGTCAGTGGTCGTAGATAAAGAACAGACAGTACGTGTTCCTCAGTTCCCATTTAGAAATTCCCCAGACAGGACCTTGAGATAACGACCACCTGGCAAGACCACAAGCTAAGCCAAATGTCAACCAATCATAGGCCTGTAACCATGTAAACCCCCCTTAAACCAACCATGGGCCAGTCATTTTACAAAATTTCCCACGTGGCAAAGTGATTGTTGGCGTATATGATGACCTTTAAATGAACCAATCATGGGATGCTTTGTGTTATGCGTTAATCTTGTGGTTTTTGCCTTTAAAAAAGGGCTTGTAACCACTTCTCGGGGCTCCCTGTCTGCTCGGGACAGAGAGTCCGTTTGTGCAAACGTCAAATAAACTCCTCTTGCTTATTGCATCTCCCGGCCTGGAGTCTGAGTTTCTGGGGCGCCCTCCCGTTGACGAAAGTATCCCAGGAGTCTGGGGTCTTTCAAAAACATTAAGCATGCCAAACCATGGGTTTCCATTGTCCTAGTAGAAGTTTAGCATTCTAGGATCTTCCTTCTAGGTAAGTCTATTCTTGGGCCCTCATATGCATATGCTCACAGAAGTGAATGTCTCACAAACCATGGAACATAGTTGGCCAATGATGATTAGCTCACACAGAGACTCAAGAAGTTTGGGTCTGTAGCCTTTCTGAGAGGCCTTGGACTAGGTACTGTGGGCAACATTGACAGTAATTCCTCAGAGCAATACCACTGGCAGCAAGTGAGCCCTGACTACTACTTAGCCCTTACTAGTTCTCCCTCGGGTATGAACACATGAACAAACCCAGTTTAGCTTATTGCACAGTGTCCTCATCAATGAAATCATTTTGAGCCTAGGAGAAACTCTCCATTTGAAAAGCAGTACACATAAGAAGCAGATGATGGCCCACACTCAAATGCTTCAGGAGAACAGAGTGTAAGGGTGTCTACACAGTTGGGAAATAGGATTCTGAGGGGTAGGAAGGGATGATTTTAGATAGCAAACTTAGAAGTAATTATACGAATTCCTAACCTAACTTTCTTCTGCCCCTCAGATTCAATTCAGGAAGTGGTGGAATGTTTATAATCACAAAATGGAGTTTTTAATCCCAGGCCCAAACTTTAGGTGTTCTTGTTACGTCTTCACACCTGCCACTGATGTAAACAGTCAGAAGGGCAAAGGGGAAGGGAGCCCCTGCACAGGAATATAAATGGAGCTTACAAGCCACTGCAATCTCTGACTTTCTATGTTGAAGGTAAGATAAAAGGCAGTTTGAGTTTCTAAGAACTCAGTTTCTAGGCTACATGGCTCCTTCAGAACTTCTTTCCCTCCTCCTGTGTTTTGAGAGCAACAGTTAGTACAGTACTTCTGTCTCTTAGGGGCAATCTTTCTCTTCACACAATGCTTAAAGTAGACAATAGGTGGAAGCTGCCATTAAATAAAAAAAGTATGAAATCAGGCTGGGAAGATGGCTCAGTGGTAGAGCGCTTGCCTTGCATGCATGAGGCCCTGGGTTCAATTACTCAGCACCACATAAGCAAAAAGAAAAAAGCCGGAAGTGGCGCTGTGGCTCAAGTGGTAGAGTACGAGCCTTGAGTTGAAGAGCTGAGGGACAGCGCCCAGGCCCAGAGTTCAGGCCCCAGGACCGGACCGTGCCCTTCCCCAAAAAAGTATGAAATAGCACACAGTGAGTGCTTCCCCTGAATTCCTGGACCTAACAATCTCTCATTTCTGCAAGGCAAGCACTCTACCACTGAGCCACCTTCCCAGCCCCCAATTTCTCATTTCTGAAGAAAAAATGATAATGGGTGAGTACTAACAGCCTCCATTGCATGGTGAGCTTAGAACACTTTTCCCAAGGCAGGTTCTGTCCAGGTATTAGGATGGCTGAGATCTACTGGATCAATGAACTTACAGACAATGCAAGACAGAAAAGTCTAAGAGACTGAGTCTCAAAAGAAGAAACTGGACCAAACTGGAAATGGAGAAATTCAGAGAATGTTTCTCTGAATACAGACAGGGTAAAATTATAACAAAGTTCTAAGTTGTGGCTCATTAGTAGAAACTATCAAGTCAAACCTCATTAAAGCTAAAAATAAAACTTATAAAAATAAAAAAAAACTATTTGGATTTCAGTACTAACATCTATTTTAAGATGTGTGTGTGTGTGTGTGTGTGTGTGTGTGTGTGTGTGTGTGTGTGTGTGTGTGTGTGTGTGTGTGTGGAGTCTGAGATTATGTATGGGACAGCATTGGTTCTTAAAAATCACAATATTGACGCTGTCCTTTAGGTTTCCAATTGAAGTCTGGTGGTGTTCTAGCTCTACCAGTTGAAACACACAATTCTCAATTTCTTCTGATTAACTGCAGATAAACATGTAATGGATATGTCAAGCTGGGTTGGTTTCAGTTGTACTCTGTCGATATTATGTTCACAATGAACTATACCACTGTGGACAGGGACAGGAGGGAAAATCAGAGACAGAGAGCAAAGGAAGGGATGAGATTGTCAAACCAGAAATGAACTCATTACCTAATTTACAAAATTAAAAATCTGGGTTGATGATTCTCTCCTCCAGTTTTTGTAGGTGCCCTTAAGGCCCATCGATGGAGATTTTGAAGGTTAACTTATATGATAATTAATATAGAGCCAGAATCTCTTAAGAAATTTTATGAAAAGCATTTCATCTTAGTACTGGTTTCTCTTTGAGTGGTGATTCTATATGTTGTTGGCAGAGCTAATTTTTTTCCTTCTTGTCTTTAGTACTTGTCAGGTGTTGAAATCCTTCTTAAAGCTTTGCAACAGAAGTCTGCTATATCTTGGCACCCTGCCCCTAACTAAAATGGTAATCAACGTTTGAAATTAATGTACTTGATATGAGTTTTATTTATTTATTTAATTTGTTTTTGGTGGTGAACTCTGGGCCTGGTCGCTGTCCTTCAGCCCTTCAGCTCAAGACTAGTGCTCTACCACTTGAGCCTCAGTACCTCTTCTAGCTTTTCTGCTTAGGTGGTGCTGCAGAATCAAACCCAGGGTCTCGTGCATTCAAGATAAGCTGTCTACCACTGATCCACCTTTTCAGCCCTTAGGAGTGGTATTTTTGTGCACGGATCTATCAAGCAAATCTATTTACCAAATGTGTTTATTTGCCACTATACATATTCAAAATTATGAATTATCTGATTTTTTAATGAATAAAACTGTTATCATTGTTACCAGAAATTGTTTGTCTCCTCATGCTGTAAACATGGAGGAGGCATTTTAAACTAAAACTACAAAATAAATTTTAAGATCTTGGTGTTAACAAATGTGTCCAGGTGTTGTTACATTAAACAGAGAATTCAAAATGGTTTTTCTTCATGAATACAGAGATCAAAGTTCTTATAATACTTTTTTCAAAATGCAAATTAAAGGGAAAATCAGTCAGGAGGTAAAATTTATATTGAATGTAAATTTTTAAAGAGGAAAAGAAGATCCTAGATGGCAGACTAAAGACAAAGCAACATCAGAGACCTATATGCTCAATACTAAATAAGAAGCTTTAATTGAAAAATTCAGCTGGAATGTGAGCATCAGGCAAAGGCAAGCAATCAGAGCCTACCACCAACAAAGAAACACCATAATGTATATCTCAGAAAAAGGAAACAAGTTCAGATCAGGGCTCAACATCCTTATCCTTGATTTCAATGATACACATACACCCCCCTACACACACACAGAAACACTCACTCACACACACACACACACACACACACACACACACACACACACACACAAGAATGTATGCAACAGCTCAACCTACTCACCTCCATTCAACATGAATCAAAGATCTTCCTGTAATATTTGAAACTTTAAAAGTTTCAAGTCTTGTAAATAATTGATAACAGATGCATAAGCAATTATTTTCTGAATAGCATCTGCTATGAAAATGAGAGTTCATGATTGTTATAACTACTTAAACATCTCTGAATCTCAAAAGAATTAAACTAGAGACAATCCGAATTTGGGGACTATATTTCTACCAGCTCTTCTGCAAAGGCTTAATAAGAAGTTATGAAATCTAAACTTAAATACCAAATCAATACAATTAATAATTGTGTAAGTGAAGTGAAAGACACTGATCAGAGACCTATGCTGTCTCCAGTTCTCAGCCAGCTGCACACTGTGGCACCTTTGATTCTGCTGGGCCTGGCCCACAGTTGTATCCCCAGAGCAGTGATCCTGCTGGGGTTGGGGCTGGGAGATTTGTGGAGAGGAGGGGTGGCCACGGGGGAGGCCAAGCTGGGATTGGGGGTGGTGGTGGTAGGGAGAGGATGGGAGGCCCTGGCAGAGGCTGGTGAAGGGAGGAAGGAGGCAGTAGCCCAGTGGCTCAGGAAGCAGCAACTGCAAAGGCAGCTGGGTTCTGGGGAGTGTCTGTGAGGTGCAGAGTTTGGCCCCTGGGGTCTGGTGGCTGGGTGAGGAGAGGAAGGAGTCTCAAATCCCACCTAAACAGACAATGAGAAATGAGACAACCAGTGGCTGAAGAATTACAAGAAGAAAGGCAGGGACTTGGGACTTGTAGGTAAACTCTGGGGGCGGGGAGGACAGCAGTGTTGGACAAGTGGTAGTCATGCCTCTCTGGAGGCTGTGGGCTTGGCCTCACTCTTGCCTTGAAGCAGGCACCGTATAATTCTGCCTGGAATCTTTAATAGCAGCTTAGTTTAACCTTAAAGTCTAATTTATTTGCTTTGTTTTTTTTTTTTTTTTTTTTTTTTTTTTTTGCTTACAGTAATAGAAGAATTGGTGGGACAATCTGAAAGGATCTCTGGCTTCTTATTTTCTCATCACCCTGAGGTACAACCTGTGTGCTACCAGCTTAGATGATGGGACTCTGAAATTCTGGAAAGCAGATGCACATCATAAGGCCCCATGGCTTTGGGATTTCTCACATTCTTTTTAAAATGTAATTGTTACTAAGGTGTGTACAGTGATTTCACAATTCATGTAATGTGTACACTTGTCTTGTAGACAATGCCATCCTTTCCTGAGCTTTTTCCCAGTTTCTGTTTTTTTTTTGTTGTTGTTGATTGTTTTTGTTTTTGTTCCTGACCTTCAGCTTGAACTCAGGATTGGGTGTTGCCCCTGAGTTTTTTGTAATCAAGGCTACTTTACCTCTGGAGCCCCAGCTCCTTTTATGGCTTTTTGGTTGTTAATTGGAGAGAAGAGTCTCAGAGATTTTCTCACTCCATCTGGTTTTGAACTGAGATCATCAGCCTCCTGAGTAGCTAGTATTCTAGGCCTGAGTCCCCAGTGTCCAGCTACTAAAGTGTTGGTTTCATCCTTCCCTGTTTGTGTTACAACTTTCCTTAACTCTTGGCACTAATACTACATATTGCTTGGCTCAAATCTGAATCGGTGGAACATGCTGTATTTTGAGGAAGGCAGGAATAGGAAACTGTAGGCCATAGGGACATATAAGCTAAACAAATCATTGGGAACATGGCATAAAGACAAATAAGTTTATTGCCAGTTGACTGTGTCATGTCTTTACTGTTAATTCTGCATGGCCTGTGGATGATGTTATACATATCCAAATGGTCATTGGCAGAAATAAGGTTTCTCATCCTGTTCTATAAACAAAACAAAAACCAACCAAAAAATACTACCTATGAGTCCAGCAATTTCCTCTAATTAGAGATCAGTATGCCCTAGTTTATGAAAAAATATCCATTATTCAAGTGCTGCTACTTTTTCTAACCACAAATATAATGAAATATGTAGTTGTCTGTAGAATTGCGTATGAACACCATCATTTTAATTCACAAAAAATTCAGACATTTAAATGTTTATTTATCTATTTTTTGTCAGATGTGGGGCTTGAACTCAGTGCCTGGGCACTGTCTGTGAGACTCTGTGCTCAACATAGTTAGCACTCTACCAATTGAGCCACAGAGACACTTCTGACTTCTGAGTTGTTAATTGGAGGTAAGAGTCTTATGGGTTTTTTTCTTCCTGAGCTGACTTAGAACTGTGATCCTCAGATCTCAGCATCCTGAGTAGCTGGGATTACAGGAATGAGCCACTGGCACCTGGCTTCAATAGTCATTTTTAAAATGATGAAATGCTTGGTGCCTCTGGCTCACATATATAATCCTAGCTATAGTTAGGATTACAGGTATGAGAAACAAACACTAGGTGTGTGTTGTTCATGATGGTTTATATTGGCATGTTTTGATATTGTTTGTTTCTTATACTACATTGCTCTTATTTTTATTTTCACCTAGGTGGGGGTGATAGGTACTAGCCAGTGTTGAACCTTCTTTGGTTGAGATGGAGCCATGTGGAAGTTCTTGCCTATGGCATGAAATTGAAATCCTCCAGCTCTCAGCTCCCAATGAACCTGGGATGATAGATGTATTCCATCACGCAGAGCCAGTGGTTGGGGAGCATTGCAGAAAAAACTACACTGGTCTTGAACTGATGTCCCAAATAGCTAGCTTTACAGGCATATGCCTTCAAAACCTTGTTGTATTCAATTTCACTTTGAAGTAGTGTTTGTACATACTTAGAGAGTACAATGATAACACACTACATGTTTAATATATAGAAGTCAATACAATTAGCAGGTTAATCTCCTAAAACATTGAAGCTAATGTATTTTGGTAACCTCCTGACTGTGCTAGTTATTTTAGAATATACCATAAACATGAATACAATGATGATGTGTACTAGAAGATTGAAAGTTTATAGAGATTGAGACAAGTTAGACTATGTGTAGTAAATATATATTTATCCATTGCTGCTCTGAAGTACATTATCATATATTCACTGTGACAATACCATCATATATTCACCATGACAATAATTTTCTTGCAGTGTAGAATTTTCCATTTCATAATCTGCCATCTTTTATCTTTTTTACATTCTCCTTATAAGTATGAATGCTTTCTTGTTTCTTATAATGTTTTGAAATTATTTTAAGATGGAATTAAAATTCGTTGAGTCTACTGTAATTATCTCATTTTGTTTGGTTTTGTGATGCTAAACATTAAGACCAAGGGTGCCTGAAAGTGATGCCAGCAGACTATATCACTAAATTTTATTCTAATTACCTCTTATTATTGTATTTTGATATAGGGTTTTATTGTTGCTGTTTAATAATATAGAGTGTGGTGAAGGTGGACTGAAACTTGCAACCCCACTGCCTCCAATAACAATGCTTTCTTACATAATTATCACTCTAGCTAACAGGAGGTTGAGACCTGAGATTTACTTCAGACAGCCTGAACAGGGAATTTTATGAGTCTCTCCTCTCCAGTTCAGTACAGAAAACTTGCAGTGAAACTGTAGCACAATTGGTAGGGCACTACACGCAAGGGAAAAACACTCGGGATTGTCATATAGCCCCTGAGAACAAGCCCTAAAACACACATATGCACAGACACACATTCACCCACATACACACACACTCTCACACACATGTACACAAACAAAATTGCAGGCAATGTTGTACCTTAAATTCTTATCCAGGGGTTGGACAACAGTCCACTTATTTGTGAAGGTTTTCCTTGATTATTTTGAAGGAGGAGGATAGTTCATGGGACACAGATGACAAGACTTTAGTGAGGAATACTTTATAAATGACTAGCTTATAAAAAGAACAGGAGCACAGCTTTTATCTTTAAATAGTACATTCCTTCAACTATAGTATTTTTAAATAATAATCATTGAATTATGAGAAGACAATGCAGCACCTCTTCCCTTCTCCCCTTCCCCTCTGTCATAAAATATGACAAAATTATCAAAAATAGTCTTTTATCTTACAAGAATGAACACTTGTAAAAATGTCTGACTATATGTGTAATGTTTGTTTTTCAATACTTGTTTGATTTTCCCACCTCTAAGTACTTGCCTTTTTTCCAGATGACAGCACACAGGGGCATCAAGAGCAAACAGATTAGGAAACAAAAACCTTACAATGTCCTAGGAAGTAGATGTCAAAAATAGATGCAAGAAGCACATGACAGGCTGAGAGGGCCATGAGACCCGAAATGATTTGTGCATTATGAAAGAAATAGTGACAAATAAGGCTTGGATCTGACCTAGGAAGGGCTCCTTGAGGCTGAGACCATGCCTGTATCTAGGCTTAGCTGAGGATGTTGGGAATTGACAATGTCCACATGTGGATATAGTGATGTGAGAGGGGAGATTTCAGTCTCCAGTTTGTCTTTGGGATGGTCTTATGTGACCAAACAGCTTAGATCATTGGGCTCTGAGAAATGACACTACCTACCTCACAATGGAATAGAATATAGAACTATGAGAGCCAAGCAACTGTAACTGACATTCAGCTCAAGCCAGCTCACTTGGCCTGTGGTGCAGGAACAAGAAAGATGTTCTTGTGTTGTTTTCAAAGTTCAAGAGACTCAGCTCTCAGGCATGAGAGGTATGAGTGCCTCACTCAATGCTGCAGACTTTGGATCAGTGCCAAATCACGAATCCAATGTCTCAGGCCTTTTTTATAAGAAGAAACCAAGGGAATCATAAGGCAACTCAGGCAAGTATAACTATAACAGGAAACCTATCTAATCTCATCCAGCCCACATTAGAAACTTCTTCTTGTGTGCTTTTATATGTGTATACTGAGAAAATATTTACTGTGTACTTTTCAATCCACTCTATTACAATTACTCAATTTGAAGGGTACTCCCACTTTCACATTTCAAAGATCCATTCTTTTTACCACCTCAGTGTGACAATGAATCAGCCCAAACCCTGAATGTGCCTTATAACATATGGATCCTGGACTCAGGCTTGCTGGAAATGCTGGTAATGGACCTGGTCCCTGACTACCAGAAAGGTGATCCCTTCTATGTTGGAAACTTCCTCTACCACTATAGAGAGTGGGGGACAATGGAGCAGTTGCTGGATATTCTGTTTAAAAAGTGAATGTTCCTAAGCCAGGTGCCAGTGGATCATGCCTGTAATCCTAGCTACTCAGGAGGCTGAGATCTGAGGACCGTAGTTCAAAGCCAGCCGTGACAGGAAAGTCCATGAGACTCTTATGTCCAATAAACCACTAGAAAACCGGAAGTGGCACTGTGGCTCAAGTGGGTGAGTGATAGCCTTTAACTGAAGAGCTAAAGGATATCACCCAAGCCCAGAGTTCAAGCCCCACAACCAACAAAAAAAAGTGAGTGTTCCTCTTTCAAACTCAGGGTTGATGAGACCCCCTGGCAGAGTATTGGTATACTTGGCACCTTTCTGAGACTGTTTCACTGGAGTCTGATCAAGGAGCTTGGCTAGAGACGAAGAAGTACACTCTCTGGCTAATTCCTTAGGACTGGGCTGCCAGAGCATTTCATTTGCCTCAGAAGCTAGTGGAGCCTTAGCAATTTGCTTGCTGAGAGACCAGCATTAAAGGAATGAGCCCGTGGCATCCAACGTCCACCCTCACCTAGAAAATCACTATCTTGGAGGCCTTTGAAGGAATATAGACAGAAGAAAGGATGCAACTGAAACTTGAATTGGGGGCTTGAGTGCTGTCCCATTTGTAACACTCTACCATTTGAGCCCCAGGTCCAGTTCTGGCCTTTGGCTGGTTAATTGAAGATTAGTGTCTTTGGAATTTTACAAACTAGACTGCGTTCAAACTGTGATTAGTAGAATTAGAGGCATGAGTCATTGTGCATTTATTTGGACAGATGCATATAAGCATCCTCACAGAATTTGCATGAAATTGTGTAAACATTTCTCCACTTTTTGTCTGTCATGTTTACATTACCATGTGGGTCTTAGCCAGTCCCATGTGTGTCCTGTTAGTTCAGAAAAGGAGAAGCATAGAGTTAACTTCCTTCTCTCCTTCCATTGGTACAGATCCTACTACCATAATTGGAAAATGAACAAGTGAAGAAGTAAGTGGATGTTGGCACAAAAAGAAGTTCTGTCCTTGAAAACTGGGTATCTTTGAGGTTTCCGAATCAAAGCCAACTTTCTTCTTTGCACACAAGTTGTGATTTTCACCAGGGGGTTGAGTCTTGGCACTTCAGTGCATAGCAGATTACACAGTTGTGGATGTGGTTGTGGTTTGGGACTCTCATGGAAGACAGGGAGGGCTGTGTATAGCAAGTCAGATTCAGTGGGGAAACAACTTTCTCTTCCTATCACAGGGAGAATTTTAGAGAATTATATTTAAGAAATTTCTAGAAGTGATATTTTGAGGACCATCCTGCTTGCAGAAGTCTCTTCCCACTTCCCAACCTGCAAGTCCTGCAGAAAGAAGCTCTAGTACAAGGCTCAGGATGAGGAGGGTGGAATTTCATTTTCCTTGTCACCAAACTGCCCACAGCATCGTTTATTCCATCCTCCTTATGTGGATGGACTTCTACCCTGATGATTTCTATGAACCCAAGAACCATTGCACCCTAAAAGAACTTACACAGTATGTCAAGCTCAACATGCCCTCTTCAGACCTGCTCTTCCACTTACATATTCTTCTGGACCAGCTGGAGGAACACATGACCCATGAGACCAAGAAAAAGAGGAAGAAGTCCTTGTTTCAATGCCTCAGAGCTTGTGAGTAGGAATGGAACCTGGGTCTCTAGAGATGGGCCTGATTGGCCAACAGCCCTTAGTACTCTCCAGCTTGGCAAAATGTCCTTTTATGGATATTCTTTGCCGGTAATATGTTCTCTTTTTGAAAGAACTTGGAAGTATACATTCAGAAATACCCTACCTTCCCATCAGTGTTCAGTCCAAACTCAAGTTCTACAGCTTCCCCCATTAGATCCTCATGGAAGTTTAGTCACACCTTAACTTCTAGAGTCTACTCTAAGAATCTTGTACCTATTTCCATTCTCAGGTTTGCATCAACATAGAGCAGCTCCTGCAGAACTACAGATAAATAACCTTCAGTGATGTAGTCTATGGGGACTGATGGAGATCAGAAGCCATCACTAATCTCCAGAAAGCATGTGAACATAGAGTTTTTTTTTTTTAATTTGTAGAAAGGCCCAAGCAGGTTTTGAGTCCTATGGACATCCCACATGTGATGCAGGTGTACCTGCACCAAGGAAGAAGACGATCCAGAATGTCTTCCATTGATGTTCACAATCCAGCTAGATCAGCTCCAAACCAGTCAAAAAGAACACTTCTTGGTGTGCAGGGTAAATGTGTGCTAATGGAAAATGACCACAGTCTATGTTCAGTGAAACCAATAAGTGAGGTCCAAAATCTAGATTCAGTTGAAGAAAAGGAATCTTTCCTCAAAGAATACCCAGACCAATCTGTCCTCCTGCAGGGGATCCAATTTCCAATTGAGAAATTAGAATCTGTCCCTCTCTGGACTCAGGAAGAAAATCCTGTCTTTAATGAGGAAGTAGATCCCTTTGAGGACTCCGAGGCAGAATTTCTGCTGAAGGCAACTTAGAGGCCAATCTAGATTTAGAGATTCCTTTCCCTCTTCCTGGGAAAATCTTTATTTTTCTTTTTGTCCTGATTGTTGTAAAAGGTTCATTCTATTTATTTTTCTAACTTTATTAAAATGTCAATGTTTTTGATATATTCTAAAATTCATGAATCCTAAATATGTTTCTTTTTAAACCTACAATCTGAAACATCGTGCATACATGTTCTGGGGGGGGGAACAGAGATTGACAGGGGGCTGTACAAGACAGCCTACTGCATATAATGGGAACTGTTAAATGTACAGGGAGTGGCAAGGAAGCAGGTCATGACTGCATGGGGTGATAAGGTGGCTACAAAAGGTCTAGGACATAGCAGATCAGATGTCCTAAAAATCTATTCTGTCAATTGTGACAAATGCCACAATACTTATAGTGGTCTGTGGGATGCTCTTCCAACAGTGAGTTTAAATCTGTATACATCTTCATTGTGCTTTGGGTAAATATGGAAGAAAAATTTGACTCCAGTAATATAAAATATTTGACAAATGAAAATATTTGACAAAATATATAGAAAATATGTATACTGGAAAGTAAAAGCCATCATCAATAGAAGAAAGAAAGTTTACATAGATGAAAAAACACAAAATCAGGAAGAAAAGAAACCACAATTAAATTAGTTATATGTTAATATGTGTTATATTCTTTATGTTATATATAGTATATTATATAATATATAAGATTGAATATGATTTTTCAAACTACAAAGGCATTTAAATTTTTAGTCTAGTATTTTTTTCACAAAACATTAATGTAAAATATTATTGGGGATAGTAGGGATATAATTTGATTATAATTATATGAATATATATTTGTGCATTTCTAGATATAACATTGATTAAAAATAGATGAATAATTATATACATATATTTGTATATATCTGTCTAGGAAGTGAATATAATGAAACTGACTACAGTATGTATATAAAAGCAGCTATGAGTTGAGGCCATGAGACTCAATCCTGTAATCCCAATGATATGGGAAGCTGGGTTCTGAGTTTTAATCTCTCTTACCCCCTTGGCCTTAGATTTTCTGAGGAGGCCTGGGCCTTTCAGTGTAACAAAGAGACACATATGCAGTGGGATCACACTCCCTGACCCCAGAGGAAAGTCAGTAGAAATCAGGACAAGCCTCTTATGTTATGACAGTCTATTCGGTTCCTGTACCAAGATGGCCATCTGTAGAACATAAGATGGAAAGTTGGCATTCCCTCCAAAAGGGTCTAAAAAGAGCCTTCTGAACTATAGTATCTGACAATACTGAATTAAACCTTATTTCCCTTCCCAAGCTGCAAACACATAGAAATATAGCAAGGGCTCAAGAGAGATGGGCAAAGATTTACAAATACATAAATTTACTCTGTTTTAGTAATTCAATGAAAATCATCAAAGGCATGTCTTTAATTTTTCTTTTTTCTTTTTAAAAGGAAATGGAAACATACTCTGAGTGTATCAGGAACTGGGTGACAGTTTGGTTGCTGAATTGTTGAATGCACTCCTGAGCAAAGGAGACACATATATTGGGGAAATTGTGTGGGGTTGGGTGTCCTCACACAGCTTTACAAAACAATAGCCATAACTTCTATGATGTCACAGTCACCTTTGCCATAGCAGCAAATAAGTGTCAAACACTGATTTTTCCCTGAAGTAGACTCAACACCACCAAATGGCACAAAGAATAAGAGGGAATGATTACTAGCCACCAGACTTCAGCTTGAGAAGCTGTCCTGACCAGAAGCTAGGATAAATTGAGCTGGAGAAGGCTAATCTCCATGTAAGGCTCCTGAGCACTAAGGACTAGGCACTATTACAGGTATTGGAGAAACAGAAGTGAATATGGCTCTCTCCTCACCAATTTCATGCTGAAAAGAAAACCAGAAATCATAATGATACTTTCTGTAAATCAGAGACACGAAATTGGTGGTTTTGTGGCAACAACTTCACATTGGGGATGGGGAGAGACATCCCTAAAGAGGAGATAGTTGATATGAGAGCCATCATCCAGGCAATTATCTAGGAGCAAGTTTTCTTTCTTTATTTCTTTTTTTGGGTCCGGTCGTGGGGCCTGAACTCTGGGCCTGGGCGCTGTCCCTCAGCTCTTCAGCTCAAGGCTCTACCACTTGAGCCACAGCGCCACTTCCAGCTTTTTTCTTTTTGCTCATGTGGTGCTGAGGAATTGAACCCAGGGCCTCATGCATGCAAGGCAAGTGCTCTACCACTGAGCCACCTTCCCAGCCCTAGGAGCAGGTTTTCCAGGCAGTAAGAACAGTAAGTACATCCCCCATTGATGGAAATGGACCTGACTTGCTTCAGAAAAGGAAAACAGCACTGACATGCTTGCTTGTGAAATAAGAATGGAAGGGTACAATGAAGAAAAGAAAAATCAGAAATGAAGATAGAAATAAATTAGATATATATTGGATGCTGCAGGTTACAAGAAGAAAAGTTATGATTTTAGTTTAAATCTGACGTGACCCACTGGAACCAAAGTAGTCAAACATATGGGTCTCTGGTGTCTCATAACTGGAATCCTAGTTACTCAGGAGGCTGATATCTGAGATTCAGGTTTGAAGCAAGCCCAAAGGAAATTTGGTAAGACTGATCTCCAATTAAACACCAAAAATATGGACATGAAGCTGTGATTCAGCTGGTAGACCACTAGCCTTGAGGAAAAAACTAAGGGACAGCACTCAGGCCCCAGGTCCAAATCCAAGGACTTCGCAAAACAAAGAAGCCAACAAATAAATTTTGGTGCTGTCATTCATCATTTAGCATTCTAGTTCAATATATTTGGTATTAGCCTTGGAATTATATCCTTAGCAAATGCTCTCCCGGATATTTTGCTTCATTACCAGTTTTCAAAGTCCTGGCATCACCACTGTCTCCTCCCAGTTAACATAGCAGTGTACCACTAGAAATTTGAAGATTTATTTTATTAATCACAAGAATTCTTATCATCTATCCACATACATGAAATGAATAGTAGCCACATTCCACTACTCTGAATATTTTTAATCCCCCTTTGAGTTAATTACCATTAAGGCTTAAAAACTCTAGAGTGGTTATCAAATTAATTCAACAGTCATCATTCTTCCACCCAATCTTGTAACATAAGTTTATAAAACTAGAGAGTATATGAAAGTGTACACATGATACCTTCTAACTATAATACTCTCAAGAAGTAGGGTTTTACAGAAACATCCTGATTGCATTGCCAAAGCAAAGGATAAGAGATTTAATTAAGCTACCTAACATCTCAGAAGGAAAATGCTATTGGCTTTAGAACAAATTCATTAGCCTGGAACTGAGGAAATTAGTTTCAGAAATGCCAGAGGCAAAGGGTATTATTCAAATCACCTTATCATGAGGCACAAGCAGCCTGTCTAGATCAAACTTATAGGAAAAAAAGGGATGAATGAAAAGCAATTAATGCTTCTAAAACAAGCCAGTTGGTGGTGGTTCATGCTTTTTATCCTAGATACTTAGAAATCTAAAATGAAAGGATCTCAATTCAAAGACTGGCCAGGAAGAAAACCTTCCTCTCTGCAACCAGCAGACAGGAAGCATCAGCTCTGGGCCTGAAGCCCAGCAGGATGGCCTCTGCCCACAGACATCCAGACACACAAGACCACCCGCATCTAAAATATTATCAAATACATTCAAATAGTATCTTCTGTTTGGGAGATAACATTTAAAAGATGCATCAAAAACATTTCACTGAGTTCCAGTTAAAAAAGGAAGAGTGAAAGTGGAAATATGTACTCACTCACTGAAAGCTAAGTCACTGACTAGAATGATGTTAATAGGGCTAGAGGCCTATTTGGTAACTTATTCATTCAACCATCTTTCCTCACAACTTGTCAGTCACCCTGAATAGTGAGATTTTTGGTTTTTTGTTTTTATTTTTTGTGCACATATTGTACAGAGGGGTTACAATTACATGGGCAAGATAATGAGTACATTTCTTATCAAGCATTGCAGCCTCCTCCTTTGTTTACCCTTCATATGACTTCCCAGTCTCCCCTTGCTCCCCCAATCCCCCCCCCCCGCACCAAAGTTGTAAAGTTCGTTTTCGACATGACAACTTGTACTTTTCATTGTAGCAACAGGTCCACCTGTATTCTTTTTTTTTTTTTTTTTGTCGGTCGTGGGGCTTGAACTCTGGGCCTGGGCGCTGTCCCTCAGCTCTTCAGCTCAAGGTGAGTGCTCTACCACTTGAGCTACAGCGCCACTTCTGGTTTTCTGGTGGTTTATTGGAAGTGGTTTTCTGGTGGTTTATTGGAGATAGGAGTCTCACTGTCTCTCCTGCCCGGGCTGGCTTTGAACCGCGATCCTCAGATCTCAGCCTCCTGAGTAGCTAGGATTACAGGCGTGAGCCACCAGCGCCCGGCTCCACCTGTATTCTTAAACGACTTGTTTTTCCCCATCTCCTCCACAAATTATACCGACATCAAATATAGTGAAAGCAGGGGTTAAACTGAGATTTTTGAATGAAATGTGTGTGAGCATGTAGCTTGTGAAAGTAGTAATGAAAAGCTAGGCACTGGAAGCTCAGGCCTGTAAAACTAGCTACTCAGAACGCTGAGATATGAGGAACTCAGTTCAAAGACAACTGAGCAAAAAAGACTCTTACCTCCTGTAAGATTAAATTAAAAGAAAGCTGAGCTGTGCTTCAACTGGTAGAGTGCTAGCATCACATACAAAAGCTAAGGGACAGTATTTAGGTCCTGAATTCACGCCCCATACTCAGAGCTCTCATACACAAAATAAGCATGTCAACACCACAGTATATGCATATGTTAGCAAGAGATGTAGATGAATGGGATGATGACATCATTTACCTCACCTTTAGTCTCAAGCATTCTGTGTAGCATAGCTCAGTGTGTGAAAAGCCCTAGTGTGTGAAAAGTCCTGTATATGCCTTTATCTGATTGGGAGAAGGGAAGGGAAATAACAAAATGCTGAAAGAAGTACAAAAGGTGACCCATTGCAACAATGATACTCACAGTACACTATGGCAGAAATTAACTTTACAATGTAAGGGGGGGAGTGGAGGGAAGGGACAGAGGGTGAAAAACACTGGAGTAGGTACCAATGTTCAATGAGAAGTGTTACTTAATCATGTAAATGTAACCCCTCTGTACAGCATCTTTATAATAAAATTGATTTTTAGAAATATAAAAATTAAAAAAGGTTTTTTCATAAAAATCTCAAGCTGATACTAACAGAACTTCTGAGTTCATGTCAAAGTGTTTTTTTAGGAATTTCAAGAAGCTAGTATTAAGTACATATAACCACAATTAAGTGATAATGAGAAAAGTAGTGCTTTTTATTGTATTATATAAATAAAGAAAAAATTTTTTTCATTTCTGTTTACATGGAATTCATGTTTGTGATCTGCATTGTTCCCAAGTCAGACTAATCTCTTGTCCTTAGCTTTCTTTGGTATGTATAGCCTGGACATGTAGTCTGAGGTAGAAGAATTATTCTTTGTTCAACTTGGAGGTCTAGCATAAAAGCCTTCCTCCCTGGGCAGGAGGAGGAGGAGGAGGAGGAGGAGGAGGAGGAAGTTAATAAAACCAAACCAGTGAGAGAGAAAAATTGAGAGAGCAAGGGAAGGAGTGACATTTCAAAAAAGAAATGTATCCTGACCTGACTTATATGACTGTAACCTCTGTGTAACTCACCTTGATAATAATAATACAAAAGAAAAAACAGAAATATAGTGCTGGAGGCATAACCCAAATGGAAGATCAGACTAATATGTATGTGATACCAAGTTCAAACCCCATCATCAATTTCCCCTTCAAAAAATGGCTCTTCTCATCATTTGTGCTTTCCCTAGCTTATGAAAGGGGGTGCAAACAGTTAAAGAGAGAGAAAGGTAATCTGTCAGGAACAGAACTGTACTTGCAATGAGCAGTACTTGCTAGAACACATGTTGACTAGAACACATGATGACTCTATGTTTTCTGAAATAAACAGACCTAGTTGGGCTTGAATACAGGCTCCACTGTATACTAGCTGGGGACTCAAAATTAACTAAACTCTCTGGATCTCAAATTCTTCACAGGTAAAGTGAGCATAACAATACTTATATCACGGGATTATGAGATCTGGATGTCATCAAACATGGAGTGGGTTTTATTTTAGGTGTGTGTTCAACACTCAAACACTGCTGGAAGGAGTATAAACTGGCATGATGTTTACTATATTACTTAACAGTAATACAACAACTACTACAGACTCACTCCTGTAATCTTACTTACAAAAGGTTCTAAGCCTGGACAGGAAACTGGAGCAGACTCATCTCCAATGAGCTCTAAAAAAGCTTGAGGTGGAGTTTGGTTCAAGTGGTAGAGTGCTAGACTTAGCATAAACCTCAGGAACAGTGCCCAGACCCTTAGTTCAAGCCCTAGGACCAACACAAGCACACACACACACACACACACACACACACACACACACACACACACACACACACACACACTAAATTTTGTATGTTCCTATCATCCCACTTAATAATACTTTCCCTCTTCCAAGTTCACCAGTTGTTGTTGTTGTTTTTTTTTTTTTAAAAGGGACTTGCTGTGTAGCTCAGACTGCTCTTAAACTTAAAATCCTCCTGGGTGCTGGGATTACAGGCATGCCTACCATAATTGGCTTCACTCAGTAACTTTATTTATTATATTTTCTGCAAGAAATCCATTCATACTTATGAAGATATATGGCTTAAAGCTGTTCACAGTAATATTCTACTGGACAAAATGTAAACAATATAGCTGGACATGGTAATATGCAACCACATGGTAATGCCAGCCAATACTCAGGAGAATAAGGAGTTGAGGAAAGCTTGGTCTACACTGCAGAACCTGGTCTCCAAGTGAAAGAAATTCTAAAAATATTAATCTACTATGAAGTACACAATATGTTAAATTTATGTAATGGAACAAATAGATCATTGTTAATGGAAATAAAATCTTGGCAGAAATTATAAATACATACATATGTATATATATTTAAATTTGGAGAAATAAAATTTCAAGTGGTATTATCTGAATCTTTCAGTCTACTTGTCACCTACCTATTTACCAACACATTGATTTCTGTTTAGTCTTCACAAAACACTGTTCTCTCACATTAGTACAAAAAAATTGCAAAACAAAAAATACATTATCATAAATACAAATGTAGTTTAATCCCTACTATAAGAATTTGGAGAAAACTTGCATTCAGTTAATGGCATTGAATATTGTTCAAGAAGGGGAGTCTAGGAGAATGTTGACTCTGTGTGTGTGTGTGTGTGTGTGTGTGTGTGTTCCATGAGTAAATAATGGAGTTAGAAGTCGACCTATTATTCTTGCTTAGTTTTTTTGCTCAAAGCTGACACTACCACTTGAGCCACATCTCCACTTCTCGATTTTGGTTTCTTAATTGGAGAAATATCTCAGATTTTTCTGCATGGGATGATTTAAACCTGAATCCTCACTTTTTGACCTCTAAAGTAGCTAGGTTTTTAAAACATGAGCCACTGGTGGATAGCAACTACATTAACATTTTTGCATGTTTGATGAACTTTAAAGTAAAACATATATGTTACTTTTGAGAATGGCAGGAAAGAGTAATAAATGTCTAACAGAATTTAAAACATACAAAGCTGAGAATGGCAACTAGCTGAGAATAGGATGGAATAAATCAAAATTTCCTATAACAGTTTTCAGTCTGTGCACAGAAATGATTGCATTGTTGGAGGCCAAGGCCATCAGATAGCTGAGCTCCAGCTGGCTGCTATGCTCATGAGGCCAGCTAGTGCTATTCACAAGAATGTGATGTTGTTGGATGGCAAGGATCAGCTTCAAGTTCGGAACCTGGAATGTTTCTATTAATCTAGAAGGGGAAATATACCAGGACCCAATGACTGGGTATGTGGTTAGTGGTAGAATGCTGGCCTAGCATGCATGATACACTTGATTTGATTCCTCAGTATGATGTAAGCAGAAAAACTGGAAGTGGTGCTGTGGCTCAATTGGTAGTGTGCTAGCCTAGAGCAAGAGAAGTTTAGAGAGAGTGCCCAGGCCCTGATTTCAAGCCCCCAGTGCTGGCAAAATTAAAAACAAAAACAAACCAACCAAGCACAAAATGCTGTTTGTTGAAATAAATATGTTGAAGAATTCTTTATGTTCACTAGAAAATTGTGCTGTTGGGCATTCATAATGAACTTTGTTATGAAAAATTAAAGTAAATTAATGAAATATTATCTGGCATTGTTCAGGGCATAGTGAGATCTAAAAATGATTGCTGCCTATGGTTACTTGACATAACAACATTAGAGATACACTTGCCAGATTGTGATTTTTTTTTCAGTATACAATTGTGGGATTTTTTTCTTTTTCAAAATAACTTTACTGCCGGGTGCCAGTGGCTCACACCTGTAATCCTAGCTACTAAGGAGGCTGAGAATTGAGGTTCTCTGTTCAAAGCCAGTCCAGGCAGGAAAGTCTGTGAGACCCTTATCTCCAACTAAAGGTTCAGAAAATGTGAAGTGGCACTGTTGCTCAAGTAGTAGAGTGCTAGCCTTGAGCTGCAGAGCTTAGGGACAATGCCCAGACCCAGAGTTCAAGCCCTACAGCCATCAAAAAATAATAATAGTAATAATATTAATTTTATTGTTACTATTAAGGTTTTATATATAAAGGCTACCATTTCATATGTTTGTTTCTTTGATAAAAGAAACGCATATCCATCTTCATTGCCAACAGTTGCTATATATTTATTCAAATACACACATACACACATACAAACACGTGTAGTATAAAGACCCAGGCAGTCTGCAAGGAAATATTTTAATAGGAATTCCATAAAATATTGTCTGCTGAAATCTGACTTGAATTTATAGTAATATCTAGCTGCTTCCACCCCTGGACAAGTCATCATCATTGGTGAAGATGTTGCCATTTGAATTTAGAATGCCCCAGAAAGACCTGTGTTAAAGAAAAATGATTTACCATTTCCTGAGAATACCTGAATATTTCCTCTGGAGATTAAGTTCTTCAGAGTGAAACCCATGAGAACATAGACTCTCATCTTCTTTTATCTTTAATCATTCTAAGTCAAAAACTTTTCTCTTTGACATACTCTCCACTTTCACATTGTCTTGTCACAGGCCACTAAAGCAATAAAACCAACTGAACATACCCTGAAATCTTCGAACTTGTAAATCTGAGTAAGCTGCTTAATAAATGGACAATATCATTATTATGGTAGGTTATTAAGCTAACACAGAAGTCTAGTCTATCTAACAATGTAGAATATATTAAAATGTGCTTCATATTGTATTTTGTGTTTTTGTTTCTGTTAGTCCTAGGGCTTAAACTCAGGACCTGGATGGTGCTTTTGTGTTCTAGGCCAGAGCTTGACATACAATCTGAACTGAACTCCATTTCCCCTGGTGGTTAATTGGAGATGAGAATCTAATGAGGTTTCCTACTTAGGCTGGCTTTGAACTGTGATCTTTGGATCTCAATCTCTTAACTAGCTAAGATTACATCCTTGAACTACCAGTGCCTAACCATGTTGCATATTTTGTGTAATTCCAATTTCCAGCATTGTGTAGATGCTCTTACTACAATATATTTAAAAAAGTAACCCTGTTTCCATTGTATTTGATGATGGTATAATTTGTGTGTGTGGGGGGGAAGGGAACAAACAAATTGTTTAAATAGGGATACAGATGGACCTATTGCAACAGTGAGATGTACAAGACGTTATGTAGAAAAATGAACTTTACAACTTTGGCACAGGAGTGGGGAGCGGGGTAGGGGAGATAGGTAGGGATGGTAAGGGGAAACAAAGGAGGAGGCAACAATGCTTGATAAGAAATATACTCATTACCTTGCCCATGTAATTGTAACCCCTCTTTATGGTATTTTCACAGTAAAAAAAAACCTTAAAACATGGATATTTGTAAAGTTTATAATAAAGAATGTTCAGCCTTTACAAAATGTATGCAAAATCTATGCTAAACTATTGATATTTACTGTACCTTTCCTGCAATCAGTTTGATATAGTTTAATATTTGTCATGCCAAGTTTTTCTATATTCTACTGGAGATTTACTTTTTCATGTATGTATATATATGTATATGTACATGTATCTACCTACCTACCTACCTATCTATCTATCTATCTATCTATCTATCTATCTATCTATCTATCTATCTATCTATCTATCTATCTACATATCTATCTATCTATATCTATATATTCTGTATTCTCTCTCTATATATATATATTCCAATGTGGATAAATAGACTTGAAACTTTGCTTTGTTATTCTGTTCGGAAGCTGAAACTGGTCAGCTCATTCTGTGACAATATCTGTGCTCATTCTCATCATTCCTTTATTTACCACACAATCTGCCTTCTAAAACCAGCTTCATTTCCTAGGTAAGGTTACCAATCAGTCCAACCAATATACACCCAGAGGCTTTTAATAAAGCAAGCTTTAAGGAAGGAAGATAACATGAAGTGACAACTACAGAATTTCTACAGAGACCTGACATCGTTCACATTTCTGCCTTCCTTCTCTTCTCATACTTCAGAAAGCATTGACTAACCCTGTAAATATACTGCATTTATCACTTAAGGATCAGTGTTTTTTTTTTCCAACCCGAAACCTTCTTTTCCATGATTTTTAACATAAACTTTTAGGACTTTTTTTGATTCTGATAGGATTCCATTGAAAACGAAGCCAAGTATATCAAGAAAGCCAATGTTTTCAACTCAGAGTACTAAACAAAAGAGGGAGAAAATGAAGGTTAGCTATATATGTTAAGCACAAATATAGGCAATATCAAGATATTTTGAAATTGTATATTTTTACTGGATAAAGTGGCTCAAACCTGTAATATTATCTGCCTGGAAAACATAGATTAGAGAATTCCAGTTCCAGGCAAGCACAGACAAAAAAAGTTTCAGAAACTCTAACCATTTGCTGGGTGCAATGTGTTTTGCTTGTTCAAGCAGGCCCAGGCATAGTGATACTACCTCAAAATAAGCAATCAAATTACATTCTGCAGTTATGGCAGTAGTAGAGATGCTGTTTCACAAGTATAGAGTTTTGGGTTCAATCTTCCAGCACTGCTAGGCATTTAAGTGTGTGACCGGGCAAGAATTTGGCATGTCTAAGGTCAAGATTTCACACTCTTTTTACAAGCTCTAATAAAACCTTTACCTCTTTTGGTATTTTTAAAAAAATATACCATAACTTCCATGCCCAAACCAAATAATTTCCTATCAGAGCTTTTCTCCTATCCGTTAACGAATATGTTATGTGTTGGATACTGTCCCAATGAAATCACACTAAAGATAAAAAATCCATTGCCTTAGAAAGTGACTGCATTTGGAAACAGAATCTCAAAGGTAGCATTTAAGTTGAAGTCTCCTCCAAGAAAAGCAGAAGGCCTTGAATATTCCAAGGAAAGAGGACTCTGAAGAAGCCAACTCTGATCTTGGAGTTTTAGTTCCACCAACTCAGAGGCAATGTATTTACAGTGTTAATGCTACCCAATCTGTGGTAGTGTGTTATTACAATTAATAACAAATGTGGAATCTATAAGACATGAAAAGTCATTGACTCTTGGGGTCCATGACTCATCTCTACAATGTTAGTGATTAAGAAGGATGAGACATGGGGGATAATGCTTTTCAGGCTAGTAGGAAAATTCATGAATACTATCTCCAATTAACTATAAAAATTTCTGGGCTGGAGACATGGTTCAAATGGTAGACTGATTATTGTTAACAAACAGAGAACATGAGGTATGTTCAAGCCCAAATTGGGAGAAAGAAAAAGTCCTTAGAATACTATGAGAAACAGAGCTATGAATAGGAAAGCAGAAACAAAAGAAATAAACATTGATACAGACAGACCTTCCCAATGTCAAATATGGCACAAACTCTAATATTTAGGGTTTTCCTTCCTATACAGTAGAAATAAATGGTAGTTTGATTTGACAAAACTAAAGTGTAAAACTGTATGCAATAAACAATCACATTACTTTTATGTTTCCATAATTTAAATTTCCTACAAATTTATAGAATAGTGTAGCTTTGGAAAATCAATAAATGTTGCATTTTCATATAGGATTACATATCCTTTTAAGTGTTGTCTAAAACTGATCTACACTGAAATAATTGCCATTGTACCTTTCTCAAGATTCCAAATGTTTATATTTTCTACTGACCTTCCACAAAAATCATACCCCAAACATAACTTTTTAGTTTGTTCATGCAATCATAGAAACATAAACATATGGCCCAAAATGTTAATTACTTTTATCTGCTGTCATTAATGTAGTATAACTAATACAATTAAGTATATACCTTGAGAGAAATAAGATTCTTCCTTCTAAATACAGATTTGCAGGCATACACGTGCCCACGCGCACACACACACACACACACACACACACACACACACATACACACATATTTACCATTCTGACTCAGGTTAGGTTCCTGACATTGAGTATCAGACAATGATCTAATAATCAAACTTTCCTGCCCAGATATAAAATACATTCATAATTCCACACATACAAAAATACCAGATCATTCAAAATAATGAGAATATTTAAAAGAACCATCCAGCTCCTGAGCCATTTACTCCCTGATTTCATTCATTCATGATGATTCATTTTTCATATAATAATTAAAAATCTTTCTGAGTCTCTGATTAGCAGACAAAAATATGCTATCATATAATAGAAAATGTAGGTAAAATTACTTGTCCCTAGGTAATCTTTAATATATCTTATCAAAGACTTCTGTTTTCTTCTTGCAGAGTCTGTTTCCGGCATTTTGCCATCATGTCTAATATTAAATTACAAAGGACATGCCATATTCCTTAATTCATTTTTCCTAAAGGTTACGCTATGGAGTTGAATCTGATTTGTTTGCATATTCTAAATTAAATATTCTCAACAACTTGAATTATTGTTGGTGTTACTCCTAAGCCATTTGAAACATCAAAAAGAACTGGAAATTCACTTGGCAATGATTTGTGACTGGCAGTAATGGTTGTGGGGGGATGAAGGACTTGAATTATCTAGAGTACCTTAAAAATGGTACTGTTCTTTAAAGGGATGATCGTTTAGTAAGCTTTTAAAGTGTGGTTTTCTTATTTCATCTAACAAGATAAAAGTATGCTTTTCATCACATTCTTGCCTGCAAAGCAGTAGAATTATTTCCTTTGTACAGTTTATGCCCAGCTGCTACTGTAGTGAAACCCACAAACAACTGCACAGCTGTGTTAGCTGCTCTAGATTTTGAAAATTTCTTCCAGTAGTCCTTGTAATTTGAGCCCAGATTCATGTGATAGCACATAATCCACAATTACAAAGCACCACAGTATACAAAGACCACGTGCAAAATGAGGTTCAATTTTTTTCTTTGTTGTTTCCTTTTTGTCTTATTGTCTTTTAAGGAGCTAGGGGCTGTTTATTTCTCATTATTGTTGATGTGATCTAAATAAATTTACCACATTATTCAAATAAAATAAATAGATATAAAAAGACATATTTACTCACAAAATAAAGCTAAACATTTGAGTGACTTTTTAAATTCTAGTCCTGTTCTCAGTTATCTTCAAATAACATTGAGATGAGTCAAGCATATGTGTAAATCGACATATATCAAGCACACAGAACTCTGGAATCTTTGCGCTTTGATTTCTATATCAACTTCACCTAGAAAAGAAAATTATCACTTGCTTCATGTCTTAAGTAATCTACTTAAAACAAGTTTTATTAGTCTTTTTCTCTTAAAATAAAATTTTTTTGCCAGTCCTGGGTTTCTAAAATTATTTATTATTTATTTTTTAATTGTGAAAATACCGTACAGAGGGGTTACAATTACATGGATAAGGTAATGAGTACATTTCTTATCAAGCATTTTTGCCTTCTCCTTTATTTCCCCTTCCCATCCCTTTCCATCTCCCCATTGGTATAAGTTCTGGAGGGGAAGGGAAAAAAAAACACATTGTTTTAATAGCATATAGGTGGACCCATTGCAACAATGAGATGTATAAGATGTTATGTCCAAAAACCAACTTTACAAGTTTTATTACTTTTATCAATAGATCTCATAATCTACGGAATTGAGGCATTGCATAAGTATTTGATTTCTGCGGCGCGCGCCTTCTCGACCAGCGAGGAAGAACGAACACCACACCAGGAGTCTTCTCAGATCACGCTTTATTGGAGAGCCTTTTAGTTGATGGGAGAGCTTGAGCACGAGAGAGCGTGCACCCGAAACATGGCCGCTTATATAGGGAATAGGAACACGGGTCTTTCTATCATTGGTCGTCTGCCTTTCACCGTCACCAGGTGCCACGGGATTGGCTGGGGACTCTAAGTGGCTCGCGCATGCGCAAAGCCCAGGACCCACCGTCCCGCCAAGCACCGCCTGAAATGGAGTGGTTACCTCAAAGCTGCAAGGGAGTGGGCGCCATCTTGTAATGGCGTTTACCCTGGCTCCCTACAGTTCCCCCTTTTTTGTTTTTTTGGCAACAGGTAAGAGTAGAGGTTGGGCCTCTGTCTAAAACATTAGGACCTTGCACTGGCCTTCGCCTGAGGGGCGCCTTCCCCAGTGATGACCAGGCCCGTCCGATGCCTTTTTTGCAGAGGTGGGATCTTGGGCATCAACCCACTTGCAACCCAGCATGCTCTTCTTGAGGAGATGGTACCCTCAAGTGCAGTGCACTTGCCTCGCACCCTGTCCCAAATTGCAAATTGCATACCTGTCCCGGTGCAATGGGATCCCCTAATCCCTCGGGGTGCTAAGGCTATGCAAGATGGTAAGGCTTAATTGCCTCTCAGGGCCGACAGCCAGATCTGGGGTGAGAATCCACTCTCCAAAGCGGCTAATGCTTTCAAGATAACAACCTTGTCCCTTCTGGTTTGGGCTCGAAGGCGACAGACCAACCATAGGCAGACCACGCATCCTCCCACGCAGCAGGCTAAAAACATTCCGACTCCCACCCACTCTTTGAAAAAGGACACCGCAGAGGCAATCCAGTCAGTAAATTGTAACAGCCCACAGCATCATTGGTTTAGCTATCACAGGGATTGCTATTAGCACTGTTGCTAACAGCAGGAAGATCAGCTGCATCAGGAGACGAGTGGATGGCATCTTCAAGAGGGGGTTCTGCTGCAGTCTCCACTGGCCTGGTCAGTCTCGTTGGCACCCAGTGAGGTACTTCTTGACTCTGTGGAAAAACACAAACAGCTCCCCTGGATCTCATTATTACCGGATCCGGTCCATACCATTTATTATTAATAACATCCTTCCACATAACCATGTCTTTAGTATCCATGGGGTCTCTTGTCATATGCCGATCTGCAGCAGACTGATCATTGTCATTTAGAATTAAAAAATTAAGGGTAAAGAGCGCAAGAGAAAGTCTTTCCCTGGGGGACGCTGACTCAGCAATTTCCCCTTTTTGTTTTTGAAGCATTTCTTTTATGCTTCTATTAGCTCTTTCCACTATACCTTGTCCTTGAGGATTGTAGGGCAATCCGGTGGTGTGGGCAACCTGCATTTGTGCGCAAAAGGCGCGAAAACCATGGGAAGTATAAGCAGGGCCATTATCCGTCTTGAGTCTAAGGGGCTTTCCCCAAGCTGCCCAAGCTTCTAAGCAGTGTATTTTGACGTGAGACACCTTTTCTCCTGCCAGAGGTGTGGCATGAATGACACCAGAAAAGGTGTCCACAGACACATGTAAATATTTTAACTTACCAAATTCTGTCAGATGAGTAACATCCATTTTCCATAGGGCGTTTGGTCTCAACCCCCTGGGGTTTACCCCCACATGGGGAGGATGAAGAAAGGTAACACAGGATTTACAGGCTTTAACAATATCTCTTGCCACATGCCTGGACAAATTATATCTTTTCCTAAGGGTATTAGCAGGTACATGATACAACCTATGAAAGTCTTTTGCCAATTCTACAGGATCAGCAGCGACCAGAGCCACAGCCCGAGTTGCCTGGTCCACCAAATCATTACACCTTGCCATCGGGCCCGGCAACATAGAGTGGGCGCGAATATGTCCAATATAAAAAGAGTGTTTTCTGTTTAAGATAAGGGATTGAATCTGTAACAAAACATTAGAAATTGTACTGGCCTGCTTAATTGAAGCAGCAACTTCAAGAGAAGCAACGGCATTTACAACATATAATGAATCAGAAAATAAATTAAAAGGTTGATCAAATCTTTTAAAAACTTCAAGCACAATTAAACATTCAACAGCCTGTGGGGCATTCGGCCAAAAATTAAAGACTACCGGCTGTTTGTGTCCTTGAACAAAAAGGGCACCTTGTCCAGATTTTGATCCATCCGTAAAGATGGTCAGAGCATCAACCAAGGGCTCCTTTGAAGTGACAACAGGAAAATACACTAAATTTTTGTTAACTATGGCAAGCAGAGGATGCTTAGGATAATGGTTATCAATTACATTTGGAAATGAGCAAACAAGAATTGCCCACATATCCACTGTGGCTGCTAAAATTTCAACTTGCTCACGGGTGTATGGAATAATTAATTTATCTGGAATTTTTGCAAAGTGCATCAAACAATACTTTATACCCAAAATTGCCTGTTTAGCCACTAATTCAGGAAAATATTGAACAGTTTTTGCTCCCACAGAATTGCCGTGGAGCCACCATAAGGGGC
Source organism: Dipodomys merriami (assembly GCF_024711535.1). Lineage (NCBI taxonomy): Eukaryota > Metazoa > Chordata > Mammalia > Rodentia > Heteromyidae > Dipodomys > Dipodomys merriami. The sequence continues at coordinate 6,642,288 of NW_027206346.1, forward strand.
CGTTTTGCCAAAGAACCCCCGTGGGATAATTTTTTGTTTTTAATATACATAAATCGATAGGTAATTTTAAATCAACCCGTGAAAGTTGAGCCCTAGACAAAGCTGCCTCAACCTTTTGTAGGGAATTTAGTGCTAAAGGTGTCAGGGATCTAGAGGAGGTGACTTCAGGGTCGCCCTCCAAAATGGCAAATAAAGGTAACAACTCTGACCGAGGGAGATTAAGAAACCCCCTTATCCAATTAATATCTCCTGCAAATTGCTGAAAATCATTAAGTGTTTTGAGATGACCAGTTCGAATGGAAAGTTTTTGTGGTTTAATCTCAGTAGGAGAAACTATGGTTCCCAGAAATTGAACAACACTAGTCTGTTGCACCTTCTCAGGGGCAATAATCAGTCCTTTATCAGCTAAGGTCTCCGTTACCTGCCCAAACACTTTATGAAGAGTCTCTACGGAGGGAGCAGCCAACAAGATATCATCCATATAATGGACAATCCGTACTTTTGGAAATTTTTTCCTGACAGGGGCTAATGCAGCCCCTACGAACAATTGACAAATTGTTGGGCTATTAGCAATCCCTTGGGGGAGAACTTTCCACTGATAGCGAGCATCCGGGGTTTCATGATTAACAGAGGGCAAAGTAAAGGCAAAGCTCTCCCTATCCTTTTCATAAAGAGGTATGGAAAAAAAGCAATCCTTAATATCTAAAGCTAAAATAGGCCACTCTCGAGGTAGCGCAGAGAGCCATGGAAGTCCCCTTTGGATGGGTCCCATAATTTGCATCTGGGCATTTACTGCTCTAAGGTCATGTAATAATCTCCATTTTCCGGAGGCCTTTCTAATTACAAAAATTGGGGTATTCCAAGATGACACTGAAAGCTCAACATGCCCCAGCTGCAGCTGTTCCTGGACAAGAGTTTGAGCCGCTTCCAATTTTTCTCGAGAGAGGGGCCACTGAGGAACCCACACCGCCTTTTGTGTTAACCAAGGTATGGGTACCGCACCTTCAGTGGAAGCTTTGTTTTCAGAGGCCCCTAAGAAAAACCCAAACCCTTCCTGTCCTGTTTAGGAAGTGGCTCTATCGGCTCCTTGCGTCCTTGGAGGCGCCGACCAAGCCCCAAGGCTGGCACAAATCCTTGCTGTTTCATCATATTCTGACTGGCCTCAGAATAATCATTAGTTAAAGTTAGCTTTAGCTGTTGCTGCACATCTCTTCCCCAAAGATTGACAGGGACGTCTACCACAAATGGCTGCATTTTTCCAACTTGGCCTTCGTCTGTTTTCCAAGTCAATTCTTTTGCACTTAACTGTGGGGCATCGGCATAGCCCAGCCCTTGTAAGGTCTGGGAGGATTTCTGACTTGGCCATTGCTTTGGCCACTCCCCTCTTTGGATGATGCTTCGATCTGCCCCTGTATCCACCAGTCCCTCAAATCTTTTCCCTTCCACTTGGAGAGTTAGCATGGGTCTTTGGTCTAAAGTTATGGACAGGCATGTAAGGTCGACTCCAGTGGAGCCTAGCCCTTTATCTCCTCTCTCTATCTCCTTAGCAGGGAAGTTGCCATGAAGAGAAGGCAAAAGCAGGAGCTGTGCAATTCTATCCCCGGGAGAAATGGACACCACTCCATGGGGGACATGGCAGAGAACCTTGATAGTCCCCGTATAGTCAGGGTCAATCACTCCCGGGAAAACTATTAATCTTCTCATTGTGGAGGAGGAGCGTCCTAAAACTATTCCTACAGTGCCTTCATCTAGGGGTCCTGTCATGTCTGTCTCCACAATCTGGACACCCATCTGCTGTGTTAATACCCGTCCGGAGGTGGCACAGAGGTCCAACCCTGCGGAGCCTGAGGTTGCTCTCTTTGGCTGGGGGATTGTTGCGGGTGCTGTCCGGGAGCCAGAGTCTGAAATGCCCCGTAAATTTTCGGGCCCTGGAGACGAGGGCCCTCCTTCCCGTTTTTTGGCTCTGGTTCCGAATCAGCGTTTGGAGTAATTTGGGGGATAAAAGGTCCATTGATGTCTCTAACTGACCTGCACTCGTTGACCCAATGCTTTCCCTTTTTACAACGAGGACACACTCCTGGAGTCCTTGGCGGCCTGGGTACGTTTTGCGCAGGACCACCATTTTTTGGACACTGTTGTCTAAAATGTCCCAACTGACCACACCGGAAACACCCTTTTCCTTTACTATCTTTTGCGGCCCCAGCAGCCGACAAGACAGCAGCCGCCAGCCCCGCATTGGTCAGGGGGCCACCTACTTCTCTGCAGGCTTTTAACCAAGCTTCTAGGCTTTGAGTTCTTACTGGGGTAATTGCCCTCTGACATTCCTTGGTGCTTTGTTCAAAAATGATTTGCTGTACAAATGGCATGGCTGTTTCCAGATTTCCTAACACCCGCTCGGCTGTCTCTAGCATACGGGCAACAAAATCAGAAAATGGCTCATTAGGGGCCTGCATGATTTTTGTTAGATTGCCAGCCATCTCTCCCTTGTTTGGGAGGGCCCGCCAGGACTTGTAAAAGATCTCATTTACCTGGCAGTATACTTCAAAGGGATATCCTGTCTGATCTACCGTGTAGGGTCCCTGCCCGAGAAGCATATCTACGGTCCAGTCCGGGTGCCCGTCACGGACATTTTGTCTGTATTGGGCTTGAGCCTTGTCTTGAACAATAGACCGGAAATCGAGGAACCGCCCATGATTGAGACAGGTACGGGCTACCTCAAACCAGTCCGTGGGCGTCATAGCATTGACAGTCAGTCTTCGGAGCAGGGCAGTGGTATAATTAGCCGTCACTCCATAAGTCCGGACTGCCTCAACTAAATCCTTAAGCTGGAAGTAGGAAACCGGCTCAAAATTTCTTTCATTAGTAATTGGATTTTCAAAAACTGGAAAAGCGGCCGCCAGCCACGACCAGGTGCTTCCTTTTATAAAGTGACTCCGCCCCGCCGGCGGGCACGCCCGGGGGGCCGGCGGGTGAGGGCCAGCTCTGTTTCCTCTTCCTGGCTGCTGCGGTACTCCCACCCCTAGGGGGCGCCACCCCCCATATCTGTCTGCCTCATACTCTGCCGCAGCCTCTTCTAACTCTTCACTATCAGCTGGATCGAGCTGCTCTCCCTCCTCCTCTAACATTTCTTCCTCTGAGTCACTCACAAGATCACTGCATTCTTGGTCCCACCTTTCCACATGTAGGGCTGAGAACCGGTTTGCTTTTAAAGAAGGGCATGGGGGTCTCCTTGAGACCCCCTCCTCCCTAAGACCCTTCTCCTTTTGTGAGGGCTGCAGTCCCTCCTGCTTTAATTCTTTAGGATCCTTTTGTCTTTTTTCCCTTTTTCTTTTAGGCCTATTTTCCTCCCCATTACTGGATGCTGACTCTGATAGACTATCCTGATGCCGTGTTAGTACTTTGCATCCTTCCTGGATTAAATCAAACCCTCCCTCCTAGAGGCAAGTGCACACCATCAAAAAGACAAGCCACAAGGGAAGAAGCAATGCAAGCAACCAATAAATATCGAAATCTACAGTGAACAGCATACCGGGGGATACTTACCGACGTCCCCTCTCCGCGTGTTGAGTTCTGGCTCCTGCTCGGCCTCTCGCGCGGGTCCCGGGTTTCGGCACCACTTTGCGGCGCGCGCCTTCTCGACCAGCGAGGAAGAACAAACACCACACCAGGAGTCTTCTCAGATCACGCTTTATTGGAGAGCCTTTTAGTTGATGGGAGAGCTTGAGCACGAGAGAGCGTGCACCCGAAACATGGCCGCTTATATAGGGAATAGGAACACAGGTCTTTCTATCATTGGTCGTCTGCCTTTCACCGTCACCAGGTGCCACGGGATTGGCTGGGGACTCTAAGTGGCTCGCGCATGCGCAAAGCCCAGGACCCACCGTCCCGCCAAGCACCGCCTGAAATGGAGTGGTTACCTCAAAGCTGCAAGGGAGTGGGCGCCATCTTGTAATGGCGTTTACCCTGGCTCCCTACAGATTTCTTATTTCCGCTGAATTAATATTGCATTTATTTTCCTTTTTGGCCCACGAAATAATGACATTCATGAGGATAAAACATCACTGTTTTTCATTTTGGTTGCCAAAATGGAACTGTTAGACATTTTGAAATTTTAACTTTAAATCTGAACATTCAAATTTCATTATTACTTCAACTTCACGACAACTTTAATTTTAAAACAAAAAGAATTATTAAATAGAAAGCAACATTGTAAGTTATCACACCTTAATTCCTGAATTGATTTTATGATAAAAACAATTATATTTATATAACATGATATACGTACTCAAAGTATGAGATATGGAAACAAAAGACTCCTTTTTTGTTTTTGTGTTTGTTGTTCGTTATAGAATGTGATGATTCTGTCTTCTTTACCATATGCATGGTATATTCATTGTACGTCTTCAGGAAGGTGGGAGGTGGGCACAGAGCTTTAGGGAAAAGGGTGAAAATTGCAGTAGTGGAGTTCATTGAACATTGATGATTTAACACATGGATGGGGACAGGAGGGAGGGATGAGGAACAAGTGAGGGAACTGAAGATATTCTATAAAAGGAAATGTACTCATTACATGACTTATGTAATTGTGATCCCTCTATAAATCACCTTAATAATAACAACAGAGAAAAATTTTAAAACTCAAACAGAATGTTGTTTCTTAGAATTCTAGATTTTTTTTTGTTCACTGGTTTGGGCTGCTTGAGTCTATTTCTAAAAATATCTACATTGATATTCATTGAGTGAATTTGTGAGCTACTAGTATATAAAAGTCAATTATGATTTCTTGTATGTCTTTTTTGAGACTCTAATTTATTTACATCTTTAATCGAATTTGTATTATTTCTGTCTACTGGGTTTTGGTTAGGCCTGCTCCTGTTTTTCAAGGACCTAGTGTTGCAACATTAGTACTGATTCAAGATTGTTCTAATTTGTTTTCTTTGTGTGTGTGTGTGTTTGAAAATACTGTACAGAGGGGTTACAATTACCTAGGCAAGATAATGAGTACATTCCTTATCAAGCATTGTAGCTTCTTCCTTTGTTTCCCCTTCCCATCACTTCCCATTCTCCCGCCGGCCCTCCCCCCAATCCTCCTCTGCCCCCACCAAACTTGTAAAGTTCGTTTTCGACATAACGACTTGTATATCTCATGGCTGCAATGCGTCCACCTGATTCCCTGGTTAAACAATTTGTTTTTTCCCTTCCCCTTCACAAATTATGACAACATCAAATACAGTGAAGGCAGGGGTTATACCGTGGGGGAGGAACGTACAAGGCAACATAGAAATCATCTTATAAATGTGTTAGAAACAATCGTATGAAAAAAAAATTTTAAATACATATCTTAGGCTTCATTTCCTTAACACCAACTAATCTGATCTTTTCTGCTTGACTCAGACATATACTAACTATTGCAAATAAGGGAAACCATGGGACCTATGCTTCTTTGGGCCTGGCTTATTTCACTTAATATAATTTTTTCCCCAAGTCTTTCCATTTCCTAACAAATGGGGCAATCTCATTCTTTCTGATGGAGGAACAGAATTCCATTGTGTATATATACCACATTTTCTTGATCCATTCATCTACTGAGGGGCATCTGGGTTGTTTCCATATCTTAGCTATGGTAAATAAGGCTTCAATAAACATAGTCGTGCTGGTAGCTTTAGTGTGGTCTTGTTTGTGAACATTTGGGTAAATGTCAAAAAGTGGGATTGCTGGATCATAGGGGAGCTCTATGTGGAGTCTTTTGAGGAACCTCCATACTACTTTCCAAAGTGGTTGAACAACTTTGCACGACCACCAACAATGCAGTAGAGTTCCCTTCTGTCCACATCTCCTCCAGCATCTGTTGTTATTAGAGTTCTTGATTATAGCCATTCTAACTGGGATGAGGTGGTATTTCAATGTTGTTTTGATTTGCATTTCTTTTATAGCTAGGGAGATTGAGCATTTCTTCATGTGTCTATTGGCCATCCTTCTTTCCTCTTCAGAGAAGTTTCTCTTTAAGTCTTTAGACCACTTATTTACTGGGCAGTTGTTTCTTTGAAGATTTGTTGTTGTTGGATTTACTTTTGAGAGTTCCAGGTATATTTTAGATATGAAACCCTTGTTTGTTGTATGGTTAGTGAAGATCTCCCAATCTGTGGGCTTTCTATTGATCTTTGCCATGCAGAAGCTCTGCAGTGTCATGCAATCCCATTTCTCCAACTTTTCTTTGATTTGTTGTGTTTCTGGGTCTCTATTAAGAAAATTTTGGCCTGTGCCAAGGAGACCTAGGGTTTCTCCTATTCCATCCCGTACTGTTTTCAGAGTGTCTGCTTTGACTTCGAGGTCTTTGATCCATTTGGAGTTGATTCTGGTGCAGGGTGATATATAAGGATCTTGATTTAGTTTTCTACAAGTGGGTAACCAATTTTGCCAGCACCATTTACTGAAGAGGCTATCTTTCTTCCATTCTATTTTTTTTGCTCCCTTATCGAAGATTAGATGGCTATAGGTCTGTAGGTTCATTTCGGGGTTTTCAATTCTATTCCATTGGTCATGAGGTCTGCTCTTGTGCTAGTACCAAGCTGTTTTGATTATTATGGCTTTATAGTAGAGTTTGAAATTTGGTATTGATATTCCTTCAGCACTGTTCTTTCTGTTGAGGATCGTTTTTGCTATTCGGGGTCTTTTATTGTTACATATGAATTTTTGGATTGCTTCTTCTATTTCCTTGAAGAATGAGGTTGGAATATTGATAGGTATAGCCTTGAATTTGTAGATAGCCTTGGGAAGTATTGCCATTTTCACGATGTTGATCTTTCCAATCCAGGAGCATGGGAGGTTTTTTTTTTTTTTTTTTTTTTTTTTTTTTTTTTGCCACTTTCTAAGTTCTGTTTTGATTTCCTTTTTCAAGTTTTTAAAGTTTCCATCATAGAGGTCCTTCACTTCTTTGGTTAAGTTAATTTCTAGGTGTTTTATTTTATGTGGGAATATTACTAATAGAGTTGCTTTCCTAATTTCAGCCACACTTTTCTCATTGTTGAAATACAGAAAAGCCATTGATTTTTGAGGGTTAAATTTATAACCTGCTGCTTTACCAAAATTTTGAATCAGCTCGAGTAATTTTGGAGTGGATTCTGTGGGATTCTTTAAATACAAGATTATGTCATCTTCAAAGAGGGAGAGTTTTACTTCTTCTTTCCCTATTTGGATCCATTTTATGTTTGCATCTTGTCTTATTGCTGTAACTAGGCATTCTAATACTAGATTGAAGAGAAGTGGAGAGAGTGGACATCCTTGTCTCATTCCTGAGTTAAGAGGAAATGGTTTTAGTTTTTCACCATTAAGTATAATGCTGGCTGTAGGTTTGTCATATACAGCCTTTATTGTATTGAGGAATGTTCCATGGATTCCTAATTTTTCCAGAACCTTCATCATAAGGGAGTGTTGGATCTTGTCAAATGCTTTTTCTGCATTTATTGAGATAACCATGTGGTTCTTATCCTTGCTCCTGTTAATATGATGAATTTATTTATTGATTTGTGTATATTGACCCAGCTTTGCATCCCTGAAATGAATCCTGTTTGATTGTGGTGTATGATTTTTTGGATGAATTATTGAAGTCGATTGGCCAGAATTTTGTTGAGAAGTTTTGTATCAATGTTCATGAAAGAAATGAGTCTATAGGTCTCTTTCTTTGACGAGTCCCTGCCTGGTTTTAGGATGAGGGTTATGATGTCTTCATAGAATGAGTTCGGTAGTAAACTTTCTCTTTCAGTTTCATTGAAGAGTTGGAGGAGTATTGGTGTGAGCTCTGCTTTGAAGGCTTTGTAGAATTCCATTGTAAAGCCATCTGGTCCTGGGATTTTCTTAGATGCGAGGTCTCTTATTGCTGTTTCTATTTCAATGCTTGATATGGGCCTGTTAAGATGGTTTAACTCATCTTGGTTTAGTTTTGACATGTCAATATTTGCTAGGAAAAAGTCTATTTCTGCCAAGTTCTCAAACTTATTAGCATAAAGTTTTGAGAAGTATTCCAGTATAATGTTCTGAATCTTGGTTGTTTCTGTGGTGATGTTTTTATTCTCATCTCTGAGTTTATTTATTTGGGTATGTTCTCTTCTTTTTCTGATAAGATTTGCCAAGGGTCTGTCAATTTTGTTAATTCTTTCAAAGAACAAACTCTTCGTTTTGTTGATTCTTTGTATGATTTTTTGTATTCTAATTCATTTAATTTTGATTTAGTTTTAATTATTTCTTTCCATCTACTGGATTGGGTCTTTTCTTGCTTCTCTTTTTAAGGAGGCTCAGATGTCTCATTAAATTGTTGGTTTCAGATCTCTCCAATTTGTTGATGTAGGAACTCAGAGCTATAAACTTGCCTCTAAGTTCTGCCTTTGCTGTGTCTCAGAGGAGCTGGTAATTTTTGTGTTCATTTTTCTTGAATATCATGAACATTTGAATCTCCTTTCTAATCTCTTCCATGACCCTTCGTGATTCAGCAGTGTGTTTTTAAGCCTCCATGTGTTACAGGATTTTCTTTGGTGGCTTTTGGTGCTGAGTTCTAATTTTGTTCCCTTTTGGTCTGAGAGAATTCAAGATATAACTTCAATGTTTCTGAATTTGGACAAGTTTGCTTTGTGGCCTAAAATGTTGTCTATTTTGGAAAATGTTCCATGTGCTTCTGAGAAAAACGTGTATTCTGATGCTGCTGGGTGAAATATTCAGTAGATGTCTGTTAAGTCTAATTGATCTGTGCAGTTGTTTAGGTCTGCGATTTCTCTGTTGAGTTTTTGCAGAGTTGATCTATCTAGTGGGGAAAGTGGTGTGTTAAAATCCCCAACAATTAATGTCTTTGGATCTATGTGGGATTTGAGTTATAGTAGTGTTTCTTGGTTAAATTTGGGTGCTCTGTTTTTTTGGCGAATAGATATTTAGGATTGTAATATGCTCCTGAAGGAGAGATCCCTTAATTAGTATGTAGCGACCTTCTTTATCTCTTCTCACTAATTTTAATTTGAAGTCTATGTTATCTGATATTAGGATTGCAACTCCCACCTGTTTATGGGGGCCATTTGCTTGGTAGATTTTGTTCCAGCCTTTCATATTGAAAATGTGTTTGTTTTTATGGGCAAGTTGTGACTCCTGAAGGCAGCAGATAGAAGGATCTTGCTTTTTAATCCAACTAGACAGTCTATGTCGCTTAATTGGAGACTTAAGTCCGTTAATGTTGAGAGATAGGACTGAGAGGTATTTGGGAGTTCCTGCCATTTTATCCACCTTCTTGGGGGTTGCGGCAACTGGGTTATTCCTATGGTTCTTGGATTCTCAGTTTGGGTGAGGTTTCTTGGCCTTTATTGTGGTCTTATTGGTTTTCTATGTGCAGGACATCTTTAAGAATCTTTTGTAGGGCTGGTTTGGTGGAGATATATTGTTTCAGTTTTTCTTTGCTATGGAAGGTTTTTATTTGACCTGAGGCTATGAAGGAAAGTTTAGCTGGATACAGAATTCTGGGTTGATAGTTGTTTGTCTTTAGGGCATGGCATACATCATTGCAGGCTCTTCTTGCTTTGATTGTCTCTGCTGATAAATCTGAGGTGATTCTAATTGGTTTCCCTTTATAGGTGATTGATACTTTGTTCTTGACAGTTTTAAGGATCCTTTCTTTGGTCTGAATTGATCCTGTGTGGATTATAATGGGGCAGTGGTATGTCCTATTCTGGTCTGGTCTATTTGGAGTTCTAAAAGCTTCTTGTGTCTGAATAGGCCTTTCTTTTTGCATGTTTGGGAAGTTCTCTGCTAGGATCCTGTTAAACAAATTTCCTAGACCATTAACTTCTGTCTCTATGTGCTCCTCTACAACCATTATCCTCAGATTAAGTCTTCTGATTGTGTCTTCCAAGTGTTGAATAGATCTATCATATTTCTTGGATTTGGCTTGGATGGTTGTATGTTCTTTCTCTATAATAGCTAGGCTGTCTTCAATCCCTGAAATTCGATCTTCTGCATGGTCTAATCTATTATCAAGGCTTTCTACTTTGTTTCTTATTTCTTTTCCTTCTACTTGGTCGGCTTTCATGGCTTCAAATTCTTTGTTGGAGCTTTGTTTTAGATCTTGTATGAACTTCTTTTCTTCCTTAATTTGGTGTTCAGTGTTTATTCTCAAATCACTTAGTTGATTGGTTATGGTTTCCTTGGACTCCCATTCCTTCTGTTGTGTTCCATTCAGCATTCCCTTTGTGGTCTCCCTGACTTCCTTCAGCTCTGTGTTTATGTATTCCATGAATCCCGTTAGTGATCTTTCTGTATTCTCATCCTGCTCTCTCAATTCCTGTATTACTCTCTGATTAGCTTCCTCACATTCACGCACTTCCTGTAGTTCTCTTTGAGTGTTCTCAACCTGCTCATGCCATTCCTGACTTTCTTTTTGAGTGTTCTCAAGTTGCTCACACAATTCCTGTATCAATCTCTGAGTAGCTTCCTCATGCTTATGATATTCCTGCATTTAAAGTTTGTTTTTCCTCCTCTCTCTCCCTATCATGCTCATACAGAGTCCTTTGCAGGTTTTCAATCTTTTCATTTACCATGTTTACCAGTAGTGTTTGTAGAGCTTTTTGGGAACTCTCCTCTGGATTATTCATTATCTGTTCTGTCCCCTGATTATGAGTGGGAGTTGAGATACACAGACTTGCCATTTTTCTTGTGTTTTTCCGGATTGCTCTGCCCATTTGGGATGAAAGTAACACCAGTTTTGTGTTAGCACACTATTTTAAGGCAAGCATCAACCAAAGTCTGTAGTTGCACAGTCAAAAATCTGCAGATACAATCTAGTTCAATAGATATATCTATTCAACATCAAACAACTATGTATTAATGGGGGGGGTGGCCTTCCCTCCTCTGCTCCCTGAGAAGGAGTGAGGATGTCAGGCTTCTACTCACACCAGAGTCTTAGTTCCTGGATCATCTCTGGTCTGCGAAGTGCAGGATGAAGATGTCTGCTCCTTGCTGGTTCTTGCTGGTGTTGAGTAGAATCCGCTCACCTGCCGCATCTGACACCTTTGTCCTGGACTCTCTGTGTTGCAAGTATGGCGGCTATGGCCACTGCTACCACAGCTGCGGCGGCTGGCAAGTGCTCAGATCTGTCTCCTTGCCTGGATTTTCCCTCTCTGGCCTAAGTCTCTGCACTGTGATGGCACATTTGGTGTGATTCTCTCGTTTTAGGACTGTTCACTGGAACACTAAAACTGCTTTCTATGCAAGAGCTTGTTTCGCCTCCAGCTTCTCCTCTGCCATCCTCCTGGAACTCCATCAAAATAGTCATTTTTGAAAATCACAAAATTACATCTCTTGAAGCTTCTTTATCTATTAAATAAAATGTATTTGCATTCTAAATATGTCATTCATCTCTCCAACAATTGTATAACCAAACCAACTCCATGGCAAATAGATCCTCTGATTAATTCAAGTAAATATTTAGGAACAGAAGTTATCACAATTGTATAGAAATATTTATCCACCACTCTAGAAATTAAATCTGAAATCATAAAGTATTGGGATTAATAATTAGCTTTCACTATGTTGCCATAAAGAGGTAGTGAACCTTTTCAAGTGGGCACAGAGATTTGGTCACTGAGAAATTGTGATCAAAGAGGACATTAAGATCAAAGTCCTTTCCTCCTCTTCCTTCTTTTTCTTCTCTGTCTCCGTCTATTTTTTCTTCTCCCTCTCCCTCTTCCTCTCCCTCTCCCCCTCCTCCTCTTTCTTCCTCTCCCACTCCTATTCCTCCTCTTCTTTACTTGCTGGCTTCTATGAACACATGCTCCATCTAATGTTCCTGACATGGGGTACAGTGCCACCACCAATCCAAAGCAATGAGGATAAGAAACATAAACTGAAATGTATAAAATCAGAAGCCAAGATTAATATTTTCTTCTTTTAAGTTGATTTTATAAAGTACTTTGTCATATTAATAGGAGGCTGACACAGGAGGCTGTCATTTATTATAAGGGATAAGATTTGCTGGAAAAAATGTGACCTGAATTTCTCCAATGATATCCACTAGACTGACTGCTCAGACTGTTTATGTACTAGATTCAAAGATGTTCTAACATTTGACACAGAATATGAACATTTTCAGATGCACCTGCAGGGTCTCTGATTCATTCTTCATTGGATCTGATCCCTTTAATAGTGATTACTTGAAAGAACAATATAGAAGGAGAGACATATATCATACAGAGATTAAGAATTAGCCTAAGAGATTTAGAATGTTAAAGGCAATGAGGAATAAGCCTAGTTGATAATTAGTTCTTCAATAACCAAAAATGGTTCCTTAGAACAGTTTCTGGTATACCTTAATTACTATCATTTATTCCTTCCATCTGGAGTCATTCGTTCTCTTCTGTCACAACTGCTAATTAGCCTTTGCCTTTTTGGTGCCATGACTGACCAAAAAGATTTCCAAATCTCACTTAGACTACCCTTTTGATTGTGATTAGTAGTGATCACTCAAAGCCTGGAATCTTTGAATTTCCAGAATTAATCTTCACCTGACATCTAACCACATTCCTGGCATTAATTGCTGTGACCTAATGAACAAATCTTTTTTTTTTCAACACAGTATCCTAATATAGGTAAAGTACATGAATTAGAGACTATTGTCAGGTATCAGTATGAAAGGAGCAATTATATATTCCAAGTATGGGTTATTTATTTTGCATTTACTAACTAAATGTTGTCTTTGTTTTATTTATTTATTTATTTATTTATTTATTTATTTATTTATTTATTTATTTATTTATTTATTTATTTATTTTTGCCAGTCCTGGGGCTTAAACTAGTCCTTGGGGCTAGGGAATTATCCTGAGCATTTTTTTTTTTGCTCAAGGCTAGCACTCTACTACTTGAGGCACAGCGGCACTTCCAGTGTTTCTTTTTCTGTTTATGTGGTATTGAAGAATTTAACCTAGAGTTTCATGCATGCTAGGAATGAAGTCACATTCCCAGATCCCTAAATGACTTTCTTAAGATGGCATTACATTTTAATTCCGTAACTATGTATCATAATTTTGGCCAGGTTCTAGGAAAGGACATAGAAATCAATGCTAAGTCCAGTAAGGCTGAAATTCCTATCCCATCACTAAGGAAGTACAGTGTTAAGACTTGCAGGCTATTAGGACTCAGGGCTCCCAGAGCGTTAGCCTTGAGCTGAATAGCTGAGGGACCTTGACAGGCCCAGAATTCAGGCCCCACAACTGACAAAAAAAATCGCCATATTATCATACCATTCCATGGATAAATGTCTAATAGCAGATAGTTTTAGAACCTATCCCTCTGATTTGAATATTGCTTTTGTTTCTGCCTACAGTTAAATAATAGATTATTTTTCTGCTCTATCTTCCTTATGGACTTTCTTACATATCTGAAAACAAAATAAATCATTCTGCCTACTAATAAGCTACATGTATCTACTTATATAGGTTGTTCTATATATGATTCTATTACTAAGCATGTGACTTTAGCTCTCAAGTTTATTCAGCTTTAACATGAGAGGACAGAGTCTGTGACATGTCAAGAACTCTAGTAGTTATTATTAAAGGGATAACTAAAGCTAGAATGTGCAGCTGCAAGCACAAACCATCTATAATTGCGGTAGTAACACCTAGAACTAAGTGCATAGAGGTTCTCAGAAAATTTTTCCAGCAAGCAAAGATGTCATCTTTTCAATTTCCAGCTAGAGAATGCCAATGCTTGTGTGCTCTGTTACTAGTTCTCTCCTATGTCAGATTGGGCAGATTGGTCTTTTTTTTTTTGGGTCCGGTTGTGGGGCCTGAACTCTGGGCCTGGGCGCTGTCCCTCAGCTCTTCAGCTCAAGGCTAGAGCTCTACCACTTGAGTCACAGCTCCACTTCCGGCTTTTTTCATTTTGCTTATGTGGTGCTGAGGAATCGAACCCAGGGCCTCAGGCATGCAAGGCAAGCGATCTACCACTGAGCCATCTTCCCAGCCCAGATTGGTCTTTAATGGCACATAGTTAAGAGTTTCTGGTGATAAATAATAAAACAAGCTAACAGATCATGCCTACAGACAAGTATCCTGGGCCCATGACTCTTTATCTTCCATGGGGTCCTCGAAAGGGACTGTGTAGCTATAGACATGAGAACAAAATGAAGAACTTAAAAAAATTCCATCTGTTAAGCTGATGAAGGATGCTGTCCAAACCTGTGGAAAAAAACATGAAGTGCTAATTCTATGCACTGCTGATGCCTTTAATTATGCAAGTTTGCCAGTTGGAAAGATCATTATTCTGTTTTTAAGAAGATCATGCCACTGTACAGTTTGTGCCAAGGGTAATCAGTCACAGAAAAGAATCTCTCACTTGTATAGCTCTACCTTACTTATAGCTTACTAGATCCTAATTATGTTTCATAAATGGACAGTCAAACAAGGAAAATAGAAAATATGCATGACTGTAAATTAGAATATAGAAATTACATGTCAAAACAGGGAGCCTTTTTCTGTGCCTGTTCTAGGGCTTGAACTCAGGGCCTGGACTCTGCCCCTGAATTTTTTTACTCAAGTTTAGCATTTTAAAACTTGAGTCACAGCTCCAGTTCTAGGGTTTTTGGTGGTTAATTGGAGATAAGAATCTCACAGAGTTTGCTTCTTCATGATGGTTACGATCAGCCTCCTGAGTAGCTAGGAATAGAACTCTGAGCCACCAAAACCTGCTTAGGCAGCCATTTTGAAATTACACAGTAATGTTCCAGCAGGCAACTCACAGCAAGAGCACACTGAAGATAATTCCATTGTTACAGGATTGCTGATCCTTGATGCCCCAAGGAGGATGTCTCCAACAGGGAGTCATCTGCCTGGCCCTTGCATACTGAGTTCCTGATTTGTCTCAGAAAAGAATTTGAGGATACAAATTAAAGGCCAAGAAAGTTTATTAGTAAAGCAGAGTTAATGAAACAAAGAAAGATAGTGCACAACCCAGCCATGGGTATGGGCATATCTGACCATAAATTCTTCATGATCTTAAAACTATCTGCATATCTGTGCTCAAATGGAGGTTGAGGGTTTGACTCATATTTATTAAGAGTGATTAAATGTACCAAGTGTGTGAACAAAGATAAATACATAAGGTACACTTTCATCAATTAGGCTCAGAGACTTCTAGACTGACCTATTTGTTAAATTTTGGTCATTGATGTCTGGTAAGCCCTTAAAAGGATGAATTTTGCCACATGCTCCAAGACAGGTGTCCATTCGTGAGATAAATAAAACTTTAATCACATTTTATCAAGAAAAGTTATTTTTCCCAAATGTCTGTTTTTTCCAGGATGAGTCTCTTTAAGATATTGTAGTTCAGTTTCCAGATCACACTTTATATATATATTTTATTGTAAGAATACCGTACATAGGAGTTACAATTACATGGGCAAGATAACGGGTACATTTCTTATCAAGCATTGTTTCCTCCTCTTTGTTTCCCCTTCCCATCTCTTCCCATACTCTCCCCACCTTCCCCCACCCGATCTTCCCCTCCCCCAAAGTTGTAAAGTTCGTTTTTTGACATAACGACTTGTACATCTCATTGTTGCAATGGGTCCACCTGTATCCCTGGTTAAACAATTTGTTTTTGCCCTTCCCCTCCACAAATTATACGAACATCAAATACAGTGAAGGCAGGGGTTATACTGTGGGGGAGGGACGTATAAGGCAACATAGAACTCATCTTATAAATGTGTTAGAAACAATTGCATGAAAGAAAAAAAATTGAATACTTATCTTGGGGTTCATTCCCCTAACATCAACTTATCTGACTTTTAGTGCTTGGCTCAGACATATACTAGTTATTACAAATAAGGGAAACCATGGGACCTATGTTTCTTTGGGCCTGGCTTACTTCACTTAATATAATTTTTTCCAAGTCTTTCCATTTCCTAACAAATAGGGCAATGTCATTCTTTCTGATGGAGGCATAGAATTCCATTGAGATCACACTTTATTTTGGACAAGCAGGCTAAGTCAGAGGAAGAGATCTACTCTTTTTCTTTATTCTTTTTCTTTTAACTAATACTGAAGCTTTTGATGGAATGTCAGCCTTAAAGATAATGCTTTTTTGCTTTTAATAGAATTATTAATACAGTGTCTCTGAATTCTGTGCTGCTGTTTCCTATGCCTCACTTTCCTTGTCTACTCCATCTCACCTTAAGAGGTAGTATTTCAAAGGTGTGAAATATTTTTTCTATAGCCTTAGTTTCATCAAGATCTTCAGAAAAACAGAATAATCCCTGTTTTCCTGAAGTTTGCCTATATTGGCTCATAGGGGCTTATCTGATTCTGATGGTTTGCTCCTGTGCCTCCTAGTAGTTCCTTGAGGTACTGCTATTGGGATCTCACTTGCCCTGATACAATTAGATTATTTCCTTTGGTGTTCATACCTTGGGGCATGTCTTCTGCTCATCTCCTCAACTTTCTATTGTTGTCTTTTTTTTCTAGAGGGGAGACCAGTGCCTGGAAGCTCTGCAGATATATAATCTCAGGACAGTTAGTGAGTAGTTGGAAGTATCCTTTCTTTTTGGCTCCATGACTGCCACTCAGTCCATGCCTTCACCACCATGAAGTTATTTACATGTCCTCAGACATAGTTTCCATACTCTTCTATTCCTTTATCTCTTGATTCAACCTGTACATTCTTGTCAGGTGGATCTTAAAACACAGTTCTTCATATAGTCTTCCTATTTAAGATCTTTTGTGAGTCAACTTCATTTAAAAGTCTAGTCAACCTTTCTTTTCTTCTCCCTCTGCTAGCATTATATACCCTCCTCTAATCATCAAAAGTTTATCATTTCCTAGTTTTTCTTTTCTCATCTTTTTGTTGTTCATCTCCATTTACCTGCCTTAAGAACCTTCCAAACCATCTAAACGTCTTTAAAACCAACTTCTTTTGCAATTGATAAAATCTAGGATGCAAAGAAGTGTGACTACTCCAAACTATTTACCTTCCATTCAGTTTTGAAACATGGCCATGTGTAATGTTATAAAAAAAATAGCAACTTAGAATACTGCAAATACTAAGTGAATATATTTGCTGAAGTTGTAACAGTTTAGATTTTGAGATTCTGAGAGTTAAATAAGGTATCATGAAGAACACAAGGATAAGTCTTGGGCATATTTCAGCTAGCCTGACTGTTTTATGCCATGGGATATATTACCTAACTCTCAAAAACTTACTTCAGGTATAAATTTTAGATGAATATTGTAAAACTAGTATCGTAAATTTAAAGTTTACAGAAATTAAATCTATTAACATATTTTATTTACCTTCCTTTTTTTAGTGTTAAACATAGTGACTGGTAAGTAATATAAATTCAATCAACTGACTATATACTCATTTACTGTAGCCAGATATTTTTATCTAATATCTACATATATTATATAATAAATCATCTGAATTTAACTAGGTTAAAATTAAGACAGGATTGCAGAACTTACTACAAAATCATTTAAACTTATGTTTTTCTTTAATAAAGTTGTCTCAGTTATGAACATGTATATTTCAGTTGAGTTTACTTTTACCCAGGTTGGATGGTTGAAATGCCTTTTGACAACCCAATGAAGACATTTGCAGAAACGGTGGCCTGAATACAATAAAAACAGGTGTCACCTGAATTTCAGCAGAACAGCTTATTGAAATTTTTAGAGATAAAACAATAAGGAGAGAAGGAGCCTTTGATTTTAGGGAGGTTTGTAGAGGAGACAGCATGACTAGGTCTTTACTTTGAACACTTATTTGTAATTCAGGGGATTGGAATAAGTTACAATTTTATATACAAAACAGAGCATCTTAAAAAAAAATAAACTAGCTAGATGAAGTTTCCCAGTAAAAATTCAAACCTGATTCTTTCCTTCCTTTAATAAAGGATAGGTTATCATTGTTATGATAAAGTAGTCTAAAACTACAATTCCCTCCCTCATGTTGTATGATGTACCAAAAGAAATTTATGGGGAAAAGATTCCTTCACTGGTTAGCTGTGACGCTTGCTCCTTCATTGCCAGATTCCTTTGGCCTCTTAAGAAGTGTGCTGACCCTTCTAGGTACTGTCCATCAAGTTCTTTGTATCCAAAGGTGCTTAACGAGATCAACAAAGCACAAGTATCATATTCGAACAGTTGTTGGTAAGAAGAAATTTCTATGAACTTGGAACAGATCTGAGTCACTTTAGAAATAAGGGAGATTTAGTCATTTCCTCAGGATCACAATCCTAGAGAGTGATGACATTTGATCTATTTTATCAAATGAAAACATACAAGCTAACAGGATTTCTGTAAAAAAAAATAATAGGACCCATTGTATGCAAAGTAATTAATACCTAATGGAATTTCAGAATTGGTAGGTTCTCTACTCCTCTGCATAAAGTTTCACCAAGTCCTCAAGACATAACAGTGAAAGGCAAAGCAAATGTATTTGGCTATTATTGGGTACCTGGTAAACAGAGATGCCTTAACTCTGACAAAGTGCATATCATAGTCGTTAATGTGACCTTTCTGAACAACTATATAGTCTATATGTTCCAGTGTGAGCCCATGGGCGGTACAATCATATCTGAGACTGAGAAACTTGTCATCAATGTAAAACACCTCCTCATCTTCCACCAACATCAAAGGTATGAGTATGGAACTATTTGTGGAGTTCTCTGATGTCTTCAATAGGAGGATTCTGGGCTTAAAGAGGGAAGCGTAAAAGATAATCATTTGTGTCCCTTTTCTCATATTTCAATGTTTCTGATGAATGTGAATCCTGAGAAATGTAACTTCACCAATGTCATCAGAAAATGCCTCTAGCTCCAACAAATACTTACACTTCTTGTTTATAGCTCATCCATGATAATTTTGACATCATAGAGTGACTCATCATCATAATCCATTACACCCAGACCATAAATGCCCTTTCAGAAATTGTCACTTGTAACCTGTGGAGTTGCAACATATCCAATGCTATTATCTGTAAATCTGACCTGTCATCTCATTTGGTAGCTTTTTTCAGATGTCATCAAGAAGAATGGTGAATCAAACATCCAGAGCTCCCCTAAAGGCTGTACTGAGAATCAGGTTGTCTATTTCTTTAACAATGATATCCACTCTCCAACCTGGATCTGAGAACCAATATCACCCTTAATAATCAACCATTTGTCAAGCTCATTTCTTGCTGCAAAAATTAATTTAACTGAAAAACCAGGATGGTATATTTTGATTGACATGGCCTCAAAGGAATAACCTTGTGACCCTACCCCCACTCAAATAACAGTGTTCAGATTTGGGGAATTTTACTTGGAAGGTGAACCCTTAAGTTGGCTCTTCTTCAGATGGTCTCTTCTTCTTGACAGTTTCCAGTCAGGTCCTTGAAGAAGAGGAGGAACTTGGGGAACTTTACCTTATATAAGGTTAACAAACTTCACTCTATACAGAAACTGCTACTAAAACTTAGAAAAAAGCCTACTAAGAAGAAAGAAAATTGGGCTAGGAATCAACACTAAAGTTCAGGTTGGAGTTAACTATTTACTGGTTATTGCACTTCACATTTGTACCTCCTCTTAGATTCTTAAATACTGTTCCCCATTACATTTTTGTGCCCAACTATAGGGGAAAGATAACCTTATTCTCAAAGTTAACTCTTTTGGACATTTGTGGGAATTTTTCTCAAAAATAGGCAATTCAGTTCTCTGGTACACATTAGTGAATTATCAGATTCATCCACTTAAGGGCTGAACCTTACAAGATTGCCCCCCATCTTCATATGTCAATCATCATCCCTTCTTTGTTAGATCATTTGCTAGAATGGTTCACAGTCCTCAGAAATAGTTTACTCCTACATTAAGGATTATAAAAGGACATCACTCAGGAATTAGAATATTCCATGTTCTCTCCAGATGTGCCACTTTTCAGCCAACCAAGTGTTTACAACTTAGAAACTCACTGAACTTTGTGATTTAATTTTAATTTTTATTTTAATCTTTTAGTTGTACAAAGGAGTTGCCCTTTCAACAATGCAGTTTGTGAATATAATGCAAAGTCCAGAAGGCAAATTCCAGAATAAAAAAATAAACTGAATTTAAGAGTGCTAAAATGAAATAGCCAGTATACTCAGTTACTGGGGAACTTGGAAAACTACAGAATAGTAAAAAAAATGGACACAGGAAATTAACCATACTTAGGTAAGCTGTAGAGTAGGAAACTGACAATACTCAAAGTCTAAGTAAAATAGACTGTGGGCTGGTCTTGCGTTTGATCTCATGCTCTGGGCATTGTCCCAGAGCATTTTTTCTCAAGGCTACCACTTTAGCCACAACTCTGGTAGTGTCTTTTTGCAGGTTAATTGGAAATAAAAGTCTCATCTTTCCTGCCTGGGTTGGCTTCAAACATAGATCCTCAGAATTGAGCCAACTGAGCATCTAGGATAACATTCAGCTTCATCTCAGTTTTTAGGTAATTTGTTTGCCAGTATTCAATCCTTGTAAGTCTTTCTATAGCATTGGCCTCCGATCACCACACAGATTCCCTTTCAAGTATATTTATTCTTTGTTTTAATACGTTTATTGTAAAAATACTGTTCAGAGGGGTTAGTTACATGAGCAAGGTAAAGAGCGTACATTTCCTATCAAGCATTGTTACCTCCTCCTTTGATTTTCCTATACCATCCCTAACCTCCCAGCTCCACAACTACACTATACATTCCCCCTACCCCGGCATAAATTGTAAAGTTTGTTTTTCAACAGTGTCTTGTGCATCTCATTGTTACAATGGGTCAACCTGTATCCTTATTTAAGCATTTTGTTTTTTTTTCCTCTTTCCCTCCCCAAATTAGAGAAGTGTATATACAAGATGCAGGGCACCAACATCAAACACAGTGGAAATGGGTTATACCATGTGGGGGGATGGGAATACAAAGAAGCAAAAATCACATGGAATATTATAAATATTTTAGAAACAATAGCAAGAAAGAAAAAACCACTTGCGTCCCTATCTTGGGGTTCATTTCGTTTATCATCATCTTATCTGGTCAAGTATTATATTTATACGTAATTTTTCCCATTCAGTCCTACCAGTGGCTCCTAGTTACTTTTCCATGGTGGCATTTCCAATTAACAAACCCTGCTGATAAATGAAAACACATATTGTGATCAACAGAATAAAACTAATTTGAGCTGCTGTTTCTCGTTTCTAGCTTTAAGCTCTTTGGGAAATTTTCAAGGGCCCTACATAGCATAGTTGTAAACATGAAGTTGAATGACCCACTAACTATGAAGTCTCTCCTTACTTAATTTAAGGTGTTTGAGAAGGGTAAGGTGTGGGTTGGCCAATTGAACCAAAGCACAGATTCCACTCCAGTTTGGCCAGTAACATCTCCAATACTGGTCTTCTGCAATACTACCAGACATTTCCCCTGGCTATGATTAGTACTTATTGCTCATCTCAAAGAGTTGGCCTTCACTACATACAGCTAAGTTTCTCAGAAATGTCAAATTTTCCCCAAGTATAGTTGACTTGGAAAGAATGGAACCAGTCAGTTTCAGGGTTTTTTGAGAGTCTTGCTTTTTAGAAGCAAGTTGTCTCAGATCACATTTTGCTGACCTATCATGAATTTCATGCCCATGGGGTCTGAGCTCCATGACAGCACAAATAGGACCTCTTGTGTGGCCTCCCTGCCACACAGTCATAGTAGTACTCAGTATGTGGACGGAATCACCACAGTATTTACCTTGCTTATCCAGTCTCAATTTCAATCTGGGTAGATTCAAAATTGAAAGTCATACACAGAGTGTCTGCTCCAAGACTGAAGTTGCTAGCATATTGTAGGATTAACTAGACGGTCCATTGAGACCATGGAACTAAGCATGGTCACATTAAGGGCATTAAGACTGTTTGGAGTTCCCCAAGCAGGATGTTTTCACAGGTCAATATCTGACAAACATTAGACACTTATCTGGGCATTATAAAACTGAATCATGTTTTTGACCAATTTGATCATTAACACCCTCCTTACTAGAAGGAAATCCCCTCCCCCACTAGAAGGGAAACTTGCATTCCTGCTATTTAGAAACCCTCAAAACTCCCTCCCTCTTGGCAGAAAACCCTCCCTCCTTCTTGGTAGAAAACCCGTTAGGTGTAGCTTGCCTTTTTTTTTTTCTTTTTTGGTCAGTGTTGGGACTGAACTCTGGGCCTGGGTGCTGTCTCTCAGCTCTTCAGCCCAAAGCTAATGCTCTAGCAATTGAGTCACAGCACTACTTCCAGTTTTCTGGCTTTCTGAGTGGTTTATTGGTGATAAGAGTCTCACAAACTTTACCTGCCAGGCCTAGCTTTGAACCACCATCCTCAGATCTTAGCCTCCAGAATAGCTAGGATTACAGGCGTGAGCCCCCGGTGCCTGCTTTTTTCTTTACTTTTCTTTTCTTCTCTTTTTTCTTTGTTTTGTTGGTTGTGAGGCCTGAAATATGGGCCTGTACACTGTCCCTCAGCTCTTCAGCTCAAGGATATTCTCTACCACTTGAGCCACAGCACCATTTCTGCCTTTTTCTGCTTATGTGGTGCTGAGGAATTGAACCCACAGCTCATGCATTCAAGGCAAGCACTCTACCACTGAGCCACCTTCTCAGCCCTTCATCTGAGTTTTTAGTTAGCTCACTGACAATGTTCAATCCTTCTAAGGCCTTTATGCAACTTTGGCCTCCAGTCACCACACAAACTCTTCCCTTTTCAGATAGTTTCTAGAACTAATTTGCCCATGCCATCCTACTAGAGCATTTCATTTATGGGTTTAAAAAAAACTTTTAGTATAATTAACAAACCTCTGTTCATCTTACTCTATTCTACATTTTATTTTTGCCAGGCCTGGGGCTCCCTGAGCTTCTTTTGCTCAAGACTAGCACTCTGCCAATTGAGCCACAGAGCCACTTCCAGCCTTTTCTATTTATGTTGTGCTGAGGAATAAAACCTAGGGCTTCATGCATGCTAGGCAAACCATTGACCACTAACCCATATTGTCAGCCCCCGAAATTTATTTTATTTATACTAATCATCAGAATAAAACTGATTCATAAGCTGCTATCTAGTTTCTGGCTTTGAACCTTTTGAAAATTTTTGGGGGGATCCTGAAAAGCACCTATGTTAATAGGAAATACAAATGACCCTCTAGGGAAGGGGTCTCTTCTAACTAGTATAAAATGTTTGAAAACGGACAGGTGGATGAAATGCTAGCATGAAAGGGATGTCCAATTGAACCAAAGCACAGGTTCTACTCTAGTTGGCCAGGAAGGTCTCCAACACTGGTCCTCCAAAATACCATTAGACATTCCCCCTTGCTATGTTTAATGCTTACTGCTCATCTCTTCACAGGTTCGGTCTTCCCTGCATCTTGATAAGTATCCCAGAAATGCCAATTGTTCCCCCTACCTCAGGAAGATAGGTTTTTTTTCTTAGATCCTTATTCTTGGGAACAGCAACAGCAGGGTCTTACAAGTTTCCCCAGGCTGTGTTTGGCATTCCATGCCTTGGGGGTCTGAGGTTCATCACAGTGGGAAGTGGACCACTTGTTTTTCTGGTCTCTGTGTCATACAAGCTTAACAGTAATGGCAGACAGAATATTTAATCCATTTCACCCAAGCATTAATTTTTGTTGGTCATAGGACTTGAACTCTGGGCCTGGGTGCTGTCCCTAAGCTCTTCAGCTCAAGGTGAAAGTCCTACTACCTGAGTCACAGTGCCACTTGCAGTTTACTGGTAGTTAATTGGAGATAAGAGTCTCAAGGACTTTTCTCCCTGGGCTGGCTTTGAACCCCAATCCTCAGATCCTGAGTAGCTAGGATTGCAGGTGCAAGCCACTGGCACCCAGCTTTGGACTTGAATTTTAAGTTTATCCAGAGAGTCTGCTTCTGAAACTGAGGTTCCAAAGCCATACATCCTTGGATCAGCTAGGAGATAAATCCAGGCTTCAGAGTCAAAGTGGGCAGCTGAAGGAGTTTAGTGAATAGGACTTTTTTGAGTTCCCCTTGCAACATATAAGATTTAAAACACACACATGCAAGCACATATGCATAGCAAGTTTTTGTTTGGACTAGTGCACATTATGGAGCTCCATAATGAAAATTATCCATTATTTATGAGTGTTCTCAGACCTTTGTCAATATTCTCCCAGTGGATTCTCAGAAGCAGGTCCTTGGATCATTTTTCTTGGGTTCCTTAGGCCTAGAATTCTTATTCCCCCTTTAAGCAGGCCTCTTGTGATTTGTTTTTGGTGCACTCAATCCTCCCTATTGTAAGTTTCTTGTGCACCTCTCTCATTTTCAACTCTCCCCTTACTGGAGATTTCTCGAATATGGCTTCCTCCAGCTCCCACATTTTTTTTTGAGAAGTCAACAATACATTTTATTCCACAGGAAGAAAAGTGGTGACTGATTTGAGAAGCAGGTTTACAGAGTCGGAACACACTGGTGATCATCATAGTGTTATAGAGTGAAGAACTAGGTAGTTTATTTTCAGTTCATCAAGCAGCGACTATGGATTTTTGAGGCACAGATAGATGACATTTGAAAACAAGGTGGCCCAGGATCCAGCTCCCACATTTTTATCCTTGGGCCAGAGAATGAAAATGCACCTCAAGACTCAAGTTCTCTTTGTGCCTAAGACACATTCAGCCCATGATAATCCCCAACCAACAAGGTAATATGCTCTAGTTCAATTTTTCCTCTCACGGCCAATGCATGAGGTTATTTTTTATTGGGGTGCTTCCTTGGGCCCTTTCCTGACATTGCTGATACACTTTCCATCATTAACCACAACGGATGGTGTTTAACCCAACCTTGAGCTACCTCAACAAGGCAGGATGTGTCTCTTCTGAGGGTCTCCCCACATCCCCCTTGTGTAACAAGGATCCTGGACTAGTCCCCAAATTGTTGGGAATACTCCCCTGTGTAACCCAATATCCCAAGAAAGACCACCAAGTTGAAAAGTACTTAGCATGACAAAGTTTAGTTCTGTTAAAGGGCTTGTTACTGACAGGAAGCCAATTAAACAACTACTCTGAGTAGGAAGATTGCCCAGGTTTTACCCATAATGAGTTACTACTTCTGGTATTGATCAGAAGTCGTGTTAACAATCTTACACAATTGGCTCTTTTGAAGCTCAGCTGGCTTCAAAAAGGGGGTTTAAGAGTTTCAGAGCAATCCACTAAACCAGGCCAGAAATTGTTAGAAAATTCTTACTCAGCTGGTACTCTATGAATTAAACTATGACTCAAGTCCCTAGAACGATTTTAGTAACAGGATATACTTTAGTTAAAATAGTTTTTTGTAAGATGATGCTATGCTTAGTCAGTGCTTTCCCTCAAGCAATCACTTTCAGCGAAAAAGATTCTAATTCCTACTCAGTCCATTCCCAGACAGAATTTACTATCAGCAGCTCCCTCTTTGGAATGGAGGCTTATGAGCTTCCAGGTGAAAACACCTTATTCACATATTGTCTTGGCTCCCTTAGGCAAACACTTCAGGAAGTGGTTATGAAACCAACAGCTGTGTGTGGCTGATCCTTTATAAAAAACAAACAAACAAACCTGTCTTGTACTTCTGCTCCTAGCACAAATAGAAAGAAGAAAGCCTCTCTGAGCACAGAGCACAGATTGGGCTGCAGCATATTCAGCACCATAGATGAATCAGTCAGATCCCAGCTGCTTGGCTGACCACAGGGCACACTTCTGATGCCACATTTCTGAGGCAAAGCAGTTCTAAGCTGCCAAGACACTATGGTAGGAAGAGGCCTGATGGAGAATTCTTGGTGGGAAGGAGAAGGTGAAACTTTGGATTTAGGTTTTAGAAAATGCAAGCCATTTTCTGAATTGCTTGAGGCAGCGAGCAGAACATGTTGTCTAGCCCTCTAGATGCAGAGTATGAGAACACTTCCCACATCTTACACTCAATCGCTCCTGCCTGACAGTCTTCAATTCCCTCTTACAGGAGTTAAGCAGTTTTTAAGAAAGCAAAAGTTAGCGAACCTGATCTAGGTGGTGAAGAAATCATATCCTTTGGCTTTAGAATAGATCAGTTTCTATCTCAGAACAAGAGGAAGGAAAGAAACCACATTCTACAGAATTTAACACCTTAAAGATGCTAGTTTGCTGCATTAAATTTTCATTGTTAGAGTCTTACAAGAAAAAAAAAGACAAGCTGAGAATTTCTTGAGCCTTTGCTAGCCTAGTACTGGGTTCTTGTTGTGGTTGTTGTTTTTTTCCTAATACTTTAGGAAGAACTGAGAAAATGCAGACATTAGCCTGAAACCTAATTAATCTGAAACCACAGCACCTAAGTTACCGAATTCTAAATTTAGTCTCAAAGCTGAAGGCCAAGGCTTCCCTGCCCCCAGCATCTTCAGAATAGCAGTATTGTCTCTGTCTCAAGTTTGTTTTCTTTAAAGAATTCGAGAGCAGAAAAGTTTTTAAAGCAGTTTTTCTTCAAAGCGAAAACAGAGCAGTGAAACAGATTCCTCAGCGAAAAGAGGAACCAAGAGCTGGTCAGAAGGGGCCCACATCCCTCAGGTATATGTAGAGCCCTTTGTCTCTGCCCCTTAGGGCATGTTCCTAGATTGGTCAGTGGGTGGGCTTGTGCTACATGGCGTCTCGTAATTGGTTTCCCAATCTCAGAGTTTGATTATGGAATTTTCCTTACTGGATACTCCATCTCAGAGCACAAGCACGGAAAACACTTTTGCTTGGATGGAGGGTAGAGGGACACTTTCCAGACAATAGTCAGAAAAAGCACATGTGTTAGCACCTAAAGCTTGATGGGAACAAGGTGTGTATTTTTTTCTGCATCATTCATCCCCACCATGTTGGAACCAGTTCCAACCATCACCTTTTATCCACAACTACCCAGCTGAAGTGGTTTAACTCCCTCTGCATGGCACATCTCCACTTGTTACTCACAGGACACTGTACATTGTGGTGTCCCATGAAACACTGTTGACAGAGAGATTGGATATCTAAATTGCTGTTTTGAAGCAGCAAAGCCCTCTGACTTAAACTTGCACACTTACCTTGAATGCAAATTGATTTCTACTTACAGAGGCAAATTCAGTTCTGCTTTGAGCCAACAATTCTGCTTTGAGCCAAGATACCTTTAGCAAATCTAGGGCAGAGAAATAACTGGACTGTATTTCTAAAGTCAGTTGAAGTAGGAGCCACCATTTCCTGGGTGCTTGTATTATCTTCATAGTCCTGTATTTTGTTGTGGGAAGTAATTTCTCCTGAAGGTACATTCTGAGCTGCATTTAGCCTGAAGATCATATTTGTGCATCTGAAAGCATACTTAGGAATCTAACTGCAGATGAAGCAAGTTCTTAGTAGCAGAACAATATGTTCAATATATAACTGGTAATGACGTTTTGATGAACAAATGAAAGAAAACTGATAGAAGCAGTGATATCGATCAAGCTGCATTGTATTTATTAACTGACTTGTTGAATGATGACCCTTTGTAAAACTACTTAAAAGACTATATATATATATATATATATATATATATATATATATAATAAAAAGCAATACTATGTATTTTCTGTGAGTGCATATCAATCCACAGTGTAAGTATCTTAAGGACAGGAGAACTCAATGATCATAACAATGTAACTAGTAATGGTTTAGTCTCTTATCTGTTGAAAGCCCAGAGGAAGACAGTACAGGCATGAGGATTCCAAGAAGATGGAGGCATACCCCAGCATTAGGATTTAGCCCTCACTGTCTTGGCCCAAGGTGACTCCTAAAATGTCAGTAATCACTTCCAAGATCCAGGAAGTGAGGTGAAAGAACAAAAAGAAGGAAATAAAGAAATACAGAACATGTGTGTACTGTCCTTTAAGACAATATCCTAGATGCTATCAGGTAACATTTTTATCTGTATTATTGAGAAATGTTATCATTATTTTACTTAACTTGGACTTCAGTTAAATCGAAAGGTGTCTCTATTGATTCAGAAAGGAAGGGTGGACATTATGGTAGGCACTTGAGATATTTTGCTATGTATATCATATACCTCATGTATAATGTTTTACTATTTTTTTATGGGGAACAGATGATACATTTTATGTTCAACTAGAAACTACTTTGAAGCATAAGAAAAAGAGGAAACATATCTCATATGCTACATATGCTATTATGTGTATGATAACATCCAAATTACAGCAAACTGACAATGTATTTTGTACAAAAGGGATGATTTCCCTGAGCGTACTATCATTACATTAAAAACAGTCTCAGTGCACTCAACGGAGGGAAGCCAGAAGGAGGAACATAATGAGTGGGAAATGGAACAACATACAAAAAAGGGGCCTATCAGCTGCACTGGTTGTAAAAGGAAAAGAACTAAGCAACACAAAGACAGTGATGGGAAAGGAGGAATAAGAGGGAATAGCAAAAGGCAAGAAATGTAAACATCACCTGATATGGAAGAAATAATTTGTATTGTCAAAGCTCACAGAATTCACAAACGTTATACACCATGATAATGATAATTTTTCTTGGGAAGGTTCAAATGTGTTTCTGACTTTAAGTATCAGGATTCCACAATACTGTGAAATATGTGAAAATTATGTAATCACATCTCTCAATTTTTATTTATTTATTTATTTATTTTTTGGTCTGGTAGTGGGGCCTGAACTCTGGGCCTGGGCGCTATCCCTCAGCTCTTCAGCTCAAGACTAGCACTCTACCACTTGAGCCACAGCGCCACTTCCGGTATTTTTCTTTTTGCTTATGTGGTACTGAGGAATCGAACCCAGGGCCTCAGGCATGCAAGGCAAGCACTCTACCACTGAGCCACCTTCCCAGCCCTCTCAATTTTTTAAAAAAGTGAGAGAAGGGTTGGGTTAGGAGGGATGGGTGATAATGTTGTCAGACACCTCGTATTCATATATTGTTTTGTAGAATGGGAACTTGTTTGTACAACTACTTAAAGATAATAATATAAAAGCATGTTTAAAAAGCAGCCTCACACACTTAAGTGAGATATAGTTTTGAACCCAGGGTTATTGCACACTGGCAATTTAAGTTGTTTTCCCAGCCTGTGGTGGTTGTTTTCTTCTTTTTTTCAATAATTGCGGTCAAATGAATGTAACTTAAAATTTGTTATCTTTTTAAAACTCTGTATTAGCATTACCTAGTTAAATAAATGGATTTTATTTTGATATATCCACATAGGCATACAATGTATCTTGATTATACTTACCCCTTCATCATTCTCCTTTTCCTCTCCCAGGTTTTATTATCTTAATCATTTTAAGAATAGAGCATAGTAGTAGTATGTACATTTACAATATTCTACAAGCTCAATGTCCACACTCGTTTCATCTTCCAAGATTCAAATTCTATATTCATTAAAACAATTTTCCACTCTCCTCTGCTTCAAGATATGCATCAAGTACAATTTTGCTTCCTATCTCTATCAATTTGACTGTTCTATGTAACTGACATAAGTAGAATCATGTAATATTTGATCTTTTGTGACTGGATTATTTCACTTAGCAAATTGTCCCAAAGATTCATCCATAATATAGCATCTGTCACAACATAATTTTTTTAAAAGTTGAAATAATATACAACTATGTAAAAACCACATTTGCTTTAGCTTATTCATTTGTTGATGGCCACTTGGATTGCCTCCATGTTTTGAGTATTGTACAAAATGAATATGAATGTACAAAGATCCCTTCCAGACCTTGCTTTTAGATCTTTAGAGTATATGCCCAGAAATGTAGTCATTGGATCATATGATAATTTTCTTTTCCTTCTTTATTTTTTGTCATGGGGCTTGAACTCGGGGACAGGTTACAATCCCTGAACTTTTCCTCAAGGCTAGTGTTCTATCACTTTAAGCCACAGGTCAACTTGCAGTTTTCTGCCCGGGCTGGCTTTGAACCTCAACCCTTGCATTTCAGCCTCCTGTCCTGAGTGGTTAGCATTACAAGTATGAATATTCCTGTTTTTAATTGTTTGAAAAGATGCCATACTGTTTCCCATAGAAAGGTTCCAATTTCACCACACTTTTGTCAATATTGTTACTTTATTTTTAGTAGTTATCCCACCTAATTCATATGAAGTGGTAATTTCCTTCATTATTTTGACTTACACTTTCTGGGGATTAGTGATATTAAACACCTTTTTTGTGGGCTTGTTAACACTTTGTCTTCTCTGGAGAAACATCTCAGTTCTTTGCACATTGTAAAATTGGTTTATGTATTGTTGTTGGGATGATGTTCTGTATATATTCTTGATGTGAACCACTTATCAAATATATGCTTGCAATGACTTTATCCCATTCTGTGCTGCTTTTTTGGACACTGTTGATTGCATCCTTTGGTGCATCCTGATTTGTGTTTTCCCACAATGAATGACCATTCTCTGATGTCAGTTTCCAGTATGTCTACTGGTCCTGTAACTATGAACCATCATATTGATTTGCACTCCTGTTATGGTAACAGTGAACTAAAGCTACATAATTATGCTCTGGTAGCCTATCTACTTCCACTTTTGGATCTCTCTCCCTCAACTTTTAGTAAAGGTCTTTTGGTCATATTCACAACTTCTTAGGTCCTTAAAAACCTATAGAAAGTTACAACCCTTAAATTTAGTTAGTTCTAATGGAAGTACATGATTTTCAATTTCTTTTTTCCCCTTTTTGTACGTTTTTGATTGTAAGAATACTTTACAAAAGGCTTACAGTTACATGAGCAAGGAAATGAGTACATTTGGTATCGAGCATTGTTGCCTCCTCCGGGTAAATAAGATGAAAATTAAGAGCTTTGTAATATAGAAGCACACTAAAACTCTAGGAATACATTTTTCTTCATATGAGTATTTAGAAATGTGTGAAGCTTGAGATTTAACCTACTTGCAAGTTAATAATGAATTTGTCACATTTTCATGGATGCTAGGCAATTTATAATGCTCTTCGGTCAGAGACAAAAAGGACTTAATTTTTATAGCAATAGTGAAAGCCAGTGAGATATGTGTGTGTGTATGTGTGTGTGTATTTGTATATTTGAAGTGAATCTCTCAGCCCTCAGTGCCACTGAGTGAAGTAGTGATAGACATGTGAAACCTATACAAACAATGGGTTCTGACTTTGAGCAACTGCCATCTATATAATGAGAAATAGGCATGCTTGAACTTTACTCTGGAGGATGACAATAGCTTAGAAATAGCTTGCAAAAATATTCTTGCAAATATACTATAGAATATAGAGCAGCTAATGTTCACTTGAAGATAGGCAAATACTTGAGACTGCCGAAGAATTGTTCTTTTTCTTTTGTTTCTTGAAGGGTCCTAGCTACCAAGACCAATACATATTTCTCCTAATAAATACATAGATCTCCTTAAAAGTGAGGCATGACAATTTGTTGAGAATACTTATTCTTTTTCCAGCCCTAAGCCTTAAGATGAAGTAGAGACTTCAATCCTATCTAGAGTACAATTCAACAAATGACATAGATGGAGTTCATATTTTACACATTTAGAAGCTTTTCTCTTAGAGCCATTTCTTAATGCAGGTGTGGAAGAAATTAAGGAAAAAATAGGTCCACAAATATTTTTATGAAGATAGCCTATGTATTTTTAACAGTAATAAAGGATTATATTTCTGTTTTTTAGTGTGTGAATATTTACAGAGTATGGTACAAAGAACCAAAGTTTATTCCAGGGCCTATCATGGAATAGAATGTAGCAAATTTTCTATATATTGTTTGTATATTTAAAGAATTCACCTGTCTGACTTCTCCCCCGTTTTGATAAACAGAGCACCTGTTTGACATATGGAAATACAAACATTATTTTTCTACCTACAGGATTCTACACACTTTGCTGTCTACTAAACACAGAAAAGATTCATGCACAACCCTCATCTTCAAGGAGCAATTCTCAGTATCCCAAGTAGCTTGTGTTTATCTCCCACTCCTTTCCTCCAAGCTGTCAATCTAGGTGAGTGATGACTGAATTCTATAAGACAGAAAAGCTCAGATAATTCACAGGCATGCAGGCATGGAACCTTCTTCATTTGGATTATATTTTATCACGTCGTTGTGAGAACTTCAGCTTCCTTATTTGGTAACTGAGCTGTCCAGTTAACAGTGAATAGATGCATCTCATTATTTAAAATTTCATTTAACTGAAATTGGAAGAATTAATTCACATTTGAGGTTCAGTAGCCACATATAGCCAGTGGCTAGTCTATTAGACAATGCATATATGGAATATATCCATTATCACAGATGTTTCTGTTAGAACTGTTTTAGAATGTGTTTCTGCTTAAGGGATGGTCCATGTTCATAAACATAGTTGGTACTCAGACTGAAGATCAGACCAGAAAGGCTAGACACCCATGAAGTTAAGATATAGACATAAATTGCTCTACATAGGCACATTTATTTGTGAGGAAGAAAAGGATCAAACAGTCAACATCAGCAGAACCAACCCTCTCAACTCTAGGAATGAATATGTGAAAATTTTAGCAATTCTTTGCAGCTTTGCTTCTGTGATTGAAATTGGCTGTGCTGTTCTCAATGGTGATTTTGTTGGAAAATATAAATGTGTAATTATCACATTAGCTCACAGAAGAATTAGGGTTTGTGCTTTGTAAATGTCATTTGGTATTTACATGTGACATTTCAAATTCTCCTGGTATCAATACACCACAAATATCTTTCTGAGTTGTTTCTTTTGTTAATTTTGATTGTTCTTACAGCAGGCATTTAAAAAATTAGTGGAAAACTTAGGACTTTCTTGTGTTTTACAATCCCATTAGTACTCAGTAAGCTTAATAAAGAATGAGAATCCAAGAACTATGTGAAGAAATTGTATCTCCAATCACCTGTTCCCTTTCATTAATTACTGGAGCAAAGAAAACTGGCTCCTCAGAATCTCACCTTCAGAATTCAAGAATGAGGTGGGAAGAAAACAAGGAAAGAGACATAGTAATTTGCACTGAAGTTGCTGTGCTGTCACAATGAACACCTGTTCTCATGCAATCCTTTTGAATCCTACAGTTAGCTTTTTTGTGGTTTTTTTTTTTTTTTTTGGTCGGTCATGGGGCTTGAACTCCGGGCCTGGGCGCTGTCCCTCAGCTCTTCAGCTCAAGGCGAGCGCTCTACCACTTGAGCTACAGCGCCACTTCTGGTTTTCTGGTGGTTTATTGGAGATAGGAGTCTCACGGTCTCTCCTGCCCGGGCTGGCTTTGAACCGCGATCCTCAGATCTCAGCCTCCTGAGTAGCTAGGATTACAGGCGTGAGCCACCAGCGCCCGGCTTTTTTGTGGTTTTTATTAGTATGACAAAGATGACTAACTTTCCCAGATTTAGAGTTGGAAATGTGTGGGACACATTCCTTTATCTATGGAATCTTCCTTAAAATTGCATCACATTTACTTTGGCTTTCGGTGCCTTTTCCATCCTTGTCGCAAGTATGTATTTCTACAAATGGAGATGTTGGTTCATCATTTGCCTTTAAATGATTAAATTATGTGGATTTGGGAGATTGTGTGATTTGCTGTAGAAGCAAGGTACTATGGGTAGGACCCTTTGGTCCATGTTGACATTCCTTTGTGGAATTCTTATTGGGGTCCTTACTCATGGACTCATGTACTTCTCTCCAAATTCCAGTACACTCCAGTAGAGTGTGGCCATGCATTAGAAATTTAAATAATGCCTATAATTCTTTTTAAAATATACTTTTAAATATAACATAAATAAACGCTTTTGTTTTGTTTTTTATTTTTTTAATATTATTGTCAAGGTGATGTACAGAGGGGTTACAGTTACATAAGTAAGGTTGTGATAACATTTCCTAACTTGTTTCCCCTCCCTCATTTTTCTTCCTCTTTCCCTCGCTCTCTCAATCACCCCCCCCCAAGTGTACAGATCATTTCCAATATATTGTCACTTTTGATTTCCTTTAAGTAAATGTTTGTGCTGTCCCCATTCTGGAGCTCCACAAGGTGAACACTGGAACACCACAGTTAGACCCTTCTGCCACGCATATATGCATATACATATTTTCCTTCACTTTGGGGTCATATGTTTGTTTAATTATTCATTTGTTTATTGCCAAAACTGGAGCTTGAATTCGGGGCCTACACATTGTTCTCTGCTTTTCTTTTTCCTCAACGCTAGCCACATCTCCATTTCTGGCATTTTGGTGGTTAAATAGATTTTCCTCCAGGGGCTGACTTTGAACCATGATCTTCAAATCTCACCCTTGTGAGTAGGTAGGATTACAGGTGTGAGCCTACTTTATAATTTGACTTTTCATCTCATTATATCATGTATATATTTTCTATCCAATAACATCCTTAGAAATTGCATAAGAACATCACTTATAATGATTACATGGGAGTCCAGTGCTTATATATTCCATAATTAATTGAACTGTCTCAATCACTGAAACTCTTTGTTGTCTCCATAATATTAAATGCATCATCAAATCATCCATCTTAATTTGGCTCATCTAAAATAGTAAGTTATTCCTCCCTGTGAAGTTAATCTTTTTCCCAGCATGAAGTTCCAGTTTTGTAACTTTTACACGCCTTACCCACTATAATGCCTTTGTCCAAAATCCCTCTTGCTATCATCATTTTTGTAAAACCCTTTTCCATGGCATTCCATTAATAGGAAGGCATATTTAACTAATACCAACTTAATGTCTTCATTTTCATGGGTATTGCATTTTAGCCTGGATCAGAATTTGATTCTAACAAGATTTTATTTTAATGGAAGAATCAGAACACCAATTGGAAGGCTGAGAGTACCCTTATGAACAATTTTTATCATTCATTGCTTGCTTTTGTTTTGGAATTTGAAGGCTAAAGATTGCCAGCTCATATATCCTCTGTTGTCACTGTATTTCATTCCGGTTCCCTGCATCTTGTATATACATTTTTTTTTTCTAATTTGGGGAGGGGAAGGGAAATAACAAAATGCTGAAGCAAGGATACAGGTTGACCAATTGTAACAATGAGATGTACAATACACTATGTTGAAAACGAACTTCACAATTTCATGATAGGGGGAAGGAGGAGTTGGGGAATAAGGAGGGAAGGGAATGTAGGGGGAAAACAAAGAGTGGGGTAACAATGCTTAAGAGGAAATGTACTCATTACCTTACTCATGTAACTGTAACCCCTCTATACAGTATCTTTACAATAAAATTTTTTTTTAAAAAAGATTACCAGCTCATACTCCCATGGTTAAATTGCTGTACACCTTAAATGATTTATATGGCTCAAAATGGGAAACCAAAAAGAAAGCAACTTTCAATATAGATTGTCTATTGTTGTAACACTGAGATGCCAAATGCAGTGCCAAGTGCACAGGAATCCAGAGTATAGTCATTAACCTCTAGAATTCTGAGTTGTTTTCTTTGGCTGGAAATCTCTTAATTGTAGTATACACAATATGCAGAAATGTCCTGAAAAAAATATTCTTGGAAAAAAACAGTTCTATACAATCAGGAAAATTTGTACCAAGTCAAAAAAAGGAAAATAAGACAAGAAAAATTCTATTCTATTCAGACTATTGGGTCTACCAATAGTCTGAAGAAGAGAAACAATTATTTAAGTGCGTTGTTATTCTAAATGTAATAATATAATGATATGCATTTAAATCGAACCTGATGATGAGCCATGAACTCTGCCTGGAGAGTTCAACAAAATCCTTCTTGCACAGTGTCTTGATACATAGGAAGGAGAAAATAAGTATTCTGTAAAATGATGAAAAGCTTATGAAGTGCAATAATCTCCAAATATTATGCTCAGGAAATGTAAAGTATCAGGAACAATGTAGCAGTGAATTGGAGAGTGAAATTGGAGCGATTGAAATGGTCATATAGCTTGGAGTTAAGGCACTTTCTTAATATGCACAGGGTCCTGGGTTCAATCCCCACCACTAAAAAGGAAGGAAGGAGAGAGACCAAGAAAGATTTGCGAGGTGGGCCTAACACCATCATAGAAAATTTATTCTCTAGCCCAGGATTTCATACTGTTAATTACACATTTTTACTGCATGGGAGATTATAAAAGTACAGTTGCCCAAGTCTCAGCCATTTTTATTTGAGTGGGTACAGATGTATCAACTTCAGCTGATATGACTTGGGGGCACCAGTAAAGCACCCAGGATAGAGATATCATGGTAGAACATATGTCTAGAACTTGAAAAAAGTTCTGTGAGACTTTTATTTCTGTAGAAAAATAAATGCCCATAGTATGTTAGCCTAAGTATGGATATAGAGTAGTCTGAGTTTAAATGTACCAATATACCAGTTTTTGCAACCTGGGGTAAATTACCTACCTCTCTTTAAGCCTCTGTTTCTTATTTTGGATATGGGAGCCAATGAGACTACAGTGCGAGTGTTCATAAAGTGTTTTCAGGCTACGCATTTTTAAAATTTGTTATAACTACTGTTAGTTGACTTGTTTATATAGTGTAAATTTGCACCAGGTGCTGATGAGCAAAGCAGAAGATAATGAGCAAAGCAGAAGATACTTGATGTCATTCTTTACACTCCAAAATTTGTGAAGTCAGAGTTGGACAACAGGGCAGTTTTTAAATTTTTCTGTATGGAGTCTTAGCATTTTTCAATATCAGAGGGCCTCTGGAAAGATGGAAAAAGAAAATAGAGAAACCAGGGCTGGGAAGGTGGCTCAGTGGTAGAGTGCTTGCCTTGCATGCATGAGGCCCTTAGTTTGATTCCTCAGCACCACAAAGCAGAAAAAGCCAGACGTAGAGCTGAGGCTCAATTGGAAGAGCTCTAGCCTTGAGCTGAAGAGCTGAGGGACAGCTCCCAGGCCCAGAGTTTAGGCCCCATGAACGACAAAAAAAAAAAAAAAAAAAAAAAGAAGAAAAAAACCACAACTGTTCTTTTCAGCTGGCTTAATGTTAGTCCTCTTGACGTATGACGACAAATTACCAGACACTGAATTGGTTATAAACAACAGATTTATTTCTACATTCTGGAGCCTGGAGGCCCAAGATTGCAATGCCAGCATAGTCAGGATTTTTGTTTATCAGATTGATGCACTGTATTAAAGATCAGGATTGAAATCTATTCAGTTTTGTTTATTTAAATACCATTAATGAAGGCTTGCCTCCACGACTTAATTACCATCCACATATCCACATACACACACAAAGGACAACTTCTGTAACATTATATTTGAGATAGAATTTCAATATGTGAAATTGGATGAAGATTGTAAATAAATGTATTTTAATTGTACATTCTTTTTCTTTTCCCATAAGATTGTGGATCTAAGAACAGTAAGATCCAGACACTGAATTGATTGATCTCAGAGCTGACCTCTGAGCCATTCTATGATTCTGGAGTATTATATTTATCTGGCTTAATCAATTCTCTGTGTTCACTACAAGATTATTTGGAGAATATATAAGATAATTACACCGCGAAGTTATTTAGAGAATTAATTCATATTGTTTACTTTTAATTTTTTGAGGTAAGTACTTGGATTCAAATTCAGAGCCTTGCATTTGCCAGGCAGGCACCTGACCACTGAATCATGCCACATCCAGCAATTTTTGCTTTGATTGATTGGTTGTTTGTTTGTTTTTTGGGTCCAGTTGTGGGGCCTGAACTCTGGGCCTGGGCGCTGTTCCTCAGCTCTTCACCTCAAGGCTAGCGCTCTACCACTTGAACCACAGTGCCACTTCTGGCTTTTTTCTTTTTGCTTATGTAGTGCTGAGGAATCAAACCCAGTGCCTCAGGCATGCAAGGCAAGCGCTCTACAACTGAGCCAACTTCCTACCCCCTGCTTTGATTGTTTTTGAGATAGAATCTTGTATTTGTTTATTCCTAGGATACCTGGATAGTGAACTTCCTAGTTTTATGTTCAACATAGGTAGGATGACAGCCATACATTGGCACACCCAGCTTTTATTGATTGAGATGGAGGTCTCTTGTATGTTTTCCAGCTTGAACTTGAGCTGCAACTATCGACATTTCCATTTTCAGAGTAGCTACGATTATATATGTTTATGAAAATTCTGAAAGTATGAGAAAATCCTCTAGAGTTACTAACCATACCCAGATTCTAGGTGATACACTAATGTTTATTCTGTCAAAAAATGTGTTTTGTGACAATTTTTTAAAATTTTTTATTGGCAAAATACCATACAGAGGGGTTACAATTACATGGGCAAGGTAATGAGTACATTTCTTATCAAGCATTGTTGCCTCCTCCATTGTTTTCCCTTTCCATCCCTTCCCATCTCCTCCCCTACCCCCCCAACTCCCCATCCCCAGTGAAAGTTGTAAAGTTCGTTATTCGACATAATGACTTGTATAGCTCATCATTGCAATGGGTCCAATGTATCCCTATTTAAAGGTTTGTTTTTGCCCTTTCCCTCCACAAATTATACCAACATCAAATATAATGAAAGCAGGGGTTATACCGTGGGGGAGGGACATACAAAGCAACAAAGAAATCATCTTATAAATATGTTAGAAACAATTTCAAGAAAAAAAAACATTTGAATACTTATCTTGTGGATCATTTCACCTAATATGAACTTATCTTACCTTTTCTGCTTGACTCAGACATATACTAGTTATTGCAAATAAGGGAAACCATGGGACTTATGTTTCTTTGGGCCTGGCTTACTTCACTTAATTTTTTCCAAGTCTTTCCATTCCCTAACAAATAGGGCAATGTCATTCTTTCTGATGGAGGCATAGAATTCCATTGTGTATATATACCACATTTTCTTGATCCATTCATCTAATGGGCATCTGGGTTGGTTTCATATGTTACCTATGGTAAATAATGTTGCAATAAGCATAGTTGTGCTGGTAGCTTTAGTGTGGTCTTGTTTGTGATCATTTGAGTAAATGCACAAAAAATGGGATTGCTGGGTTATAGGGGAGCTTTACGTGGAGTCTTTTGAGGAAACTCCATACTACTTTCCAAAGTGGTTGAACAACTTTACACAACCACCAACAATGCGGTAAGGTTCCATTCTGTCCCCATCTCCTCCAGCATCTGTTATTAGAGTTCTTGACTCGAGCCATTCTAACTGGGCTGAGGTGGTATTTCAATGTTGTGCTGATTTGCATTTCTTTTATGGCTAGAGAAGTTGAGCATTTCTTCATATGTCTATTGGCCATCCTTCTTTCCTCTTCAGAGAAGTTTCTCTTTAAGTCTTTAGCCCACTTACTTATTGGGCAGTTGTTTCTTTGAGGATTTGTTGTCGGGGGATTTAATTTTTTGAGTTCCAGGTATATTTTAGATATGAGACCCTTGTCCATTGTATGGCTAATGAAGATCTTCTCCCAATCTGTGGGCTTTCTATTGATCTTGCTAGCTATGTCCTTTGCCTTGCAGAAGCCCTGCAATTTCACGCAATCCCATTTGTCCAACCTTTCTTTGATTTGTTATGTTTCTGGGTCTTTATTAATAAAATTTCAGCCTGTGCTAAGTATACCTAGGGTTTCTCCTATTGCATCCTGTAATGTTTACAGAGTGTCTGCTTTGACTCCAAGGTCTTTGATCCATTTGGAGTTGATTCTTGTGTAGGGTGATATATAAGGATCTAGCTTTGTTTTTTTTTTTTACAAGGTATTAACCAATTTTGCCAGCACCATTTACTTAAAAGGCTGTCTTTCTTCCATTCTAATTTTTTAGCTTCCTTATCGAAGATTAGATTGCTATATATCTGTAGGTTCAATTCTATTCCATTGGTCCTGAGGTGTGTTCTTGTGCCAGTACTGTTTTGAATATTATGGCATTGTAGTAGAGTTTGAAATTTGGTATTGATATTCCTCCAGCACTGTTCTTTCTGTTAAGGAT
The DNA here is from genome assembly GCF_024711535.1 of Dipodomys merriami. Lineage (NCBI taxonomy): Eukaryota > Metazoa > Chordata > Mammalia > Rodentia > Heteromyidae > Dipodomys > Dipodomys merriami. Next base: position 6,682,159 of record NW_027206346.1, read on the forward strand.
CTTTTTTGCTATTCAGGGTTTTTTATTGTTCCATATGAATTTTTGGATTGTCTCTTCTATTCCTTGAAGAATGAGTTTGGGATATTGATAGGTATTGCATTGAATTTGTAGATAGCCTTGAGAAGCATTGCCATTTTCATGATGTTGCTCCTTCTAATCCAGGAGCATGGAAGTTTTTACCACTTTCTAAGTTCTGTTTTGATTTCCTTTTTCAGGGTTTTAAAGTTTTCATCATAGAGGTCCTTCATTTCTTTGGTTAAGTTAATTCCTAGGTATTTTTGTGGAGCTATTACAAATGGAGTTGCTTTCCTGATTTCAGCCACCCTTTTCTCATTGTTGACATACAGAAAAGCCATTGGTCTTTGAAGGTTAAATTTATACCCTGCTACTTTGCCCAAGTTTTGCATAAGCTTGAATAATTTGGGAGTGGAGTCCGTGGGATTCTTTAAATACAAGATCATATCATCTGCAAAGAGGGAGAGTTTTACTTCATCTTTCCTTATTTGTATCCATTTTATGTTTGCATCTTGTCTTATTGCTGTAGCTAGGCATTCTAATACTGGATTGAAGAAAAGTGGCGAGAATGGACAGCCTTGTCTTGTTCCTGATTTAAGAGGAAATGACTAGTTTTTCACCATTAAGTATAATGCTGGCTGTAAGTTTGTCATATACAGTCTTTATTTTATTGAGAAATGTTCCCTGGATTCCTAATTTTTCCAGAGCCTTCATCATCAATGGGTGTTGAATCTTGTCAAATGCCTTTTCTGCATCTATTGAGATAACCATGTGGTTCTTATCCTTGCTCCTGTTAATGTGATGAATTATATTAATTGATTTGCGTATATTGACCCAGCTTTGCATCCCTGAAATGAATCCTGTTTGATGTGGTGTATGATTTTTTGGATGAATTGTTGAAGTCAATTGGCCAAAATTTTGTTGAGAAGTTTTGCATCAATGTTCATCAAAGAAACGGGTCTATCGTTCTCTTTCTTTGATGAGTCCCTGCCTGGTTTTAGGATGAGGGTTATGATGTCTTCATAGAATGAGTTCAGTAGTGAACTTTCTCTTTGAGTTTCATTGAAGGGCTATTGGTGTGAGCTCTGCTTTGAAGGCCTTGTAGAATTCTGCTGTAAATCTGTGTGGTCTTGGGCTTTTCTTAGATGGGACTTCTCTTATTGCTGTTTCTATCTCAATGCTTGATATGGGCCTGTTAAAATGGTTTAACTCATCTTGGTTTAGTTTCAGCATGTTGATATTTGCTAGGAAAAGGTCCATTTCTGCCAAGTTCTCAAACTTATTAGCATAGTTTTGAGAAGTATTCCCTTATAATGTTCTGAATCTTGGTTGTTTCTCTGGTGGTTTCCATTCTCATCTCTGAGTTTATTTATTTGGGTGTGTTCTCATCTTTTTCTGATAAGATTTGCGAAGGGTCTGTCAATTTTGTTAATTTTTTCAAAGAACCAACTCATTGTTTTATTGAATCTTTCTATGTTTTATTTGGATTCTAATTCATTTAATTCTGATTTAAATTTAATTATTTCTTTCCATCAACTGGATTGGGGTTTATATTGCTGCTCTTTTTCAAGGAGTTTCAGATGTCTCATTAAATTGTTGGTTTCAGATCTCTCCAACTTGCTTCTGAGTACTGCCTTTTCTGTGTCCCAGGGGAGCTAGTAATTTGTGTGTTCCTTTTTGTTGAATATCATGAACATTTGAATTTCCTTTCTAATCTCTTACATGACTTACTGGTGATTCAACAGTGTGTTGTTCAGCATCCAAGTGTTACAGGACTTTCTTTGGTAGCTTTTGGTGTTGAATTCTAATTTTATTTCCTTGTGGTCTGAGAAAATGCAAGGTATAACTTCAATATTCCTGAATTTGGAGGTTTGCTTTGTGACCTAAAATGTTTCTATTTTGCAAAATGTTCTTTGTGCTGCTGAGAAAAACGTGTATTCTGATGCTGCTGGGTGAAATATTCGGTAGATGTCTGTTAAATCTAGTTGATCCTTTCAGTTGTTTAGATCTGCAGTTTCTTTATTGAGTTTTTGCCGAGTTGATCTATCTAGTGGGGATAGTTGTGTGTTAAAGTCCCCAACAATAATGTCTTTGGATCTATGTGGGATTTGAGGGAAAGCAGTGTTTCTTGGAGAAATTTGGGTGCTCTGTTGTTTGGCAAATAGATATTTAGAATTGTAATATGCTCCTGAAGGGCGATCCCTTAATTAGTATGTAGCGACCTTCTTTTTCTCTTCTAACTAATTTTAATTTGAAGTCTATTTTATCTGATATTAGGATTGCAACTCCCGCCTGTTTATGGGGGTCATTTGCTTGGTAGATTTTATTCCAGTCTTTCACTTTGAAAATGTGTTTGTTTTTATGGGCAAGGTGTGGTCCTGAAGGCAGCAGATAGAAGGATCTTGCTTTGTAGTCCAATTAGACAATCTTTGTCGCTTAATTGGTGAGTTAAGTCCGGTAATGTTGAGAGATAGAACTGAGAGGTATTTTTTTTATTGTGAAAATACCGTACAGATGGATTATGATTACATGAGCAATATAATGAGTACATTTCTTATCAAGCATTGTTGCTTCCTCCTTTGTTTCTTCTTTCCACCCCTTCTCAGACCCCTCCTTACCCGATCCCCATCCCCCCCACCAAAGTTGTAAAGTTCATTTTTCAACATAACAACTGGTACATCTCATTGATGTAATGATTTCACCTGTATTCCTATTTAAACGATTTGTTTTTTTCCCTTCACCTCCACAAATTATACCAGCATCAAATACAGTGAAAGCTGGGGTTATTTTTGTTATGTCGAAAAACGAACTTTACAACTTTGGCCAGGGGATGTGGGAGGGAGCAAGTGGGGATCAGTGTGGGGAGATATGGAAGGGATGTGTAGGGGAAACAAAGGAGGAGGTAACAATGGTTGAAAAGAAATATACTCATTACCTTGCCCATGTAATTGTAATGCCTCTGTACGGAATTTTCACAATAATAAAACTTCTAAAAATGTTTATCACTTATTATAATTCAAATACCAAACAAGAGTAATTTTATATAATCATTAAAATATCATTTTATTACTATCATAAAATAGAATAAAAGGCCAGTCCCAATTATTACCTATCATTATTCTTAATTCCTAATCATTACCTAAATATCTTAAACAATCTAAATAGTCATTTCTTTAACATAGACGTAAATATTCTATCTTTTTTACTTAACATTTTCCAGGGGCATATATTCATGTTTCTAAAAGATGTTCACAGCAGTTAAAAGATGCGTTTGTGAAATTAATGTGATACATGTTGTTGTTGTTGTTGTTTTCAAGGCCTGGGCATTGTCCCTAAGCCTTTTTGTGCTCAAGGCCAGCACTGCACAACTTGAAGCACAGGGCTAATTTCTGTTTTTGAGTGGTTAATTGGAGATAAGGATCTAACAAGTACTTTTCTGTCCGGGGTAGATGTGAAAACAATTGTTAGATCTCAGCCACCAGACTAGCTAGAATTATAGACGTGAGTTACTGGCACTTAGTTTGATAATTTTTTTTAAAATTTTAATTATGTTTTAAGATGTTTGTTTCACTATAGTGCACATAATTCTATACATAAATTTAGGTATATATATATATGCTGATGACAAATTCCCTCTAAAAATGTATGTCTTTCTACACATAACATTTATACACACACACACACACACACACACACACATATTTTTGAAGACAGACTCCCTCTAAAACTTTTTTTGGGTCCGGTTGTGGGGCCTGAACTCTGGGGCTGGGCGTTGTTCCTCAGCTCTTCAGCTCAAGGCTAGCGCTCTACCACTTGAGCCACAGTGCCACTTCCAGCTTTTTTCTTTTTTGCTTATGTGGTGCTGAGGAATCAAAACCAGGGCCTCATGCATGCAAGGCAAGCACTCTACCACTGAGCCATCTTCCCAGCCCATCCCTATAAAACTTTTATGCTACTATTTTTTATCTTTTTCATTTCGAAGATATACAATCTATTTTTCCAAAAGTTTCCTAGAGTAAAATGACTAATATTTCACTAGAAAGTAGAGTATATTATTTTCAATGTAATTTTAGATATACACATAATGTTATAGTAACATTTATAGTATATTACTTGAAAAAATTCTGTTCAAACCCTTAAATATTTGTGTGGAATGACAGGGAGAGAGGAAGTTAATTCATACTGGTTAGGAATGTGCAATGCTTCAAAAATCTGTCCAATAATTTGTTATAATCACATAGTCAAGCTATCTGTTATGGTTTAGTTTTTTTGTTTCTTTATTTATTCAAAAATTTAACATGGATGCATGCACAGTGGTAATATTAAAATTATTAATAAAAATACAAATAATACAAAATCATAGACACATATCAGACTTTCAATAATTAGCACTTATGATGCTAATAATAATTTTGTTGAAGATGATGATGACTACAGTGTACCCTGATAATGACAATGATATGATTTAAAAGGAAAAATTTTTAGACATCTTTGAAGCTAGATTTCCCACATTGAATACATAGTAATAAACAGCATTGGATTACATACAATAAGAAACAAGAGGAGAGTTTCAATATCAAGAAATACAATCACATAATCAGGTGAGACAGTAAAAACCCTAATGTTATTCTTGAAGTCTCTCTAATGTATACTCACTTTTTTTGGTGGAATTGTTTGCTTGTAAATAAAATCGTTTATTTCTACATGTTGATTATCCCACATAGATAAAATATAATAAGCTGAGTGCTTTGTTATCAAATGATCTTGTTTGTTCTAGCCTTGGGAACTTAGGAGAAAGCCTTTCACCACCTACATAGCCAGTGGCTTGTTTATCTATTCCTAGAAGGTAACAACACATGCCTCAAGCATGCTTCACTCATTAGGCAGAAATCCTTGGTCAGTTTCAGTTTCTATCCAGTTCACTGGAGAAAATCTGTGTATAAATTGATGAAGAACACTTGGCAACAGATAAAGCAGTAAGAAAAATTTTGATGGAGTACAATTAGTTTTCAACTTAGTGTGATTAGTTCAAGTAACATTCTTATATAGATAATATTCAATAACCAATGTTTTCCAATGATATGTTGAGTATGTTCTTCAATACAGATGTAGACACATGACCCAATTTACATAATACCACTTACATATCTGTAGGTGCCTTAAAAGGACACAGGCCTTAGATCCAGGAGGTAAAATTTATTTTTACTTCTGGATGAAACAATTTGTGACTTTATACCAACAAACTGAATTTGATTCTTTCCTTATTTGTAAGCTAAGGTGGAAAATGTAAGGACTCTTCACTTTTCTTTTTTCTTGCTCTAGGAGTAAGCAAATGTATTCCTCAATATTTCTGGTAGATTACATCCATTTACAGATGAGAAATGCAAGGCCCAACAGTCAATATAGTGAGTAAATAATGATACTAGAATTTGTGTCTGAGCTCTTCCCTCTGCATGCTTACAAGGAGCAGTAATTTGGTGATGGAGAGGATCAATATGAAAAGACTATGGGGAAAAAAACATACTTTGTAAAAAGTTGTTTAAGACTAGGTGACCAGTGATGAGTACATGAAACAGACTTGTGTCAGGGGCATAAAAAGGAGTACATAGAAATCATATTAGTGCTGGGTGCCAGTGGCTCATTCCTGTAATCCTATCTACTCAAGAGGCTGAGATCTGAGGATCACGGTTCAAAGCCAGCCCAGGCAGAAAATTCCATGAAACTCTGATCTCCAATAAATACCACTAGAAAACCCAAAGTGGTGCTGTGGCTCAAGAGGTAGAGTGCTCGCCTTGAGCTGAAGAGCACAGGGACGGTACCCAGGCCCAGAGTACAAGCCCCACGACCAACAAAAACAAAAACAAACAAACAAAACAAGAAATCATATTAGTGACAGAAACTGAGAACATCTTGATCATTCATCGTATCTAATGGGTGGGAGTAGAAGGATAAGAAGAAATCTAAAGGGTTCTACATCTATGACCAGGCAAATGTGTTAGTGATATTCTTGGTGATAAGGATTACAGGTGAAAATGATGGATTTAGGGGAAAAAACTCTCTGATAGTTCTAAAGTTTATATTAAACAGATGCAAAGATATATCTTTTTATTTATTTTTATTTTTATTTTTGGGTCCGGTCGTGGGGCCTGAACTCTGGGCCTGGGCGCTGTCCCTCAGCTCTTCAGCTCAAGGCTAGCGCTCTACCACTTGAGCCACAGTGTCACTTCTGGCTTTTTTTCTTTTTGCTTCTGTGGTGCTGGGGAATCGAACCCAGGGCCTCATGCATGCAAGTCAAGCGCTCTACCACTGAGCTACCTTCCCAGCCCAATAGATCTTTTTAGACATCATCAAAATATCCTCGACCATGAATATGAAAAAGAATGATAAAATTGGGGGTATTATTAAAGGGAAGAGGAAAAGAAAAGTTATGACATAAGTGTAAGCAATTTGAGCACCAGTGTGGACAAGATTGGAAGAAAGAGATAAATAAGGAAACAAGAAAGTAATAAAAACAGATTTACAGAAGTAAAGAAAGGAAAGAATTTGCAGGAAGAAAAGGTCAAAACTTACAGAGGTATTGAAGGAAATATGCTATTTGGATTTGAAAACTAAAAGGACATAGACAAGTTCAATAAGAACAGTGTTTTGGTGAACTGGTAGAGATGTAAGTCATATTGATAAAATTTTGAGATATGAAATAAAACTCTAGATCCATGAATTCAACAGATCCTGTTGATTTTAAATGTTGGGAACAAATGCTCTTATCCTGATCTTAGAAGTATTATACAGATGTAACTGTCATGACCTTTACTTAGAGATATTCTGTGAATATTTTTGAAGACTGGCCAGGAGATTATGGATTGAACTACAGCAAAGACAAGCCTAATTTGCCCTACAGTTCCAAAGAGTGACCCATGTATCCACATCAGTTTGGGATTTTATAGAAATATCATTAGATATGTTTGGACATCTTATCAGCCTATTCATTATAAATGTAGAACAAGTAACATCAAGTATTAGGTTGAACTTACAGTTTTACTGATGTTACTGAAGACTCCTCAAATTGATTCTTCTTTAGAATAGAAAATGCCTCAGTAGCCATTGAGATGTCATAACTGCCATATGCTCTATTTAAATCTAATTCTTTTTTGGGGGGGGGTCCGGACATGGGGGCCTGAACTCTGGGCCTGGGCGCTGTCCCTCAGCTCTTCAGCTCAAAGCTAGCACTGTACCACTTGAGCCACAGTGCCACTCCAGCTTTTTTCTTTTTGCTTATGTGGTGCTGAGGAATCGAACCCAGGGCCTCAGGCATGCAAGGCAAGCGCTCTACCACTGAGCCACCTTCCCAGCCCCTTAAATCTAATTCTTGTTAGGGATATCTCCATGCTGAAATAACCCTGCCAATCAACCTGCCACAAATTCTTGTATGTAGGAAATGCTCTTATAAACTTCAAGCTTTTATTGAATGGAAGAGTTCAGACATTACCCTCCCCACAAGGATTAAATGCCTAAAAAATAAGACATTTTGCTTTAATGCCTTTCTTTCATTTTCTGATACACATATGCAAGTAGGGAAGGATTCTGATGTAACAATAATACAATGGTGACTTGTAATAACACAATGTCTACAATGGTGACTTGTAATAACACAATGTCTAGGATCTAGTGTTAATTCAGTTACGTACTAATTAGTTCCAAAGTGTGTGGATATTTATATTTCTCCTGGGTAAACTAATGAGCTCCAAGAAAATATCCCTAAGGAGCCTTCCAATTCAAATATCAGTGTTTGTCTCAAAACGCTTTAAATTCTACACCCTTTAATGTGGACATAGAGTTATACTGTGGAACTTTTCTCCTCAGAAAGTGAGTACTACCCTATTGGTTAACATGGACAAAGTACCTTCATACATAGAATGGGTGTGTGCAAACAAGAAGTGGTAGATTGTCAATGTCTAGTGCATTGAGGTCCCTGGGTAAGGGTCATGAAATCATCAGGACACAGGGGATGCAGTGTGCAAACAGCAATTGCCACTGCATGCTGTGTTTTATTGTTAGTGGGTATTTAAAGACAAGCAAGCATAATCTTTGCCAAGATGTGGTTAGAAAACATTCACACAAAAAATTTCCACAGATACATTTTTACTTAACCTATGAGACAATGTCTAGGTATATTATTATCTAAACTATTTTAGAGCAAGCTCAAACCACTTCTCCAATCTCAGGAAAATGCTTGTCCAGCTGTTCATCTATGCTTAAGCAAGCAGAAGAGCCACTTCCTCAGCTCTCAGGAATCTGTGACATGTGTCTGGAGATAGGGAGAGAGAACATTTTCCCTCTCTAGCCTGGCATTCCAAGAGCTTTCCTAATCCCAAACACAGTCCTCAGACAATCCCGAGGCTGGAGCCTGCATCATTCTGCCCCCTCAACATAGACCCTGAGTCTTCACAGTAGATGAACAATGTTCTTAGCAGTTTGTACAGATGAAATGGAAATAGAGCAACTGTGAAATCAAAAGGAACATGCAAAAAAGACAAAGGCACAAAGTAGAATGTGCCAAAGAAATGCTGAGGTACAATTTCAAATAATGTGCTTAGGTGTGAGGGTGTGTTCAAAGTACAGCATCAGACAATATGTTGGATACCTTGAGAAAAAACTGCATTAAAACATTCTGGGACTATCATACAAGCAGAAGCCCATTACGCTGACTCTAATCAGCCACAACATCATCAATTTAGGGAGTATTTTCCAAGAGCATACTGAGAAAAAAGGGCTCATCACAATTAGTGTTCAGGTTGAAGTAATGACAATCACATAGCTTTTCTTATAAGTCTTCATTTATTTTGGAGCATTAAAGTAGGAAAAGCCAAGTAAATATTTTCCATGTATCTAAATTAAGTGGGATGTATTATATTGGTCTTTCTTTACCGTGGAAGTTATAGGTTATGTCTTTTTATACTGTAAGTTGGGACAATTATCTGCTTTCTGTTATTTTATTTTCTTCCCCTTCTTTTGCCTTTCCACTTAAAGAGACATATATAGCTTGCAATTCTAAATCCTTCAAAATTATCTGAATTTCTTCATACTTCTGGCAGCCTCCTATATCTTTCTCAAGGGAATATCTTCTCACTACCATTTTTATCCCATATGATATTGGATATCTTCCTGCCTAATTCAGTGCAAGATTAGACTCATCCAGATATCTCAACACTTGTACCACCATAAAATCCTATCTTACTTAGAAATCATGATTTTAGTATGTCTGGTGGCATCTGTCATTTTTGAATGACCCTAATTGATACTTACATGCAAGCATGTTTTAAACCAATATGCCTCTCAATAGATGAATGAATCGGCAAAATGTGGTATATATATATATATATGGTGGAATTCTATGCTTCCAATTCATAAGAAAATGGAAAGACTTGGAAAAATCCTAAGTAAAATAAGCAAGACACAAAGAAACAGATTTCATGGTTTCCCTCATGTAATAAGTAAGAAATGTCTAACATAGTCCTAGCAGATGAGCAGAATGGCTCAATAGCTATGTATATATGATCATATAAGATCATGCTGAGCAAAATGAACTCCTAGATATGGAAACAGAGGTTTTTCTTTGTGGTTGTTGTTTTTAATGTACAATGTGATTTCTTTTTTTTCATTTGTGTTTTTCCCCTATGTTTTATTCCCTGCTGTATTTGATTTCAGGACCCTGTGTATTGTATATACATTTATCTTAATTTGTCAAGGGAAGAGGAACAACAAAATGATGAGACAAAGGGCAAACCAGTGCAATAGCAATACTCACAAGACAATATGTTGGAAATTTACATTACAATTTGTGAGGGGTATTGGAGTGAAGGAAAAGTGTGAGAAAAATGAGGGGGGAGGTAAAAAAGTTCGACATGTTATGTATTTACTACCTTACAGTTACTGCAACTCCTTCAATACATCACCTTGACAATAAAATTAAATAAAAAAATAAGCACATAAAATATAATTTCACTGTATTGGTATAGTAAAATTATTCTATGTGTATTAACTTTTTAAAAAATGAACACTATTTGGCATCTATTTGAATTCATTACCCCTTCTTTTCAGAGGGTCATCAACTTGAATGTTATCCAATATTTTCACAATATACTTGCCATTATATTGAAAAAAACATAATTTTAGTATTGTCCCATAGTAAAACAGAAAAGTTTAATTCTATGGAAACTGCTAACTTTTAAAACTGAATAAGAGGACAAAATACATATTTTCTTCAAAATTCCTATGACTACTAACTACTCATTTTCAAATTCTGAACGTTCTGTACCAGAGACATTCAAAACAGTACCTGTTTGCATGTTACTTAATTCTGCAATAGATGCAAATTCCAATGGGGTGGTACATATTGAGAAGTCAACAGAAAAAATAGCCACATTCTGCTAGAGGATAAAACTATAAAATATCTGTAATAATTAATTCCTCAAGAGTAAACATTTGTTCATCAGAGTAAGCTATTATTTCTATGACCAACAATCCCACACTTTTATGTCATAAAGTTATCCTAACCCAACAGTTTCCAACTTGTAATGTGCATGTTAATATTCCCTAAACTTACAATATGACTAGCTTATCATTATTGTGAAAAAATACTACACTTCTGCTAATGTGATGCCCTTCCTCTTGTGGAAAGAACACTACACTAAACTTTGCTGCAACATTTCCCCCCCAGTAGTATTCTTGAAATCAGAACACTTGCAAATATTTATATTTATTTTTAATCTATTATAGATATTCCAGAGACTAAGATCGGAAGATTATGGTTCAAAGCCCACCCAGGCAGGAAGTTTCCTTAGATTCTTTTCTCCAATAAACTGCTCAAGAAAAGCCAGACACAAGTGACACTGAGGTTGAAGTGGTAGGGCATGAGCCTTGAGCAAAAACAGGCTCAGAGAGAATGGCCAGGCCAAGAGTTCAAGCCCTAGGACAAAACAAAAAACAAAAACAAAATAAAAACAAACCCCAACCCTAGCATTTTTCTCATTGTATACAGAGGCACATAATTAAGGAAATTGCTTCCTGTGTTACAAATAGATAGAAGAACCAAGATGTCACACACTTGCTCTCTTCACACCATGTTACACCAAAGCCTCAAAAAGTTGCTTTTTCTAAATTTATAAATTGGTATCATCCATTTGTCGGCAACTCTGTCCAGATTATTCACGTTATCATTTTATACATGAACTGCTGGAATTATGTATTAACTAAGTTCTAATTATACCTTGCTTGAAAGAATATTTTAGGCAAATAGAATGCCAGAATCATTTGTGAATTTGTCAATTAAACCCTCTACTTAAAAAGAATTTTGTAGTATTCTATAGAATATGAAATTACAAACAAAACCAAAATATTTATTTTAAATCTAAATTCTAATTTAGCAAGGTCTACAAAGTCTTACATTAGATGAACTTTGCTATTTCTCCAGGTTTAAACTTTTGTAAGCCTTCAAGATTTCTTTGGAATCCAACAGAATGATACTTACTTTTTCAAATTTTTGGTTGGGAAATCATGAGCCATTTCACATCTAGGAATATTCTGTAAAGAAGAGAGTATTAAAAACACAACTGAAGATTATATATGACTTACATTTCAATAGGAAACGACTTCTCAAAACATAATGACAAAATTATCCCAAACTTCTAACTGTGAATCCCTTTCTTGTTATTTGGTATGTTTCATTGAGACAAAATTATACTACCTGGTCCAGGGAAGGTATCACTATGTAATTACACTCTCTAATCTCCTGTCTTAGTCTGAGTGCTAGAATTCCAGGCTTGTATCACATTGCCCTGCCATAGTTTGTTGGTTTATTTAATCTAGATACAGACTAGCAATTCTGAACTTCTCCAATGATATTATTCACTAGACTGACTGCTCAGACTGTTTATGTACTATTTTCAAAGATGTTCTAATATTTGACACAGTATATGAACATTTTCAGATGCACCTGCAGGGGTCTCTGATTCATTCCTCATTGGATCTGATCCCTTTAATAATGATTACTTGACTTTCTTACTATCTCTGGTCCCTACCTATGTAATATACTCAAACATTTTTGAAGAAAGTTCACTTGAGGACTTTCTCATAGTAAAAATTATCATTTGATCTAGTCTTACTCAGGACATATTTTCTATTGTTTTCTAACTTTTCTGCACATTCTGAGAGTTGTTTCATTTGTGTATGTGTGTTTGCACATAGAAGTGTCTCTGTGTGTATGTGTATGTTTGTATGCAAAATCCTCAAGCTCTTATTCAACAATCTTGCTCATGACTAGTATTCCATCACTTGAGGCAACCTTCCAATCGAGGTTTTTGGTTGGTTAATTATAGATAGTGTCTCAGAGACTGTTCTTCCCAGGCTGGATGCACACTCAACTTTCCAGACTCCTTTATATTCTTAGGTTTTATTTTTCCAGGAGTATCAACTTTTTTTTTTTTTTTTTTGATCCGGTCATGGGGCCTGAACTCTGGGCCTGGGCGCTGTCCCTCAGCTCTTCAGCTCAAGGCTAGCACTCTACCACTTGAGCCACAGCACCACTGCCAGCTTTTTTCTTTTTGCTTATGTGGTGCTGAGGAATCGAACTCAGGGCCTCAGGCATGCAAGGCAAGTGCTCTACCACTGAGCCACCTTCCCACCCCAGGAGTATCAACTTTTAAACTAGAAATATTTTTTGAGTGTGAAGTCTAAGTTCTAGCCCATATTTTTAACTCAAGGATTCATATAAAGATAGATGAAGATACACATTACAGATCCTGAGTGTACACTGTTAGAAATGTGATCTTAAACCATGTGCCAGTGGCTAGCTACTCAGGAGGCTGAGATCTGAGGGTTGCAGTTCAAATCCAGCATGAGTAGGAAACAATAGCAAGAAAGAAACAAGTTGGGGCTGGGAAGGTAGCTCAGTGGTAGAGAGCTTGCCTTGCATGCATGAGGCCCTGGGTTCAATTCCTCAGCACCACATAAGCAAAAAGAAAAAAGCTGGAAGTGGCACTGTGGCTCAAGTGGTAGAGCACTAGCCTTGAGCTGAAGAGCTGAGGGACAGCACCCAGGCCCAGAGTTCAAGCCCCACGACCGGACCCCCCCGCAAAAAAAAGAAACAATAAATTGTGTCCCTATCTTGGGGTTCATTTCACTTAACACCATCTTATATGGCCATATGTACATGGATAATGTTTTTATAAGTCATTTAAATTCCATATTTTGTCTTTACTAAGTTGTCTCTGAAACACGTGTTATCTCATGTCCAATGATGTCTTTGTGCTATTTCAATGGTTTCCCTTATTTGCAATAACTAGTATATGTCTGAGTCAAGCAGTAAAGGTCAGATAAGATGATGTTAGGGGAATGAACCCCAAGATAAATATTCAAATGTTTTTTTGTTTTTTTTTCCTTTCATGCAATTGTTTCTAACATATTATAAGTTTATTTCTTTGTTGCTTTGTATGTCCCTTCCCCACCGTATAACCCATGCTTTCACTGTATTTTATGTTGGTATTTGTGGAAGGGAAGGGAAAAAACAAATTGTTTAACTAGGGATACAGGTGGACCCATTGCAATAATGAGATGTACAAGTAGTTATGTCGAAAAACGAACTTTACAACTTTGGTGTGGTGTGGGGGGTAGATCAGGTGGGGGGAAGGGGAGTATGGGAAGGGATTGGAGGGGAAACAAAGAGGAGGCAACAATGCTTGATAAGAAATGTACTCCTGAGGGGGGACCAAGATGGCGACGGGGCAGTAGGGAAACGCCACAGCTCTCTCCAACCAAAAAGAGAGTTCGAGTTCCAACGCTTAATCTCCCCAAGAGACCGACAACAGCAAAAAGACAAACACTCAGAGAAAAACCAGAGGCGGAGAATAACAAAAAAAGAAAGAGAGGAAAAGAAGAATTTCAAAACAGAGAAAAGCGAAGACCCCTCCCCCAACCTTTACTGGCCGCGCGGCAGTGCGCCAAGCCACCGGCCAGCCTGCCCGGCGGGGGCTGTGGGAGCCCCAGAGACACAGCAGAGACACAGGGGGCCGCTTTCAGAACATCAGGTACTGGTTTGCAGAACAGCAGATCGCCAGGAACAGAGAAACCTACCAGCCAGGAGTCTCCACGAGGATCCCACCCCCACCCCTCACTCTCCACCGGAGCAGAGAGGCTCCATCCCGCCAAAGCCGCTCGGCATCAGCAGAGTGACAAAAGGACCTGTCGGCAGACCACCCAGCCTGCCTGATCGCGATCGCAACGATCCAGCACTCTCCACCCGAGCAGAGAGGTTCCATCCCGCCAAAGCCGCTAGGTGCCAGCAGCGCGACAAAGGGTCCTGTCTGCAGACCACCCGCCCACCCGATCACGATCGCAATGACCCGGCGGGGTCACTCGGGCCCCAGAGGTACGGAGAAGAAGCTGCCTGAGCGTGGACACTCTTGACCCGACAGCTTCGACAGAGGCAGAGACAGAAAAGAATCACACAGAGCCACCACCGCCCAACCCAGCCCGGATTGCAACAACAACTGACGACCTACACCACACAGAAACAACCAGCTCCAGGGTGAGTACCCCACAGGGGAAGTGTATCCCTCAAGGGAGACCAGAGCTGGAGGGAATCCCCAGACCCTGACCTAGACTCCCTACCCCAGCACCCGGACCACAGGACCCACTAAAACTGGGAACTGTTTGAGAGCTCCACCAGCCCGTGGAGCACACTCAGCTGGCCAGGCTAGAGCAAGAGCACCCCTGGAAGGGAGCTTAAATGCCCAAGCCAGGAACAGCGCCCCTGGGTCAAGACTACCAACAGTAGAAGAAATTTGAACTGTGTCCCCCAGGCTGTATAACCTAGGTGGTATACACATCAGCACAGGCCTAACGAATGCGCTCCAGGCTGTATAACCTAGGTGGTATACACATCAGCACAGGCCTAACAAGCGTGCTCCAGGCTGGGGCCGGAACCAGGCCCGGGGACCCGGCGCCTGAACAACACAACCAACTCCTCCCAATTGAAGTAAAAAGCTGAGCATACGCCTCAACAGAGGGGAGAAAACCAGGAAACAACACTCCCCCGGGAAGCACGCCTGTGACAACAAAAGACCTGGAGGCCCAGGACAAGAGAAGCCCAAACCCCACCAAAACTCCACCCATATACCCTAGACTGGGAATTGGGCAACACAGGCTGCCAGTACCTGATAGTAAGCAGGAGGTCAGACTGTTAAGGCGGCTCAGCAATAGAGTGATAGTCTTGGATGTATGAGGCCCTGGATCTGATTCCTCAGCATCACAAAAGCAAAAAGGGTCAGAAGTGGTGCTGTGGCTCAAACGGTAGGGTGCCAGCCTTGAGCTGAAAAACTGAGGGACAGCACCCAAACCTAGAGTTCAAGCCCACAACCAGCCCAAAACAAATAAACAAAAACACATCAGGAGCCCATAGCAGACTCCAGCATTTGGGAGAGTGCATCCAGAGCATCTGTTCTTCACAAGAGCACCCGTAGGAGCAAACACAAGCAGTCTAGGCTGCTCAACCCTTCCAAAGGCGGGAACTGCCAGCAATCTACAGCAGAGAGCTGAGAATCCTAAGTAAGTCAGAATAGCAGCTGGAAATAGGCTCCCAACAGAACCCAGATCAGGCACAGACTCTCTCTACCAATACAGAATCAGCAACCAAGCAAAGACAGACACACCAAAACAAAATTGAAGAGCAGTCTCCTGAACCTCCATGCGAAAATCACAGAGAAAAATCACAAGGTTTACTACCACCCAGGACAGCAAGCTCACCTCAAAAGCCAGCAGCCACACAGGGGAGAGCCCCAGTGGGAGCAAAGCAGGAATGGAAGACAAAGGCTACTTCCAAGGGTTGCTGGAGGCAATGACTCAAGAAATAAAGCGAGAAATTGATCAGAAATTGAAAGAGCACAAGGATGAACTATCCAAAGAGATACAGGGTATCAAACAAGAGATGCATGCAAAAATAGAAGCTGCACAAACCTCAGTAAGAAGTGAGATAAACGCCAAATTAGAGGTAATGCATACCTCATTGAGAGGTGAGATCAGTACTCTGAGAACCAACATTGAATCCATAAAAGGATCCATTTCCTCCATGCAAACCACAATAGAAGCCACTGTCAACAGAGTGAATGAAATGGAAGGTAGAGTGTCAGATACAGAAGACAGAATACACCAACTGGACCAAAAAGTGACAGATATGGAAAAATCACTCAAATTAAACCAAAGGGATATTCAAGAGCAAGCAGATAATGCTAAAAAATTTAACCTTCGCATAATTGGAGTGGACGAAGGTGAGGAATTCCAGAGCAAGGGAATGCAACACCTATTTAACAATACACTCAATGAAAATTTTCCCCACCTCAAAAACGACCATCTTAACTACATCACAAAAGCTTATCGAACACCCAACAAGCAAGACCCCAGGAGAAACACTTCTAGACACATTATAGAAAAAAGGATAGATCTGAATAATAAGCAAACAATCCTGCATGCAGCAAAAATGAAGAAGGAGCTATACTACAATGGGAAAAAAATAAGAATTACTGCAGATCTCTCCACACAAACAATGAATGCAAGAAAAGCCTGGGAAAGCACCATACGAGCCCTGAGAGCCAATAACTGCCAACCCAGACTGATCTACACGGCAAAGCTAGCATTCACATTTGATGGAGAACTGAAAACTTTTAATAGCAAAGAAAAACTAAATGAGTACATAAACATTAAGCCAGCATTACAAAGAATTCTAAGAGGGGGGACACAACCTGAAGAAAGCAGCCAGGAACTGGGGCCTGCCCCAAACAGGCGTTACTCAAAGTCTAACTGAGCAAGCACAGGAGGAAAGGAAAAAAGAAAAACTTAGGAAAACGGAATGGCAGGGAAAACAATGCATCTCTCTATACTTTCTCTTAATATAAATGGGCTGAATTCGCCAATTAAAAGAAAACGAACTGAGGACTGGATAAGAAAACAAGACCCATCCATCTGTTGCCTTCAGGAGACCCACCTCTCAGCCAAACATACAAACAAACTCAGAGTGAAGGGGTGGAAAAGGATCTACCAATCAAACGCCCCCAGTAAGAAAGCAGGTGTAGCTATCCTGATATCTGACAAAATAAACTTTTCATTAAAATCAGTACAGAAAGACAAGGACGGACACTACATATTAATAAAGGGAACAATCCAAGAGGAGGATATAACCATCATCAACTTATATGCCCCAAATATTGGTGCACCCAGATATGTCAAACAAATGCTCTCAAACTTACAGAATAAAATAGATCCCAATACGATAATACTAGGAGACTTTAACACACTACTCTCACCAAAGGACAGGTCTACCAACCAGAGGATTGGCAAAGAAGCTACCGAATTAAGAGAGGCCATACTTCAAGCGGAATTAACTGACATCTACCGAGTATTTCACCCTAAAACAACACAGTACACATTCTTCTCAGCAGCTCACGGAACTTTCTCCAAAATAGACCATATCATAGTTCATGCAAGGAACTTAAGCAAATACAAAGGGATCGACATAATCCCCTGTATCCTATCTGACCACAGTGGAATCAAGCTAGCTCTCAATAACAAAGCATACCGCAGAAATTTCTCCAATACATGGAAATTGAACAGCACACTCCTTAACAATGCCTGGATAACAGAAGAGATCAGAGAAGAAATAAAGCATTTCCTACAACTCAATGAAAATGAAAACACCTCACAAAGAAACTTGTGGGACACAGCAAAAGCAGTCCTGAGGGGCAAATTTATTGCCCTCAGTGCCCACATCAAGAGAATGGAGACAGACCAAGTAAATAATCTCATGTTGCAATTAAAACAGCTAGAAAAACAGGAAAAAATGGGACCTAAAGCTACTAGAAGAAGCCAGATAACCAAATTAAAAGCAGAGATTAACCAATTAGAAAATCAGAAAACCATAACCAAAATAAACCAAACAAAAAGCTGGTTCTTTGAAAAAATAAACAAAATTGATGGCCCATTGGCTAGATTAATTAAAAAAAGAAGAGAGGAAACCCATATTAATAGGATTAGGGATGGCACGGGAAACATCACCACACGTACCCAAGATATCCAAACAATTCTAACAGACTACTTTCAAAAGCTACACTCTCTAAAGGAAGAAAATCGGGCAGAAATGGATGCATTTTTAGAGAAATACAAGTTGCCCAAACTGAGCAAAGAAGAAGTTAACCAATTAAATAAGCCAATATCCTATAATGAGATACAGGAAGCTATCAAAAGTCTTCCAACAAAAAAAAGCCCAGGACCAGATGGATTCACAGCAGAATTCTATAAGACCTTCAAACAAGAACTAATACCCATACTCCTCAAGCTCTTCAGAGAAACAGAGAAGGAGGGAGCTATCCCAAACTCATTCTACGAAGCCAATATCACACTCATCCCCAAACCAGGCAAAGACCCAACCAAAAAGGAGAATTACAGGCCAATCTCCTTGATGAACACAGATGCAAAGATCCTTAACAAGATTCTAGCTAACAGAATCCAGAAACACATAAAAAAAATAATTCACTATGACCAGGTAGGCTTCATCCCAGAGACACAGGGATGGTTTAACATACGTAAGTCAATAAATGTAATCCAACATATCAACAGAGCCAAGGTCAAGAATCACATGATTATCGCTACAGATGCAGAAAAGGCCTTTGACAAAATTCAACATTCATTCATGCTAAAAGCTCTGGAGAAAATAGGAATAGAAGGAACATTTCTAAAAACAATAAAAGCCATTTATGACAGACCAATAGCCAATATTATACTTAATGGGGAAAAGCTACAACCAATTCTCCTAAAATCAGGAACAAGGCAAGGATGCCCACTGTCTCCACTCCTCTTCAATATAGTCCTAGAACCCTTAGCCAGGGCAATAAGGCAAGAAAAAGACATTAAAGGGATCCGCATAGGGAAAGAAGAAGTTAAACTATCCCTTTTTGCAGAGGACATGATACTATACCTCCACGATCCCAAAAACTCCATCCCCAAACTCTTAGAAATCATAAATCACTTCGGCAAAATAGCAGGATACAAAATAAACCCACAAAAATCAGTTGCCTTCCTATATACTGATAATGTACAGGAAGAGAGGGAAATAAAGGGAGCAACCCCATTCACAATAACCTCCCGAAAAATAAAATATTTAGGAATTAACCTAACCAAAGATGTAAAAGAACTATTTAATGAGAACTATAAAAAGTTAAAGAAAGAAATTGCAGAAGACACTAGGAAATGGAAAGACCTCCCATGCTCCTGGATAGGCCGACTTAATATAGTAAAGATGGTAATACTTCAAAAACTAATATACAAATTCAACGCAATTCCTATTAAAATCCCAATGACGTACATCACTGAAATACAGAAAACAGTCCAAAAATTCATATGGAACAACAAAAGACCTAGAATAGCCAAAACAATTCTAGGGGATAAAGACAATATGGGAGGGCTATCCATGCCGAACTTCAAACTCTACTACAGAGCTATAATAACAAAGACAGCATGGTACTGGCACAAAAACAGACCCGAAGACCAATGGAACAGCATAGAAGATCCAGAAATAAATCCACAGGCCTACAGCCAGCTGATATTCGACAAAGGAGCCAAAGACATACAATGGAAGAAACACAGCCTCTTCAACCGCTGGTGCTGGGAAAACTGGGCAGCCACATGCAGAAAACTATCACCAGCCTATCACCATGCACCAACATCAAGTCAAAATGGATTAAAGACCTTAACATTAAACCTGAATCTCTGAAACTACTGCAGGACAGAGTAGGAGAGACACTTGAACTAATAGGCACAGGAAGGAACTTCCTGAACAGAGTCCCAGGGTCACAACAAATTGGAGAGAGACTCAACAAATGGGACTACCTTAAAATAAAAAGCTTCTGCACAGATAAAGCTATCACAACCAAGCTAGAAAGACAACCAACTAATTGGGAAAAAATATTTACCAGCAATATATCAGACAAGGGGTTAACATCCTGTATATACAGGGAACTCAAGAAACTAATCCCTCCCAAACCCAACAAACCAATTACTAAATGGGCAAGGGAACTAAAGAGGGACTTCTCAAATGAAGAAATAAAAATGGCAAAGAAACACATGAGGAAATGTTCATCATCCCTGGTGGTGAAGGAAATGCAAATAAAGACAACCCTGAGATACCACCTTACCCCAGTCAGAATGTCCCACATCCACAAATCAGCCAACGACAAATGCTGGAGGGGATGTGGAGAACGAGGAACGCTATTACACTGCTGGTGGGAATGTACACTCATACAACCACTTTGGAAAGCAGTCTGGAGGGTCCTTAGAAAGCTAAAGATTGACCTCCCTTATGACCCAGTCATACCACTTCTAGGCATCTACCCTGAACAACAGGAACCAATATATAAGGACACGTGCACCTCCATGTTTATTGCAGCACTGTTCCCAATAGCTAGGATATGGAAACAACCTAGATGCCCCACCACAGATGAATGGATCCAAAAATTGTGGTATCTATACACAATGGAATATTATGCAGCCATTAGAAATGACAAAATAATGGCATTTGCAGGGAAATGGATGGAGCTAGAAGGAATCATGTTGAGCGAGGTAAGCCAAGAACGAAGAGACAAATAGTACATGGTCTCCCTGATAAGTGGATGATGAATCCAAAATGTTAGGTGATATGACAAAACTAACAGGACTTAAGAAACAAAGAACTCCCACTCATCAGGTTGAACCACTACTAAATATCCCCATGCTGCTGATCACATATATGGTATATAACATATGAGCACCGTTATATATTACAGACTGTGATAGACAATTTGCTCCAGGAAAGTTAGAATGAACTTGTGACTTTAAATGAGCATCATTATTCCACAATACTGTGAATTTCCGGAAATTAAGTAATCACTTAATCACAATCAAAAAAAAAAAAAAAAAACCTTGGGGAAGGGAGGGAGGGAGGGGATGGTAGGGGGAAAACAATGGAGGGGGTAACAATGTTCAAGAGGAAGTGGAAGTGTACTCATTACCTCACTCATGTAACTGTAACCCTCTGTATAGTATCTTTACAATAAAAAAATTAAAAAAATAAAATAAAATAAAAAAGCCGGAAGTGGTGCTACAGCTCAGGTGGTAGAGCGCTAGCCTTGAGCTGAAGAGCTGAGGGACAGTGCCCAGGCCCAGAGTTCAGGCCCCATGACCGGATCAAAAAAAAAAAAAAAAAAAAGAAATGTACCAGTTTTCTTGCCCATGTAATTGTAACTCCTCTGTATGGTATTCTCACAATTAAAAAAAAAAAGAAAGACTGAAAAGCTCAGAAGACATTTTGCTTTTACCGGCATGGTTCAACTAAAACCAGAAAACAGTTCTTTACATTTATATAAACTATTATATCTAGTGAGGATTTAAAAAGTTTTAGCATATATATTTTAAATTTTATGTCGAAATATTTGTTTATTTTTAATTTTTGTCAGTTGTGGGGTTTGAAATCTGGGCCTGGACGCTGTCCTTCAGCTCTTCACCTCAAGACTAGTGCTCTACCATTTGAACCACTGCCAGTTTTCTGGTGGCTCATTGGAGATAAGAGTCTCACGGACTTTCCTGCGTAGGCTGGCTTTGAATCATGATTCTCAGCTCTCAGACTCCTTACTAGCTAGGATTACAAATATGAACCACTGGCACCTACCTACATAATTATATTTTGCACATTTATGAGGTATGGTGTGGTAATCCCATGCATTTATATCTTGTGTAATTATCAAGCTATATCATATCCATTAGTTTCTGTGTGTAACATTTCTTTTTAATGAGACTGCTCAACCCTTATCTTTTCACTGTGATGAAATATATATTCTTAACTATAATCACTTTTCTTCTTGTGGTATACAAGTAATATATTTACTTTTAGTCATGGAAGTCCGCTAATTAAGGTTATATAAAACATGAATTGTAAAGTGAAAAAAATGGTTCCATTACTTGTTTTATCAAAACAATTATGCCTTTTTTCAATTATATTTCTGTGGGAATGTGTAATATTCATTGATTTAATAGTTAAAATTGATAGCAGTTGATTCAAACTTGTATTTGAAAATTGCACACAACAAAAATATACTTCCACTTTCTTCTACCACATAATTAAAATAACAGTATAGCAAAGCTTGGTGTTAGAGGCTCATGTGTAGAATCCTAGAAACTCAGGAGGCTAAGAACTGAAGATTTTGTTTCAATGTCAGTCTAACCAGACAAAAATGTGAAAACTTGACTCAGACGTATACTAGATATTGCAAATAAGGGAAACCATGGGAACTATGCTTCTTTGGGCCTGGCTTACTTCACTTAATATAATTTTTCCAAGTCTTTCTATTTCCTAAAAAATGGGGCAATGTCATTCTTTCTGATGGAGGCATAGAATTCCATTGTGTATATATACCAATTTTCTTGATCCATTCATCTACTGAGGGGCATCTGGGTTGGTTCCATATCTTAGCTATGGTGAATAATGCTGCAATAAACATAGTCGTGCTGGTAGCTTTAGTGTGGTCTTGTTTGTGATCATTTCGGTAAATGCCCAAAAGTGGGATTGCTGGGAAACAGGGGAGCTCTATGTGGAGTCTTTTGAGGAACCTCCATACTGTTTTCCAAAGTGGTTGAACAAGTTTACACTCCCACCAACAATGCAGTATAGTTCTCTTCTGTCCACATCCCCTCCAGCATTTGTTGTCATTAGAGTTCTTGATTATAAACGCACTCATTATCTTGCCCATGTAATTTTAACCCCTCTGTACAATATTTTCACAATAAAAAAATAAAAAATACAAAAAAAATGTGAAAACTTATCTCCAATTATCCAGCAAGAAGGAGAAGGTAAAGATGTGGCTCAAGGAATAGTGTCATCACCCATGAGCAAAAAATACAATGGAGACCATTAAACATAGAGTTCAAGCCCTAAAAATTGCATATACACAGAAAACAACAATAAAAAGTACTGTGAACATCAATAATGAAGACAAAATAGTAGAAAAGATAATGAGAAATGTTGTGTTAACATCTGGAGGACAGAAAGCATTTGACAGAATTTTGTTTCATGAGAGGGAAAAATCAAAGTCTCATTTGTACAATCTCATTGTATCTATTTGTGTTGAAACCTGGCTATTGGGTAACATGTGAAAGTGTAGATTGGATTACCTGACATAGCAGACATTGCCTGTGACTATACACCATCCCACTCGGCAAAAATCTAAACTTGTGCTTGTTAATTTAAATAAAACCTCATGTTAGAGACTGTTTGGTTCACATAGACAAGGGTCCTTATTTTGAGGCTTCAGACCAGTGCTTTTGTTTATAACCACTCCTGCTTTACACCCTTCTTAGCTGGCACCAAGCCAAGACTTTGAGCTATAGACCCCACTGCCTTAATCCCTCCCTTTCTCCAGCTAAAACTCATTTCACATGCTATCTATGTCTTAGCATTAGTTGTTTTCTTTCTAATCCCCACCAGAAAACTCTTATATACATGTAAATCTACTATAAATAACCTAGTTAGAAAAGGTAGTAAGTGTTTAGCATTGGCTGAGGCTCTCATCTGTAGATTTGCTCCTTAATAAATCTGTGCTACACTATCTCTTCTCCATGGCTTTTGAGTCTGACAACTGATTGGTTTGGTTTGATGTAATCCCATTTATCCAGACTTATTTTGATTTGTTGTGCTTCGTGATCTTTGGAAGTTTTGACCTATGCCAAGGGGCCCTCGTGTTTCCCCTAACCCTTCCTATAACATTTTCAAGGAATCTGGACTTACATTGAGGTCTTCGATCCATTTGGAATTGATTCTGGTGCAGAGGGATATATAAGGATATAACTACAGTTTTCTGTGTACAGCCAATTCTACCAGCACAATTTTTTGAAGAGGCTGTTGAGGAGCTTGAGGCCTGAGTGACTCCATCTTGAGCTAGATGTCATCTTCTGAAGTATGAGTTATGCAGCTGACCATGAGCCCAGCCTGGGAATGAACAGAAGAAGCAATTCCTTGGCAACTAGGAACATAAACTATCCTTGGGGAAACCGCAGGCAGGCAGGTGCTGGAGGGCATGGTGACCCCCGCAGTTAGGCCACAGGTGGTGTTTGTTTAAAAAAGGAACCCTGCAGTTTAGCAAGTGTGTCCTTGAGACTCCCTGTGGTGCAAGCCAACCAGTTTAAAGTACTTCAACCCTCTGATCTAACCAACAACCTGTTTCTGCTTTGTAGTGCGCCAATCATACTATAAAATTGTATTAAGAGTTTCCCCGCGATGTGTTATAATTTGTTGTAAGATGCTATGATGTATACAAAGTCCCTGCCTTCCCTAAAAATTGTATAAAAAGTACTATAACCCTGGTCTTGGGGACTCTCAGCGTCATGGGCTGTGGGGGGACCAAGTTCCAGCTTGCAATAAAGACTCCTTTGCTTTTACATTGTTGATGGTCTCTGGTGGTCTTTTGGGTAAGGATTTCCAAATTCAGTTTTACATTTGGTGCATTGGCCGGGAATCCCCCCAAAGCCCACCCAGACGCCTTAACCAAGGAGTCATGAGAAGCCCGGCAAGTAAGTAGAGGCATTGCCATTCTGAAATCATCTGGTATTTGAGTTCCCTGCAGGTTCTGTATTGGGGTTGGCAAGAGGTCTTGGCTGACGTGCTATAAGACAGCCAACGGGGCCGGTGGGAGTTGTCCCTCAGATCTCCTGGGGGGTAAACTATCCACTAGTGCAGAAGCTTGAGTCTGGCACTTTCTGACTGATAGTTTACAGGGTAGGCTATCCACTAGTGCGGGGTCCGGCACTTTCTGACTGATAGTGTACAGGGTAGACTGTCCACTAGTGTGGACATTTGGGCCCATTTGTAGTCCAGCACTTTCTGACTGACAGTCTACAATGCACATGCTGTGAACATGTCTTGTCTCAGGGTTCAGTGTTTTGTCTGTGTGTCTTTTGGAATTCTTGGAATGTTTCTCCTCCCAGATTCATCCTGATGCAAGGGCTCAGAGGAGACTGGCTAACACCCCCTTAATATCTGTTTCGCTCTAGCTCCTTCTTTTTTTATGAAACTGCCACTGACCACCTGCAAGTGGCACCAGCAAGATCTTAGCCTCGGGCCTTAGCCCAGGGGGTCTGAGTACGGGGGAGAACCTGTCAGTCTGAGGGGACAGCCACTAGGAACTTCTTTCCCTTGCCCCAAGATGACTGGGAATTCTCCTCTGCCTTGGAAGGCTCCTGGGTCAATGTTTGCAGGAATCTAAAAGAAAAATCCTCCCGAGGTGAGTAGAGGGGGTCCGAGTCCCCTGGTAAGTGAGTGGTGTTGAGATGTTGCCCCATTCACTGAGACCTGATTTCGTCTTTGTGGCCACTTGTCTGTCTTGTTTACTTTGGTGTGTTTTCTGTTCTATGTTTTCTGAGGTAGGGAAGTTCTGGGTGAGAGTGGCAGGCTCACTCAGCAAGCTCTGGATTCAGCTTGAGAACAGCACAGATTTCTGGGGGCCCATTAGTCCCCAACTCAGCCTTTGGTTGTTGTTTTGTCTAGTTCCGTTTTAGAATTGGTACCAGTTTTAAATGTGAATCCTTGGTTTTTGTGTTTATCAGTGTTTTTGATATTTATTTGAACATCTCTGGGGGAATAAAAGTCTCAGCCTCCGGCTGGGCTTGGTCACAGACCTGCTAAGTCTCCCTCCCCCCTTCTTTTGTTACAGCAGCCAAGAGGAGGGGCATGGACAAGCCTCAGGTGCACCTTCTCCTGGTGGAGGCTGCTGGAGAGGTTAGGGTGTAGATAGCAGTGAGCCTGGTCTGGACTTTCAGCTGCTCCAGACAGCTTAACAATTTGTAAAGTGCTTTTGTCAAAATTGGGTAAAAATCAGGCCCGTTCAGTTTCAGGTGACCCCCTCACCCAGCCCTCCTCCAACAGAAGGGATTCAAAAGACTGATTAGTGAAATACCTTGCTAAACAAGCAAGCCCTGGAAAAATGAAGCTCAACAAAGGTACTTCGTTTAAAAGAAATATTGTCTTAAAATTTTTTAAAAAACTTTAGAAAATGTACGTACAACTGATTTTGATTTTTTGTGTGCTTTAAGATCTGTGTGAGTGTTTTGTATGTGTTTATGAACATGTTCAAGATAAGAGTTGTCAGCATGCTGTAACAATGGGTGAGTTTAAGTTTAAAATTCAAAAGATTATGAGGTTTGGACATTACCAAAAATTTTAAGGAATCTTCACATTGTTTTTAACGGCTTTTTAAAGATTCTTTAACTTAAAAATTAGAAAATCTGGTGTTGAGTTCTAATTTTATTCCCTTGTGGTCAGAGAGAATGCAAGGTTTCTGAATTTGGACAAGTTTGCTTTGTGGCCTAAAATGTGGTCTATTTTAGAAAATGTTCCATGTGCTGTTGAGAAAAACGTGTATTCTTGTGGAGAGCTGCAGGAGCCACGACCAAAGACAGCCAGGCAGTAAGGCGTGGCCACAAAAGCAACATTGTAGCTCCTTGGTAAGATGGCGCTGGCTCCCGCCTTCTGTCTTCCCGGTGACAAGTGCTCTCTGTAAAAACAACTCCTTATATGGCTATGACTTGGTTCCTAGTTTGCTTCCGTGTTTGCGACCCTATCGGTATATGCCACGTGGTGCTTCAGGATTGGCCATCCAGGAGACTTATAACCAGAGCGTGGGGGCGGGGGGGGGGTACAGAGAAGCAGGAAGAAGCGGGCAGAAGAAGCAGGAGAGAAGATGTTGTAAAAGGTCCTGAATAAACCGCATTGAGAAGAATCCCGGGTCGTGTCTTCCTTGCTGGTCGAGGTGGTCGCAACATATTCTTATGCTGCTGGGTGAAATTTTCGGCAGATGTCTGTTAAATCTAGTTGATCTTTGCAGTTGTTTAGATCTGCAGTTTCTTTGTTGAGTTTTTGCTGAGTTGATCTATCTAGTTGGGAAAGTGGTGTGTTAAAATCCCCAACAATTAATGTCTTTGGATCTATGTAGGATTTGAAGGAAAGTAGTGTTTCTTGGATAAATTTGGGTGCTCCGTTGTTTGGTGAATAGATATTTAGAATTGTAATATCCTCCTGAAGGAGAGATCCCTCAATTAGTATGTAGTGACATTCTTTGTCTCTTCTCACGAATTTTAATTTGAAGTCTATTTTATCTGATATTAGGATTGCAATTCCTGCCTGTTTATGGGGGCCATATCACCTTGCACCAGAATCAACTCCAAATGGATCAAAGACCTCGAGTCAAAACAGACACTCTGAAAACATTACGGGATGCAATAGGAGAAACGCTAGGTCTCCTTGGCACAGGCTGAAAATTTTTTTTTTAATTTAATTTTATTTTATTTGAGAACATACTGTACAGAGGGGCTACAATTACATGGGCAGGATGATGCATACATTTCTTACCAAGCATTGCAGCCTCCTCCTTTGTTTACCCTTCACCTCCCTTCCCCGCCTCCCCCCACCCAATTATACCCCCCTCCCCCCCACACACCGACATTGTAAAGCTGGTTTTGACATGACATTTTGTACTTCTCATTGTTGCAACAGGTCCACCTGAATCCTTAAACGACTTGTTTGTCCCCATCTCCTCCACATGTTATACTGACATCAAATATAGTGAAAGCGGGGGTTACACTGTGGGGGAGGGACACACAAAGCAACAAAGAAATAATCTTATAAATGCGTTAGAAACACATGCATGAAAGAAACAAAAACATTAAAATACATATTTAAGGGTTCATTTTCCTAACATCACATTATCTGACCTTTTCCGCTTGACTCATACCTATACTATATATTGCAAATAAGGGAAACCATGGGAACTATGCTTCTTTGGGCCTGGCTTACTTCACTTAATATAATTTTTTCCAAACCTTTCCATTTCCTAACAAATGGGGAAATGTCATTCTTTCTGATGGAGGCATAGAATTCCATTGTGTATATATACCACATTTTCTTGATCCATTCATCTACTGAGGGGCATCTGGGTTGGTTCCATATCTTAGCTATGGTAAATAATGCTGCAATAAACATAGTTGTGCTGGTAGCTTTAGTGTGGTCTTGTTTGTAAACATTTGGGTAAATGCCCAAAAGTGGGATTGCTGGATCATAGGGGAGATCTATGTGAAGTCTTTTGAGGAAACTCCATACTGCTTTCCAAAGTGGTTGAACAAGTTTACATTCCCACCAACAATGAAGTAAGGTTCCTTTCTGTCCACATCCCCTCCAGCATCTGTTGTTGTTAGAGTTCTTGATTTTTGCTGTTCTAACTGGAGTGAGGTGATATCTCAATGTTGTTTTGATTTGCATTTCTTTTATTGCTAGGGATGTTGAACATTTCTTCATGTGTCTATTGGCTATCCTTCTTTCTTCTTCAGAGAAGCTTCTCTTTAAGTCTTTCGCCCACTTATTTATTGGGCAGTTGTTTCTTTGAGGATTTGTTGTTGGGGGGTTTAATTTTTTGAGTTCCAAGTATATTTTAGATATGAGACCCTTGTCCGTTGTATGGCTAGTAAAGATCTTCTCCCAATCGGTGGGCTTTCTATTGATCTTGCCAGCTATGTCATTTGCCCTGCAGAAGCTCTGCAATCTTATGCAATCCCATTTGTCTAACCTTTCTTTGATTTGTTGTGCTTCCGGATCTCTATTCAGAAAATTTCGGCCTGAGCCAAGGAGACCTAGGGTTTCTCCTATTCCATCCTGTAATGTTTTCAGAGTGTCTGCTTTGAGTTCAAGGTCTTTGATCCATTTGGAGTTGATTCTGGTGCAGGGTGATATATAAGGATCTAGCTTTAGTTTTCTACATGTAGTTAACCAATTTTGCCAGCACCATTTACTGAAGAGGCTGTCTTTCTTCCATTCTATTGTTTTAGCTTCCTTATCGAAGATTAGATGGCTATAGGTCTGTAGGTTCATTTCTGGGTTTTCAATTCTATTCCATTGGTCCTGAGGTCTGTTCTTATGCCAATACCAAGCTGTTTTGATTACTATGGCTTTATAGTAGAGTTTGAAATTTGGTATTGATATTCCTCCAGCAGTGTTCTTTCCGTTGAGAAGTGTTTTTGCTATTCGGGGTCTTTTATTGTTCCATATGAATTTTTGGATTGCCTCCTCTATTTCCTTGAAGAATGAGGGTGGAATTTTGATAGGTATCGCGTTGAATTTGTAGATAGCCTTGGGAAGTATTGCCATTTTCACGATGTTAATCTTGCCAATCCAGGAGCATGGGAGGTTTTGCCATTTTTTAAGTTCTGTGTTGATTTCCTTTTTCAAGATTTTAAAGTTTTCATCATAGAGGTCCTTCACTTCTTTGGTTAAGTTAATTCCTAGGTATTTTATTTTTTGTGGGGCTATTACAAATGGAGTTGCTTTCCTAATTTCAGCCACACTTTTCTCATTGTTGGCATACAGAAAAGCCATTGATTTTTGGGGGTTAATTTTATAACCTGCTACTTTGCCAAAGTTTTGAATCAGCTTGAGTAATTTGGGAGTGGAGTCTATGGGATTCTTTAAATACAAGATCATGAGGCTGAAAATTTTTTAATAGAGACCCAGAAACACAACAAATCAAAGAAAGGTTGGACAAATGAGATTGCATGAAGTTAGAGAGCTTCTGCATGGCAAAGGACATAGCTAGCAAGATCAATAGAAAGCCTACGGATTGGGAGATCTTCATTAGCCATACAATGGACAAGGGTCTCATATCTAATATATACTTAGAACTCAAAAAATTAAATCCCCCGACAACAAATCCTCAAAGAAACAACTGCCCAATAACTAAGTGGGCTAAAGACTTAAAGAGAAACTTCTCTGAAGAGGAAAGAAGGATGGCCAATCAACACATGAAGAAATGCTCAACCTCTCTAGCCATAAAAGAAATGCAAATCAAAACAACATTGAGATATCACCTCACTCCAGTTAGAATGGCTGAAATCAAGAACTCTAAAAACAACAGATGCTGGAGGGGATGTGGACAGAAGGGAACCTTACTGCATTGTTGGTGGTCATGTAAAGTTGTTCAACCACTTTGGAAAGTAGTATGGAGGTTCGTCAAAAGACTCCACATAGAGCTCCCATATGACCCAGCAATCACACTTTTGGGCATTTACCCAAAAGTATACAAACAAGACCACCAGCACGACTATGTTTATTGGAGCACTATTTACTATAGCTAAGTTATGGAACCAACCCAGATGCCCCTCAGTAGATGAATGGGTCAAGAAAATGTGGTATATATACACAATGGAATTCTATGACTCCATCAGAAAGAATGACATTGCCCCATTTGTTAGGAAGTTGAAAGACTTGGAAAAAATTATATTAAGTGAAGTAAGCGAAGCCCAAAGAAACATAGGTCCCATGGTTTCCCTTATTTGCAATATCTAGTATATGTCTGAGTCAAGCAGAAAAGGTCAGATCAGGTGATGTTAGGAAAATGAACTCTAAGATATGTATTCAAATGTGTTTTTTTCTTTCATGCATTTGTTTCTAATGCATTTATAAGATTATTTCTTTGTTGCTTTGTATGTCCCTCCCCCACAGTATAACCCCTGCTTTCACTGTATTTGATGTCGGTATAATTTGTGGAGGGGAAGGGGAAAAACAAGTCGTTTAAATAAGGATACAGGTGGACCCGTTGCAACAATGAAAAGTACAAGTTTTCATGTGGAAAACCAACTTTACAACTTTGTTGCGGGGGGGAGGGGCGGGAAGGATTGGGTGGGGGGGTGGGGGGAGGCTGGGAAGGGATGGAAAGGGGAAACAAAGGAGGAGGCTACAATGCTTGATAAGAAATGTACTCATTATCTTGCCCATCTAATTGTAACCCCTCTGTACAGTATTTTCACAATAAAAATAAATAAAAATTAAAAAATTAGAAATCTGGTATTTTAAAATCTAATATTTTAAAATGCATAAGGCTGTTTATACTGTAATCAAGATATCTGACTTAACACAAATACATTGGCTGTTTGGAATTTAGTTCCTTGGCTAAAATTTGAGGATAAATATTAGAAATTTAAGTGTAAAGGTTAGTTTAACACTGTCAAAGATGTTACCTGTTCTGTCTGTCTAAAACTGTGTATTTCATTCGAGAACCAAGAGATAAGAAAAGGGAAAACTTAGAAACCAACAGAAGACCTGTCTTTAGGTGTGAGGAGTGAACAGGCAGAAGCGCAGTTCAGCTGGTCATGTATGGTGGGACAGGCCCTGAGGAAGTCCACAGATAATGGGACAGGCCCTGGGAGGAGTCCATGCATGGTGAAAGGGGGCAAACTGGCACAAAGGCAGTTCACCTAACACTAAAGAGTTGGCTTAGGTACGTGCCCATTCCATAGGAGGGGCCAAGTGGCCCATCTTTGTTCTGTCCCTTTTCCCTACAGATTGACACTGGAAACATGATTGTTAAAATGAGTGATGTGATGATCTGATTAGTATTGCTAAAACTGCCCCTTGGACTTAAAAAGAGGATTAAAAAGTTTATTTGTATAATGTGATTTGCTTTCAATGATGTTCTACAAGTAGTATATGTTTCTAAAAGTCATAAGGGTGTTATGTCTAGCTTCTTGGTACAGTGATGGTGATTGTAATTCTTGCATTAAGGAAAAATTGACATTTAAGTTTAAAAGTTTTAGTGTGTATCTGTTTTAAAACAAGCAGCCAAGAGACAATGAATGACACTTTGCCTCAAGATTTAAGAGATTTTTTAAAATGCAACTAAAAACTAATGTATAGAATATTAAAAAGGAGATTAATAGGAGGCTTAAAAATTAGGAATGGATTTTTGGATATAAAGTTTAAGAGTAAAATTGTTCTTAATATTTGCCTCAAAGTGCACAAAGGAAAAATTAGGATTACCAAAATAATTGCTATTCTAGTTTGCTCTTATAGGTTTTTTTTTAAACAGTTTCCAGCAAGCCCAGAGCAAAGTACAAAGGATTCTTACAAGTTTGTTAGATGTAATTTTGGCTTTTATAAGTTCCAGGTAAGAGCATGCTTAAAAGCTACTTCTATGTTGACCACCTTGTTGCTTTTAATTGGAATAAAGTGGCCTTCTATAAGACTCATTGATCTGCAAACTGGTTCGAAGTCAGCCCAGGGAAGAAAAAGGTCCCTGTGAGACTGTCACCTCTAATCATCCAGCAGAGTGCTGAACGAGCAAGCAGAGTTGCTTTGGGACTCAAAGTGGCAGAGTGCTAACCTTGAGCTGTAGAGCTGAGGGACAGCACTCAGGCCCTGAGTTCAAGTTTAGCGACCAACTAAGGGAAATGCCAATGAGGCATTTTTTCCAGTGTGGAGAAGACACTCCTGGAACAAAAGCAATGGTGGAGCATCCAGAGGTAGTAAGCCACTGCTTGGATGGCAGAAATGTCAGATCCTAGAGTCATTTGTGCATGGCCCTTCAAGAATTGATCAGAGCCAGGAGGTCATGCGAAGACAGTTTGTAAGCATGCCTAATGTCCATGACTATTTACCTCGTAAGGGACAGGAACTTGCCATCCTGTGACAGTAGTAAAAAGCTAAAGTTATAAAATGTGGGGGATAGTTTAAATCCCAACCCTTGTATGTGCCAAAAATTCTAATTGGCAATAATTTTTGAGCTGACACCAGCTACATGAAATTCATCTCCTCAGGAAAAAGTTTGTAAACCTGTAAGTGTGTTTCTATTGATATCTCTCTGAAGGTCTGCATAGGTAACTGGGGCATCATTAGAGACCACATTCCTAAGCCATCCAGAAAGATGCTTTTGCAAACCAGAAGGCTTGTTTACAAGCTACACTGCTGTAGCCAGAGAAAAGGTTTGTGCATTTGCCAAAAGTTAAAATATTGTTCTTTGTAAAATAGGCTAAGGTTATAGGTTCCTGGCTAGGTAGGATCAACACCCCTGAGTCAGCTTAAAGAAGTTACAGAAGATGAATATTCACCCATCTTCTGCTTTTAAGAACAAGGGACCAGAGTCACTTTAAAAAGTTGTGTCCAAATAGACAGAAGGAAAAGGCATGGGAAATAGTACAGGCCTGAGCCCTCTATATCTGCCTAGAAAATCAGCCTTATTAAAAGAACTATCTAGTTTAAATAGTTGTCATCTTGGTAAATTGTCGTGGGCTATTGTCTAAATAGTCTTAAAAACTAGTGGGGTCACAGCCAGCCTAGCCTATGCAATGTATCCTTAACCAGTCTGTGTAGGAATTTGCAGCCCAGCAGGAGGTGTGACAGTCCCTTGAAGCCACTGAAAGACCCTGCTGCTGCTGCTACAGCTTGACAGTCCCCTGGAAGAAATCTACATTGTTACCCTGACCACCTCCACTGTGAAAAAAGTAGAGTGAACTGCCTGATTCCATCACCTGAGACTGCATTCTGGTTGAAAGCTGCTAAAACTGAGATCTTGTGGGACATTCTTTTGGGTGATATCCAGAAACCTTCTCTATTCCCACAGTGGATATTGGGGGCAAGGATATCACTGGCTTGCTTGCCTTAGGCACTTCAGTGCATAGTGACTGAAAATCCACTCTATAGTCACAGCCAAGTTTGGCTCTGGTATGGTAATAACCTGAGTTTGTTTTCAATACAGGTAGTAATGAGACCCAGCCCTGCTCTTAGCCTTAAAATCTAGCAAGTTTCTGCATACCAGTGGTGACTTGAGGCTGCTCTGAGATAACTTGGTTCTGCAAGCCAAAGGAAAAATGGGCATTTTAAAACTCTAGCCACAAAGAAGTTCAAGGAATTGCAAACAAGAGGAGGGTAGTAAAGAAAGCCTTGGGAAAGGAATTGGGAAAAAATTAGTATCCTCTTTGGATAAAAAAGGATTTGAAAAGTAAGGATTGTCTTAAAACATTAAGTCATTGGAGTAAAGAAGACAAACCTCAGACAGTTTAAGTATGTAGTAAATGGTATGAGTATGTCTTAATATTGGAGCTTCATGAGTACTGCTGGTATAAAATTAAGTTAACTGATATACAGAGTCAGGACTGGTGGAAAAAAATGTAAGGGCCTTTGGTACTGTTAATTTTGTTACTCACAGTCGGGTCCAGTGTTGTAAACCGGCTAGGGATGTTTGTTAGAAAACGCATTAACACTGTACAGCTGATGATCTTAAAGGCTCAATATCATCTGGTACCCAATGGAGAACATGATGTGTGCCCATAAGGACCATGATTGGCCCTTAAGGCCTATCAGAAAGGGGGAAATGAGGAGCCTGAGGCCTGAGTGACTCCATCTTGAGCTAGATGTCATCTTCTGAAGTATGAGTTATGCAGCTGACCATGAGCCCGACCTGGGAATGAACAGAAGAAGCAATTCCCTGGCAACTGGGAACATAAACTATCCTTGGGGAAACCGCAGGCAGGCAGGTGCTGGAGGGCATGGTGACCCCCGCAGTCAGGCCACAGGTGGTGTTTGTTTATAAAAGGAGCCCTGCAGTTTAGCAAGTGTGTCCTTGAGACTCCCTGTGGTGCAAGCCAACCAGTTTAAAGTACTTCAACCCTCTGATCTAACCAACAACCTGTTTCTGCTTTGTAGTGCGCCAGTCATACTATAGAATTGTATTAAGAGTTTCCCTGCGATGTGTTATAATTTGTTGTAAGATGCTATGATGTATACAAAGTCCCTGCCTTCCCTAAAAATTGTATAAAAAGTACTATAACCCTGGTCTTGGGGCCTCTTAGCGTCATGGGCTGCTGCCATGTATGTGGTGGGACCAAGTTCTAGCTTGCAATAAAGACTCCTTTGCTTTTACATTGTTGATGGTCTCTGGTGGTATTTTGGGTAAGGATTTCCAAATTCGGTTTTACACTGTCTTTCTTCCATCCTGTTTCTGGCTCCCTTATCAAAGATTATGTGCCTGTAGGAGTGGATTCATTTCTGGGTCTTCAATTCTGTTGTATTGATGGAATTCTGTGCTTCTATCGGAAAGAATGGCACTACCCCATTCCTGAGGAATTGGAAAAACTGGAAAAAATGATATTAAGTGAAATAAGCCAGATCCAATTAAATATATACTGCATGATTTTCCTCATTTATAATAACTAGAATATGCCCATAAATCTAAAGTTAATCCAGTAGGTAGTAAAAGACAAATAATTATACTTGGGCATGAATAACTAACAGCAATCTAAGCATTCACATGGTGAAAGCAAGGGCAGCTATTCTTAGGAGAGGATCACAATGGCTCAATACCTATGTACATATGACCATATTGCAATGAACTCTAAGAATCAATCATGCATATGAAATACATATATCTGTATACAATTTAATAGATGTCATAAAATAACCGACTTCCCTGTAATCTCAAAGCAAAATTGTAGGTTTAGAAGATAAAATTGAGGAATGTTTTCAAAACAAAAACTAAAATATATAGAGGAAAAAGTGGGAGAGAAAAGATAAGATGAAAAGTAGAGTAGCTATCTATTGAAGAATTCATAAAAAATTTCCAAAACTATACAAGAGAGCTGGGGTACAGCTCAGTTGTAGGACTAGACTAATATATACAAAGCCATGGGTTCAATCTCCAAGAAGGCATAATAAGGTAATAAATAGTAATAATAAAATAATTACTTGAAATAAATGCTTTCATGTTAGAGAGGCCTGATTCTTAAAACAGTATACAAATTACTCTCAATTCTTGTATCCAATGACATAAAACCACAAGAATGAAGAGGAAATAGTTTTCCTTTTCTATCCTTTCCTTTAGTTTTCTGTTTTCTTCTTTTCTTTTTTCCTTTGGCACTACTGGTGCTTGAAGTTGCTAAGGCTCTGACCACTATTTTTCAGATGAGGTCTTACTTCTTGGCCAAGCCTCCTTTGAGCAATAATTTCTTACCTATGGCTTCCACAAACATGAGATAACAGGGAAATTACACTATACCTAGCTTTCTGTGTTTTTATAGTTTCTCACTTTTTTTTTGTCAGAACTGGCCCTGGATGTTGGTGTTCTAAAGTTCTGCCTTCTAATTAGCAAGCTTGGACTCAGACTATTTTCCAATGTAAACATTCGATATTGACTTCTATTTTCTAGATATCATTAAATTCTATTGAGCTTAGTATGGATCTTTATGATATTATAAGAAGAACACAGAGAAATCCCTTGAATATTTTCCCAGTTTCTTTAAATATTTATAGAATGACATCACAAGTAGGACATTAATATTTCACAAGTGCCTTATGCAGACTTCAGTTACTTTAATTATTTTGTGCACATATTAAGTCCAATATAATTTTATCAATTCTATATTAATATATCATATTTACAGATAACGTTTCTTTACCAAAAATGAGTCTTGTCTCATGCTTCCCTTTTATAATTAAACCCACTACTTCTCTTTGTCCCATCCCAAACCTGTTTCATCCTGGCAACCAACACATTTTTTTTTCTCCGACTTCTAGCTCATGCAATAAATAAGCTTTTAGAATTTCCTTCAGATCTATGGTAGATTATTGTCAGTTGTTGTATGCCTTAATAATGTATTGTATTCCCAGAAGTTGCCTTTGGTTCTGTCATTATAGAATGTAGCACAATTCGTTTCCCATTTACCTGAAGAAAGCCTGAACTGACTAGAGGAAATAATGCTGGTATAAACCTATGTGTTTTGGCCTTTGGGTGAATGTTACATTTTATTTCTATGAGACAAAGCCTAAAGAACTCAATTCCTGTTGCATATTTCATATTCTAGGAACCTGTCAAAATGTTTTCAGAAGTGGCTTTCCCATTTGAATTCCTGCCAGCATCCAGTTTCTCTGTTTCTTGATAGCATTTAGTACGGACATTGTTGTATTATGTGAAGTAATTCTCATATATGTTTTATAATGTCATTTTAGTTTTAATGTGCATTCATTTGATGACTGATGATGCTTTTCTTGTGCTTATTTTTCACAACATGTATTTTGCTGGTTTCTACTCGATTTTTTTTTTAACATTAGGTTTTGAGCATTTTATGTAGAGTCTACATTTGAGGCATTCTTCAGGTACAGGATTTGCAAATATTTTATCCTTGACTATGGGTACCCTTCATCATCATTACCACCACCATCATCATCATCACTATTAGTATTACTATTATTAATTTTGTACATGTATGTATGGTCCTGGGGATTGAAATCAGGGCCCCTGAGATTTGTTGCATTTTGTTAACAATTTGCCATTTGAGGGGCTGGGAAGGTGGCTCAATGTAGAGCGCTTGCCTTGCATGCATGAGGCCCTGGGTTCTATTCCTCAGCACCACACAAGCAAAAAAGAAAAAAGCCAGAAGTGGCACTGTGGCTCAAGTGGTAGAGTGCTAGCCTTGAGCTGAAGAGCTGAGGGACAGCACCTAGGCCCAGAGTTCAGGCCCCACGACTGGACCCAAAAAATAAAAAATAAAAAAAAATAAAAAAAAACAATTTACCATTTGAGTCATGCCTCACTTCTGGCTTTTTTGCTGATTAAGCAGAGATAAGATTCTCAGGGACTTTATTTTGTGGGCTGCCTTCAAACAGTAATACTCAAATCACAGCCTAGCTGTGATGAGATACATGAGCACCCTGCTCCTAAATTCTATTCACTATTTGTATACGAGACTAAATTATTTTTGACTTTTATTGAGTTTTATTGAGTTATACTATATCAAGTTTTCCTTTCCAATAATTTTAATGCCATATTTAAGTATGCTTAAATTGTCAAGACATCTTCCTTTGCTTTATATTTACATCACTCTTTTGTTTTATATGCCACTTTCAAAACCTGCTTGAAGATAATATTTGAATAAATTGTTATATTTAAGTCAACGTTCACTTTTTAATTCTCCCCAATACTGTCTAATCTATCACCACTTATTAAAGAGAATGTCATTCCACAAGTGTTTGGTTTTAAACTCTTATTAAATATTCCTTGATAATATGTATGTGGCTCTAATCTGGTGCCGTCCAGACCCATTGAGCTTTATAATCTTTCCTCTACAAATATAACAATTTTACACTAACACCTTTAATATTAGACAGAGAAATATATTCCAGTTTATTTTCTTTTGTCAATGAGTCAAGAGTGCTGGTCAGGTGTTTCAAGAAATTGTCATAAACTTATAAATAAAATTGTGAAGCTGGGTACTGTCAGCTCATGCTTATAATCCTAGCTGCATAGGAGACTGAGATCTGAGGATTGCGGTTCAAAGCCAGCTGGAACAGGAATGTCTGTGAGACTCTTATCTCCAATTAATCACCAGAAATCCAGAAGTGGCACAGTTGCTCAAGTGGTAGAGCACTCACTTTGAGCTGAAGAGCTGAGGGACAGTACCCAGGCCCAGATTTCAAGCCCCAAGAATGACCAAATAAAAGGAGGGGGATGAAGCAGGAGACAATTAAATAACTTTGCTCAAATGTATCCTCCAATCCACAAAAATTATATGTCTGTATTTACTTAGATTTTTGCCTTTATATTCAGCATTTTATAATTTTCAATGATACTGGGTGAACAACACTGAAATACATTTTGACGATGTGTGGAGATAGCACAAAGACATTAACAGAAAACAGTTGAAAAATAAGGGGCAATGGGAATGGAGAAAGACAGAAACAGGTTAATCAGGCCTTTGATCAATATGTGCATGTGCAAAATATTTCAATAAGATTTCTTCGTACAATTAATATGCACCAATTAATAAATATCTTCCAAAGGCATTGGTATTCATGTATGACATAAAGGATAAATACAGATTCTCTGGTGAAATGAAACAAAGATAGACGCGAAAATACATAATTATAGTAATTGTGTAAACGAACTAAGAAATTTGGTCAACATTCTGAGGGCTCATGGTTCATTAGACTAGAAGGCCATTGGTGTCTAAGATAATACTAAAATGTTAGACTTGAGCCTATCTTTAAGACTGCTTAATGCTAAAGTAAAATCAATAAAGGACATGTTTGGCAAATAAAGTAAAATGATCGCTTATGGACAAATGAAAATAATAATATACATATATAGTTATTTGTATATATACACATATAAATATGAAATATGCATAGGTACACATAGTATGTATAGATATGCACTTATTTAAAGAGATTTGAATCAGAAATATATTAAGAGCATATTAATGCCAATGAAAAACTTTAACCATCCTGAATATGTTATCCAAAAATCCAAATACATATCTCTGTAATAATATACCAACAACCAAAGAACATATTAAAAGATCATAGCATACCTAGACATTGCATACATATAGAGATTAGTGGAAATAGAAACAACAATAAGATAGCACTGCACAACCACTATGTAGAAATTGGAATCCTTATACATTGTTGCTTAGCACTTAAAGTGATATAGTCAGTTTATTAAACATACTGGGAATCTTTAAGATACTACACATCTAGTTGCTCTATTATCCAGCATTTTAAGTCATAGTTTTATATACAAAATAGATTTCAACACATGACCAATGAGACACATGTACAAGAATATAGATAGCAAAACCTTTTACAATAATATATAATAAAATATTGAAATGCCCATTGAGGACATTATATAATTCTATACATGTATACAAAACAATATGGCCTATCTGTCAGAAAAATTTACATGAACTTACTTGGGAAACACTAATATTACATGGGAGAAATGGATAAAATAGACTGCATTTTCTAATTAAATGAGCTTTTTAAAATTGGTACATCTGTAGTGGTAGACTATGAAGTAATGTTTGGTCAAGTGGAGGGTAGGTTGAAATGATGACAGGAAGTGACTACTAATAAATATTGGAGTATTTTGAGGGGGTAGTAATGATAAAATGTTCTAGAGCTGAAGGTGATGTTCATAGTCAACTCTTAACTTTCTATGAATCATTGTACTTTATCGAAGAATTACAGATTGCATTTGCATTAACCTTAGGAAAAATTTTAGAATAGTAGTGGGTGAATCTGAGTGTTAATTTAGCATTTAAAATCACAGAATTCTGTAATGCATAAGTTTAGTATGTTGATGAATGAGACTATCAATAAAATACGAATTGTGACATATCCTCTAAGTGACTATATATGACATTGTGAGTCAGTGAATCTTCTACAAAATTATGTAAATTGAGAGATGAGATAGGATTGAGAAGGATGAGAGACAATGATCATCAAGATGCATTGTACTGGGCTAGGAATGTGGCTTAGTGGTAGACTTACTTAGTGGTAGTGAGAAGCCCTGGGTTTGATTCCTCAGTACTACATAAACAAAACAAGCTGGAATTGGTACTGTGACACAAGTTGCAGAGTGCTAGCATGAGGAAAAGAAGCTCAAGGACAGTGCCCATTGTCAAGGCCCTAAGTTCAAGACCCAGGACTGGCAAAAAAAAAAAAAAAAAAAAGGAAGCATTGTATTAAGACAGACACTAGCAGCTCATGCCTGTAATCCTAGATACTCAGGAGGCTGAGGATTGAGGTTTGAAGCCAGCCCAGGCAGGAAAGTCCATGAAATTCTTATCTCCAGTGAAATCTGAGAAAAATCTGAAAGTGCTGCTGTTCCTCCAGTGATAGATTTCTAGTGTTCATCCAAAGGAGCTCAGGGTCAGCTCCCAGGCAAAGAGTTCAAACCTCAGGAGAGAAAAAAGGAAAACAAAATAACTCACTAAACACTATTTATAAACTGCCTGGTCAAACAGCAACCCCCAATCACATACTTAAAGTTAATTAAAAATATGATTAGAATAAAATGCAAGTCATTTTAGGGACCAAACATAGATAGAATACAAAGGTTGTTTACAGGGACAAAGTAAATTTTATATCACGCAGTTTGAGTTGAAATTTGTTCTTCAGTCTTATTAAATCATTTGTGAAATTGACAATAGTGCCAATTACAGATTTATTTCCTTGAGGAAAAGGGTGAATTCTGATGTCTTGTCATAGCAAACCTTAGTGGTAAATTTTTTGCCTCTTTTTGAAGTATAACTGATATTTTAAAGTAGATTTGCCCTACTATAATATTAATTTAATCAATCATTTCATTAGGGCAATGTTGGTCAGATTTTTTCCAGTAAATCTTATCCCTTATAATAAATGAGAACATGCTGTGTCAGTCTCCTATTAATATGACAAAATCGTTTATGAAATCAACTTAAAAGGAGGAAAGATTAGTCTTGGCTTCTGATTTTATACGTTTCAGTTTATGTTTCTTATCCTCATTGCTTTGGGTTGACACAGTACCCATGTCAGGAACATGTGATGGAGTATGTATATTCGTGGAAGCCAGGAAGAAAAGAAGAGGAGGAATAGGAGTGGGAGAGGGAGAAAGAGGGGTAGAGAGAGAGGGAGAAGGAAAATGAGAAGGAGACAGAGAAGAAAAAGAAGGAAGAATAGGAAAGGACTTTGATCTTAACGTCCTCTGATCACAAGTTCTCAGTGACCAAATCTCTACAGCTGTGCCCACTTGAAAAGGTTCACCACCTCTTTATGGCAACATAGTGAAAACTAATTATTAATCCCAATCCTTTATGATTTCAGATTTAATTTCTAGAATGGTGGGTAGATATTTCTGTACAATTGTGATAACTTCTGTTCCTAAGTATTTACTTCAATTAATCAGAGGAGCTATTTGGCATGGAGTTGGTTTGGTTATACAATTGCTGGAGAGATGAATGAAATATTTAGACTGCAAATACATTTTATTTAACAGATAAGGAAGCTTCAAGAGATTTCATTTTTGATCTTCAAAAATGACTATTTCATCTAACTCATAATGACTTGAATTTTTCATAATTTTATGGCATTTATATTCAAGTTTTTTTGTCATTTATAGTGAGGTTCATTCTTTCTAGTTGAAGGAAAAATGAATACTATAACTTCTATAGAGAGTAGGTATAATATGAATTTCCTGCCATTCAATAATGTTATATTCAAATATATAGGAATAATTGGATAAGTCATAGAATATTTTGCTTTAGTTAGCTCATATTGAGATTGATTCAATTTCTAAAAATCAGTGTTGACATAAAACATATGAAATTCAGTGTTTCTCTGAAATGACTTGGTACTCAAATCTCAGAAATACATGACCAGTAACTAAGATTTCTGCATATTCAAAAAAATGTATGAATCTAAATTTTTATGTCAAAAAAGTTTAGGGTAAAAAGAATAGAAAATCATGTAGCTGCAATAGATAAAATTTAAAGTTAATGACAAATTGCTTCATTCAGCCTGATAGATCCTATTGATTTTAGCTTACATGAGAAATTTGATTAATGATCCTTTTGTCGCTTTTGAATAATAGAGTATTCAATTTGTCCAAAGATTCTGTCATTGAAACCTTTAGTGCATATTTTTTCATAAAAATGAAAAGTATTTTTCCACAGTACAGGTTCAGATTTAATAACTAAATAAATATCTAAATGTTAATTTGTTAAATTGACCTCTGGAATTCAAATAATAAGAAATTTATTTTATTCTTAGATATATTATATCTGTGCTGAATATGAGTGTCTCAAGCTTCTAATCCTTGCTTTTCTGGAAGCTGGACTTCAAAGCCAGCCTTGGCAAGAAAGTTTGTGAGACACATCTCAATCACACACACACACACACACACACACACACACACACACACACACACACACACAGAAAGCCAGAAGTGGAGTTGTGGATCAAATGTTAGGGCACTATCCTTGAGTGAATAAAAGTAAAGGATAGGCCTTGAGTTCAAATCACAAGAACAAAACACGCACACACACACACACACACACACACACACACACTCTCTCTCACACACACACACAGACATGTACAATATTATGTCTAAATTCTTATTTTAGTTTGAAGAAATAAACAATGACATGAAAAGTAATATTTGTTACATATCCTGCATTTTTGTGAAGTGCTTTTTAGTGGTTTTTAGTTTTTTGTTTTAAGATATAGCTTAGGTTATTAAAATTAATATTAATCTATTTAATAGTTATAATTCCTCATAACACATTGGAGTACAACATTTGGTATTTTTTCTATAGTGTTAAGAAGTATTCTGAGTAA
This sequence comes from Dipodomys merriami, assembly GCF_024711535.1. Lineage (NCBI taxonomy): Eukaryota > Metazoa > Chordata > Mammalia > Rodentia > Heteromyidae > Dipodomys > Dipodomys merriami. Next base: position 6,725,207 of record NW_027206346.1, read on the forward strand.
AAAAAAGAAATGAAGAATGGAAGAAAAAAGAAAGAAAGAAAGAAAGAAACAAGAAAGAGAAAGAAAGAAGAGAGAAAGAGAGAGGTAGGGATGGAGGGAAGGAGGGAGGAAGGAAAGAAGAAAAGAAGGAAGGAAGGAAGGAAGGGACAAAAACAATTTAATTTATAAAATCTGATATTTAGCAGAACATAAATTTCATGTAAGTTAACTCTTTAGTAAATGCAAGGTTTCAATTGCCACTTCTCTGCATGTTCTCTATGCATGAATGAAACCAACAAATGAGGGATCATAAATAACCACCTGAATCTGTTTGCATCTGTAGTAAATATGTACACAAATATTTTTCTCATTTTTTATACATCATTAAATAACTATTTGCAAACAATTTACATTTAGTTATAAATATTCTAAAAATTGATGTAACCAAAGGATGTCAATGTATTATATAATGTGAACTCTGGTATTTATAATGCTAATAATATTACATTCTTCATGTTATATTAATTATAACAATTACATTATGTATTTTTTCAGAGAAATTAGCATCCTCTAATTTTGGTGTCTGTGGGAGTCCTAATAGCAGACGGTAATTAAAATCAAAGGAGATCTGTATTTCTGAAAGCAATTAACTCATTGGAGATTGTTCAAATACATCAGAAGGGCCTTAGAAATATTGCACCATGTTTACATGATTACCTATGATGTGATTCAAGAGCCACTAAACAATCGTACTTCACTTTGCCATTACTATAATTATTCCCATTGTTAAGAAGAATCATTCACATAATTTACACGATATAGGTTTGTCCTTAAGTTATTATTTCTTATGAAATAATATCCAAATGATACACTACACTAAGAGTTAAAGCAAAAGTTGCAAAATATATTGGACGATGTAACTACTTCCAGATACACATTTTGAAATTGTATTCCCTGTCTGGTGACATTAGAATCAACTTTTCAGAGATGACCCTGAAATAATGATCCTGATAAAAGAAGCCCAATATAACTACTCTGCCATGTGAACGTCCAGCAAATAAATTATAATGAACCAGAAAGTAGACCCCCCATAAGACAAGGAATTGCTTTGAATAACCATTTTTATAACCAATGTTCAAGCTTCTAGAGTATGGGTAATATACTCCTGATGTTTTTAAGCCACTTACGTTGAAGTATTCTCTTATAGCAGCCCAATAGCTGACAAAAAGCAAAGGAATTTTTATTTAAATTTCAAATTTTCAGAAAAAAGATTCATAATGTTTTATTATTGGAATTTGATTCTCCAAACCTCCAGGTTAAAAATATTTTTAAATGGGAATTGACTTAAGGTTAAACTCTCTATTCAACAATCATAATTAAATTTTTGAATATTTTAATATCTTTAACTACTTGTACAAAGGAGTTGCCATTCACTGAAACAGTTTATGGATACAGAGCATCTTGATCAATTTCACCCATTTCAACATTCTCATCCATCCCTCCCAATCAAGCCCAGTCTTTACGTATCTCAATATTATGTTATGTATGGAATTACTTGCCATTTAACAAAGCAGTTTATGTGTACAATGCACCTGGAAATGTGTTACCACTTCAACATCTTCACCCCAATTTCACACTACCCCTTGCTTTGTATATTTCAATTCTGGGAAGTATGCAATGGTTTCTTGCCTATCCTTTTCCCCTTCAATTTCCTACCCCTCTCACATTGCCCCCCACTGTCCTCTCTTGCACTACACATTTACTGGCATTTATTTTGTTGGCTTTGACTTAATCTTTTAAGAGAATGATAATATTTTCACACTACATAGACTCTGACACTTCAGATAATTCATTTGTATCTGTTTGCATACCATCCAGTATGTTTAATAAATGTTTATAAATTTACATTTAGAAGCAGCTGCTATCTACCACAAGTGAGGAAACCTAAGTTTCTCTGGGTGCAGTTAATTTCACTTAACATTATTATTTCTGCGTGTTTCATTTTCCTTAAGAATGGTACAATATTATTGTCTCTGATGGATGAATGGAATTTGAATATTTATGTGTATATATGTATGTATACATACATACATACATACTTGTAAATAGCGATCAATAAAAGTATATACGTCATATAAATATAATTGTTTTTTATCATTAAGTCAATTCAGGGATTAAGGTGTGATAACTTATAATGTTGCTTTCTATTTAATAATGCTCTTTATTTTAACATTAAAGTTGTAAGTAACACAATTCAAGTCCTAGTGAAATTTGTTTTTTTGTTTTTGTTTTTGTTTTTTTTTGTCGGTCGTGGGGCTTGAACTCTGGGCCTGGGTGCTGTCCCTCAGCTCTTCAGCTCAAGGCAAGCGCTCTACCATGTGAGCTACAGCACCACTTCCGGTTTTGTAGTGGTTTATTGGAGATAGGAGTCTCACGGTCTTTCCTGCCCGGGCTGGCTTTGAACCGCGATCCTCAGATCTCAGCCTCCTGAGTAGCTAGGATTACAAGCGTGAGCCACCAGTGCCCGGCGTCCTAGTGAAATTTGAAGGTTCAAATTTAAATTTAAAATTTCAAAATGTCTAATACTTCCACTTTGGCAACCAAAATGAAAAACAGGGATGTTTTATCCTCAAGAATGTAATTATTTCATGTGCAAAAAAATAAAATAAATGTAATATTAATTCAGTGGAAATAATAAATCAAATACTTATGCAATGCATCAATTCCATAGATTATGAGATCTATTGATAAAATTAATAAAACTTGTAAAGTTGGTTTTTCGACATAACATCTTGTACATCTCATTGTTGCAATGGGTCCACCTGTATCCCTATTTAAACAATTTATTTTTCCCTTCCCCTCCACAAATTATACCAACGAGGAGATTGGAAGGAATGGGAATGGGAAACAAAGGAGCAGGCAACAATGCTTGATATGAAATGTAGTCATTACCTTGCCCATGTAATTGTAACCCATCTGTATGGTATTTTCACAATTTAAAAAATAACAAATAAAGAAAGAAAAATAAATAAAACCCAGGATTGGCAAAAATTTATTTTAAAAGAAAAAAATGATTAAAACTCGTATTAAGTAGATTACTTAAGACATGAACCGAGTGATAATTTTCTTTTCTAGGTGAAGTTGATATAGAAATCAAAATCTAAAGATTCCAGAGTTCTGTGTGCTTATACATGTCAATTTATACATATGCTTGACTCACCTCGACAATATATGAAGATAACTGAGAACAGGACTAGAATAAAAAAAATCACTCAAATGTTTAGCTTTATTTTGTGACTAAATATGTATTTTTTATCTCTTTATTTTATTTGAAAAATCTGGTAATTTATTTAAGTCACATCAACAATAATGAGAAATACACAGCTCCTAGCTCCTTAAAAGACAATCAATAAGACAAAAAGAAAACAACAAAGAAAAAAATGGAACCTCATTTTGCATGTAGTCTTTGTATATTGTGGTGATTTGTAACTGTAGATTATGTGACTATCCCATGAATCTGGGCTCAAATCACTAGGGCTACTGGAAGAAAATTTCAAATTCTAGAGCAGCTAACACAGCTGTGCAGTTGTTTGTGGGTTTCACTGCAGTAGTAGCTGGGCCTGAACTGTACAAAGGAAATAATTTTAGTGCTTTGAAGGCAAAAATGTGATGAAAAGCATACTTTTATCTTCTTAGATGAAATAAGAAGACCACACTTTAAAGCTTACTAAATGATCAGCCCTTTAAAGAACAGTGCCATTTTTAAGGAACTCTAGATCATTCAAGTCCTTCATTCCATCCACAAGCATTGTTGCCATTCACAAATCATTGTCAAAGTGAATTTCCAGTTCTTTTTGATATTTCAAATGGTTTAGGAGTAACATAAACAATAATTCAAGTTGTTGAGAAAATTTAATTTAGAATAAGCAAGCAAATCAGATTCAACTCCATAGCATAACCTTTAGGAAAAATGAACTGAGGAATATGGCATGTCCTTTGTAATTTAATATTAGACATTAGGGCAAAATGCCAGAAGCAGACTCTACAAGGAAACCGAAGTCTTTGATAATATATATAAAAGATTACCCAGGGAAAAGTAATTTTACTTACATTTCCTATTGTATGATAACATTTTTGTCTGCTAATGAGAGACTCAAAAATATTTTAATTATGATATGAAAAATGTATTGACATAAATGAATGAAATCAGGGCGTAGATGGTACAGGAGCTGGGTGATTCTTTAATTATTTTCATTATTTTGAATGATCTGGTATTTTGTATTGTGGAAGTATGAATGTGTCAAGAGCCCTGCAGGGAGTCTATCTGCATGATAGGCTTGACTATCTCACTGGAACATCAGGAGGCTGTTCACAGAATCCGGTCTTTTCATCCTGCCCCATACAAATACCGGTAGCTGCTAACAACCACCTTTTCACCCCCTAGTAGCTGCTAACGACCACCTTTTCACCCCCCATACAAACACCCAGTAGCTGCTAACAACCACCTTTTCACTGCCCTAAGCAAGCATCCTGCAGCTGCTATGCCCAATGAAAAAGCTTCCTTATTCTAAACATATAAATACCCCAGTGTAAAAAATAAAATTTGGCAGCTTGATCAGAATCCTTGTCTTGCTGTCCTTCTTCGTGTCTCTTGTCCCTTCATTCATTCTCGCTTAGGTTCACTGCCCTCGTTGACGTCCTGCGGGTCGGGACATGAATGTATTTTATATCTGTGCAGGAAAGGTTGATTATTAGATAAGTGTCTGATACCCAATGTCAGGAATCTAACCTGAGTCAGAGTGGTAAATATATGTGTGTGTGTGTGTGTGTGTGTGTGTGTGTGCCTGCAAGCATGTATTTAGAAGGAAGAATCTTATTTTCCTCAAGGTATATACTTAATTGTATTAGTTATATTACATTAATGACAGCAGATTAAGGTAATTAACATTTTGACACATATGTTTATATTCCTATGATTGCATGAACAAACTAAAAAGTTATTTTGGTGTATGAGTTTTGTGGAAGGTCAGCTGAAAGTATAAACATTTGGAATCTTGAGAAAGATACCAATGGCAATCATTTCAGTGTAGATCAGTTTTAGACAACACTTGCAAGTATATATAATCATATTTGAAAGTGCAACATTGGTTTATTTTCAAAAGCTACACTATTCTATAACTTTGTAGGAAATTTAAATTATGGAAACATAAAAGTAATGTGATTATTTATTGCATACAGTTTTACACTTTAGTTTTGTCAAATTAAAATACCATTTATTTCTACTGTATAGGAGGAAAACCCTAAATATTACAGTTTAAGCCATATTTCATTTTGGGAAGCCTTGTCTGTATGAATAAGTTTATTTCTTTTGTTTCTGCTTTCCTATTCATAATTCTGTTTCTCATAGTATTATTCTAAGGACAAGTTCTTTATCCCAATTTGGGGCTTGAATATAACTCATGCTCAGTTTGCTAACAGTAGTCAGTCTACCATTTGAACCATGTCTCCAGCCCAGAAATTTTTGAAGTTAATTGGAGATAGAACCTCATGAATTTTCCTACCATTCTGAAAACCATTATCCCCCAAGTCTCATCCTTCTTAATCATTAGGATTATAAATTTGAGTCATGGACCCCAAGAGTCAATGACTTTTCATGTCTTATAGATTCCACATGTTTGCTAGTAATTGTAATAATAAACTACCACAGATTGGGTAGCATTAACACTGTAAATACATTCCCTCTGAGTTGGTGGAACTAAAACTCCAAGATCAGAGTTGGGTCCTTCTGAGTCCTCTTTCCTTGGAATATTCAAGGCCTTCTGCTTCTCTTGGAGGAGAGTTCAACTTAAATGCTACCTTTGAGATTCTCTTTCCCAATGCAGTCACTTTCTAAGGCAATGGGTTTTTGATCTTTAGTGTGATTTCAGTAGGACAGTATCCAACACATAATATATTACTTAATGGATAGGAGAAAATCTCTAATAGGAAATTATTTGGTTTGGGCATGGAAGTTATGCTATATTTAAAAAAAATAACAAAAGAGGCAAAGGTTTTATTAGAGCTTGTAAAATGAGTATGAAGTCTTGACCTCAGACATGCCAAATTCTTACCCTGACACACACTTAAATGCCTAGGAATACTGGATGATTGAACCCAAAATCCTATACTTGTGAAACAGCATCTCTTTTATTGCCATACCAGCAGATTGTAATTTGGTTGCTTATTTTGAGGTAGTATCACTATGCCTGGGCCTGCTTGGACTGCGGTCCTCCTAACACAAGCAAAACACATTGCACCCAGCAAATGGTTAGAGTTTCTGAAACTTCTTTTTTTTGTCTGGGCTTGCCTGGAACTGCAATACTCTAATCTCTGTTTTCTAAGTAGATAATATTGCAGGTTTGAGCCACTTTATCCAGTAAAAGTATACAATTTCAAGATATCTTGATATTGTGTATATTTGTGCTTGACATATATTGCTAACCTTAATTTAATTTTCTCCCTCTTTTGTTTAGTACTCTGAGTTGAAAATATTGACTTTCTTGATATACATGGCTTTGTTTTGGGTGGAATCCCATCACAATCCAAAAAATCTCCCAAAAAGTTTATGTCAAGAATCATGGAAAAAAGGCTTCAGGTTGAAATAAAAACACTGATCCTTAACTTATAATTGCAGTATATTTATAATGTTAGTCAATGCTTTCTGAAGTATGAGAAGAGAAGGAAGACAGAAATGTGAAAGGTGTCATCTCTGTAGAATTTCTGTAGTTGTCACTTCATGTTATCTTTCTTCCTTAAGGCTTGCTTTATTAAAACCCTCTGGGGACTGGGAAGGTGGCTAGTGGTAGAGCGCTTGCCTTGCATGCCTGAGGCCCTGGGTTCGATTGCTCAGCACCACATAAGTAAAAAGAAAAAAGCCAGAAGTGGTGCTGTGGTAGAGTGCTAGCCTTGAGCTGAAGAGCTGAGGGACAGCACCCAGACCCAGAGTTCAGGCCCCACGACTAGACCCAAAAAATAATATAAACTGAATAACAACAACAACAGTAATAATAACAGGAATAACAATAGTAATAACAATAGCAACAACCACAGTAGTAATAATAGTAACAATAACAGCAATGACAGTAACAATAACAATAACACTAATAACAACAATAGCAATAATAGCAACAATAACAACAACAGTAATAATAGCAATAACAGTAATAATAACAGCAGTAATAATAGTGTTAATAATAGCAACAACAACAATAATAGTCACAACAAGAGTAGTAATAATAACAATAACAACCATAAAAGTAATAATAACAGTAGTAAT
>NW_027206346.1:6737500-6862500 GCF_024711535.1 Dipodomys merriami
ACATTAAAATACATATTTAAGGTTTCATTTTCCTAACATCACATTATCTGGCCTTTTCCGCTTGACTCATACCTATACTAGATATTGCAAATAAGGGAAACCATGGGACCTATGCTTCTTTGGGCCTGGCTTACTTCACTTAATATAATTTTTTCCAAACCTTTCCATTTCCTAACAAATGGGGAAATGTCATTCTTTCTGATGGAGGCATAGAATTCCATTGTGTATATATACCACATTTTCTTGATCCATTCATCTACTGAGGGGCATCTGGGTTGGTTCCATATCTTAGCTATGGTAAATAATGCTGCAATAAACATAGTTGTGCTGGTAGCTTTAGTGTGGTCTTGTTTGTAAACATTTGGGTAAATGCCCAAAAGTGGGATTGCTGGATCATAGGGGAGATCTATGTGAATTCTTTTGAGGAACCTCCATACTGCTTTCCAAAGTGGTTGAACAAGTTTACATTCCCACCAACAATGAAGTAAGGTTCCTTTCAGTCCACATCCCCTCCAGCATCTGTTGTTATTAGAGTTCTTGATTTTTGCTGTTCTAACTGGAGTGAGGTGATATCTCAATGTTGTTTTGATTTGCATTTCTTTTATGGCTAGGGATGTTGAACATTTCTTCATGTGTCTATTGGCCATCCTTCTTTCTTCTTCAGAGAAGCTTCTCTTTAAGTCTTTCGCCCACTTATTTATTGGGCAGTTGTTTCTTTGAGGATTTGTTGTTGGGTGGTTTAATTTTTTGAGTTCCAAGTATATTTTAGATATGAGACCCTTGTCCATTGTATGGCTAGTAAAGATCTTCTCCCAATCGGTGGGCTTTCTATTGATCTTACTATTATGGTTATTGCTGTTGTTGGAATTGTAATTGTTAATACTTATTGTTATTGTTCTTATTGTTTGTTGTTAATGTTATTGTTATTATGACTATTATTACTGTGATTGCTGTTATTACTGCTATTATTATTATTGCTGTTATTGCTCTTACTTTTATGATTACTGTTATGGTTATTATTATTGTTACTATTGTTACTGTCATGGTGATTGATGTTGTCTTTGTTCTTATCACTATTGTTTTGCTGTTATTGTGATTCTTGCTGTAATTGTTATTACTGTTACTGTTATTGTTATTATTGCTATTGTTACTGTTATTGTTACTGTTATCATTATCGATGTTATTGAACTTATTATTGTTATTGTTATAGTTATTGTTATTATGGCTACTATTACTCTGGTTATTGCTATTATTGCTTCTATTGTTATTGTTACTCTTATTAATGTCATTGTTATTGTTATTTGGTTGTTATAATGGCTATTATTGTTATTGTTATTGCTATGATTGCTGTGATTGTTGTTGTTCCCATTGTTACTGTTCTTGTTATGGATGATGTGTGATTGTTATTGTTATAGTTATGATCGCTGTTATTGTTACTCATACTATGATTGTTGTTATTATTGCTATTGTTATTCATGTCATTGTTGTTGTTAATACTGTTATTGCTCTTATTCTCACCTTGACCCAGTTGATTCCCAGCCCTCAGCCCCACCCTGGCCTTGAAGAGCAAGAGACTAAGCTATTCTCAGCACAGCCTGATATTTTTAGACCCAAGGCTGATCACCCACCATCTGCAGCACCAGAGGACACAAAACCAAATGGAACAAATCCCACAGGCAGAGGGGGAGAGGAGGGGCCTGGGCAGGATATAACAGCCATCCATCCACCCACCCATCCATCACCCATCCACCCACCCATCCATCCATCCACCCATCCACCCACTCATCCATCCACCCATCCACCCACCCATCCACCCATCCATCCACCCATCCATCCAATCATCCACCCATCCATCCACCCACCCATCCATCCATCCATCCATCCACCCATCCATCCACCCATCCATCCACCCATCCATCCATTCACCCATGCATCCATCCACCCATCCACCCACCCCTCCATCCATCCATTCATCCATCCATCCATCAACCCATCCACCCATCCATCCATCCATCCACCCATCTACCCATCACCCACCCATCGGTCCCCCCATCCACCGTCCACCCATCCACCCATCCATCCACCCATCCATCCATCCGCCCACCCATCCACCCATCCATGTATCCATCCGTCCACCCATCCACCGGTCCACCCATCCACCCATCCATCCACCCATCCATCCATCCACCCACCCATCCACCCATCCATCTATCCATCCGTCCACCCATCCACCAGTCCACCCATCCACCCATCCATCCACCCATCCATCCATACACCCACCCATACACCCATCCATCCATCCGTCCACCCATCCATCCATCCACCCATCCATCCACCCATCCACCCATCCATCCCCATCCATCCACCCATGCATTTACCCATCCATCCATCCATCCATCCATCCATCCATCCACCCACCCATCCATCCATCCATCCACTCGTGACTCAGTGAGGCACTTCCTGTGTTCATTCCCTTTATTTCCAGAGGTCAGGGACGCCCTGGGATGGGTCAGGTCTTGGCCTTGTGTCCAGTGTCCTTCTGTCTGTCTGTCTGTCCGTCCGCAGGTCAGTTGAAGGCGGGCAGGCTGAAGAGCTCGGGTTGTATGTCACCCAAGGAGGGCAGCAGCAGGGTGGCCCCGGCCGTTGAGTTCGGGGTCGAGCTGGACGCTGGGCACCATGACCACCTGCATCCCCGCTGCCTGGGCGACCGCCATGCCGTGGGGCGTGTCCTCCAGCACCAGGCACTGCGGGGTCAGAGGGCGAGAGAGACACGCGGAGTGAGAGGTCGGCCGGGGGGTGGGCCGGGTGCCCAGTGTTGGAGGGAAGGAAGGGGGGAAGGAAGGAAGGAAAGAAGGAAGGAGGGAAGGAAGGAAGGATGAAAAGGAAGGATGGAGGGAAGGAACAAGAAGGAAGGAGGGAAGGAAGGAAGGAAGGAGGGAAGGAAAGAAGGATGGAGGGAAAGAAGGAAGGAGGGAGGGAAGGAGGGAAGGAGGGAAAGAAGGAGGGAAGGAAGGAGAGAGGGAAGGAAGGAGGGAAGGAAGGAGGGAGGGAAGGAAGGAAGGAGGGAGGGAAGGAAGGAGGGAAGGAAGGAGGGAGGGAAAGAAGGAGGGAGGGAAGGAAGGAAGGAGTGAAGGAAGTAGTGAAGGAAGGAAGGAAGGAGGGAAGGAAGGAGGGAAGATGACCGTTGAGCCACGGCGTGCCTACTGGCATGTTCTGTGTGTGATTTCGAGGCCTCCCCCACCCAGGGCCTGGTGTGGCCCAGGTGAGCACTGTGCCAAGGAGTCTCCCTCCCTGTTCCCCTGGGGCCGTCTGTCCATCCGTCTCTCCATCCGTCCATCCGTCTGTGTGATTGTGTGTCTGTCCGTGTCTCTCTGTCTGTCTCTGTGTGTCTGTCTGTCCCTATATCTGTCTGTCTGTGTCTCTGTGGTCGGTCTGTCTGGTCTGTTCTGTGTATCTGTCTGTCTGGACTCTTATGTCTGTCTGTCTGTCTCTGTGTGTGTGTCTGTCTGTGTCTGGCCAAGTGTCCCTGTGTCTGTCTATCTGTGTGTGTCTGTCTCTGTATCCGTCTGTCTGTCTATATGCCTATTTGTGTGTCTCTGTAGTCTGTCTGTCTGTGTGTCTGTCTGTGTATGTATGTCTATCTCTCTGTCTGTCTATCAGTGTGTGTCTGTCTGTCCGTGTCTCTGTGCTCTGTCTGTCTGTCTGTCTGCCTGGTCTGTGTATCTGTGTGTCTGTCTGTGTCTATCTGTCTGTCTGTGTGTCTATCAGTGTGTCTGTCTGTGTCTCTGTGGTCTGTCTGGTAGGTCTGTGAATCTGTGTGTCTGTCCCATCTCTTGTGTCTGTCTGTCTGTCTATCTGTCTGGTCTCTGTGTCTGTGTGTCTGTGTGTCTATCTCTCTGTCAGTGTGTCTGTCTGTCTATCGGAGTGTGTCTGTCTGTCCGTGTCTCTGTGGTCTGTCTATGAGTCTGTCTCTGTGTCTGTGTCTCTATCTGGTTTGTCTGCCTGTCGGTCTGTGTGTCTATCTGCCTGTCTGTCTGTCTGCATGTCTGTCTGGTTTGTCCATGTGTCTATCTGTGTCTCTGTGTCCGTCTCTGCGTCTATCTGTGTGTTTCTGTGTCTGTCTGTCTGTCTGTCTGGTCTGTGTATCTGTGTATCCGTCCATGTCTGTCTGTCTGTGTGTCTCTCTGTGTGTGGTCCATGCAGTGGACCCGAGGCCCGAGGCCTCAGTTTACCTGGTTGACGGGGGGGGGGGGATGAGGAGAGAACCTGCGGGTGCAGGCCAGGAAGATGTCCGGAGAACCTGTGGGCGCAGGCCAGGAAGATGTCCGGGGCGGGCTTGCTGGCCTTGACCTCGGGGTCATCACCCAGCACCACGTGGTGAAAGGCACCGAACAGCTCCCGGTGTGCGCTGGTCTTGGCCTGGTAGGACTCAGTCCCTGAGCTGGTGGCCAGGGCGAAGGGGATGCTGTGCTTCTGTATGTGGAGGATCAACTTCTCTGCACCTGGAGACAGAGAGACAGGAGGAGAAGAACTTAGGTCTTTGGTGGCCTAGGGGGGAAATCCACAAATCCATCCATCCACCCATCCATCCATCCATCTACCCATCCACCCATCCATCCACCCATCTGTCTATCTATCCATCCATCCATCCACCCACCCATCCATCCACCCATCCATCTATCTATCCATCCATTCATCCATCCATCCATCCATCCACCCATCCACCGATCCATCCACCCATCCATCAATCCATCAATCCATCAATCAATCCATCTACCCAGCCAGCCACCCATCCATCCACTCATCTATCCACCTACCCATCCATCCATCCATCCATCCATCTACTCATCCATCCACCCACCCACCCATCATCCATCCATCTACCCAGCCAGCCACCCATCCATCCATTCATCCATCCACCCATCCATCCATTCATCCATCCATCCATCCACCCACCCATCCACTCATCTATCCATCCATCCATCCATCCTTTGACCCATCCATCAACCCATCCATCCACCCATCCACCCACCCATCCATCCATCAATTCATCCATCCACCCATCCACCCACCCATCCATCCATCAATTCATCCATCCACCCATCCATCCACCATCCATCCATCCATCCATCCACCCATCCATCCATCCACCCACCCATCCATCCATCCATCCATTCATCCACCCATCCATCCATCCATCCATCCATCATCATCATCATCATCATCATCATCATCATCATCATCATCATCATCACCATGGTGACCCAGGAAGGATGTGAACTCCGGGCATCATCATCATCATCATCATGGTGACCCAGGGCATTTCCCAGGGCGACCGGCCGGGCCACATGCACGCACACGCACGCACACACGTGTATGAGCAGATGACATCTTGTCCCGAGCACTGGGCAGCAAGTCCTAGATAGGGTGGTGGAGACGGCACCGCGTTCTAGAAGGTTCTGAATCCAACGGTCATGGCAGATGGACCGGTGAAGTGTAGGATGTACACACAGACAGACAGACAGACAGACAGACAGACACACACACACACACACACACACACACACACACACACACACACACACACACAACGGCCCGGGGAAAGGAGCTGGTTCTAGAAAGTTTGTCCCTTTTCAGAGTTCTTCACCCAGACAGACAGACTGACAGATGGATAGATGGATGGATAGACAGATGGGTGGATGGATGGACAGACAGACAGAGAGATGGATGGACAGATGGGCGGAAGGATGGACAGACAGACAGACTGATACATGGATAGACGGATAGACAGATGGGTGGATGGATGGACAGACAGACAGACTGATAGCTAGCTAGATGGATGGATCGATGGACAGACAGACAGACTGATACCTAGATAGATGGATGGATGGATGGACAGACAGACTGAAAGATGGCTAGATAAGACGGATAGACAGATGGGTGGATGGATGGACAGACAGACAGACTGATAGATGGGTAGATGGATGGATGGACAGACTGACAGATGGATAGATGGATAGACAGATGGGCAGATGGATGGACAGACAGATAGATGGATAGACAGACAGACTGACAGATGGATAGATGGATAGACAAATGGGTGGATGGATGGACAGACAGACAGATGGATAGATGGATAATAGATGGATAGATGGATGGATGGACAGACAGACAGACTGACAGATGGACAGATGGATGGATAGACAGATGGACAGAAGGATGGACAGACAGGCTGGTAGGTGGATAGACAGACAGACGGATGGATAGATGATAGATAGATACACAAATAAGATACATGAATAGATGGATAGATGGATGGATGGTTGGACAGACAGAGAGATGTATAGATAGACACACAGACAGACAGATAGGTGGATAGATATAGTAGATAGATAGACAGATAGACATGTGGATAGACAGATGGATGGATGGATCCATGAATGGACAGACAGACAGAGAGTAGATAGACAGACACCTGGATAGACAGAGGGATGGATGCATAGATGGACAGACAGACAGATAGACGGATGGGTAGATGGGTGGATAGAAGGGTGGATGGATGGATGGGGGATGGGTGGGTGGATGGGTGGATGGATGGGTGGGTGGATGGATGTTGATTGAATATGGATGGGATTAACATTTACACACTTGAGTGACTTGGACCCAAGTCCTGATACAATATGGGTAGGATTAACGTTTGCACACTTCAGTGAGTTGGACCCAAGTCCTCATCTGGATGGAGGAGAGACGGAAGGGATTAACATTTGCACACTTGAATGAGTTGGACCCAAGTCCTGCTGTTGATGGAATATGGAAGGGATTAACATTTGCACAGTTGAGTGACTTGGACCCAAGTGTTCATCTCAATGGAGGATGGATGGATGGGTGGATGGATGGATGGATGGGTGGGTGGATGGATGAGTGGATGGATGGGAGGGTGGATGGATGGATGGATGGGTGGATGGATGGATGGGTGGATAGATGGGTGGATGGGTGGATGGATGGATGGATGGATAGATGGGTGGATGGGTGGATGGATGGATGGGTGGATAGATGGGTAGATGGGTGGATGGATGGATGGATGGGTGGATGGATGGATGGGTGGGTGGGTGGATGGATGGGTGGATAGATGGATGGGTGGATGGATGGATAGGTGGATGGATGGGTGGATGGATGGATAGGTGGATCAGAGGGTGGATGGGTGGATGGATGGATGGATGGATGGATGGGTGAATAGATGGGTGGATGGGTGGGTGGATGGATGGGTGGATGGATGTTGATTAAATATGGGTGGGATTAACATTTTCACACTTGAGTGACTTGGAACCAAGTCCTGACCTCAATGGAGTAGGTCAAGCTCTGTCTCTGTCTGTCTGTCTGTCTCTGTCTTTGTCTGTCTCCTCTGTCAGTCTGTCTGTTGGTCTGCGTGTCTCTACCTGTCCATGTCTGTGTCTGTCTGTCTTTGTCTCTCTGTCTCTGTCTGTCTCCTCTGTCAGTCTGTCTGTGTCTCGTTCTCTCTTTCTTTGTCTGTCTGTCTGTGTCTGTCAGTCTACTTCTGTCTCTGTCTTTCTGTCTGTCTGTCTCGTCTGTGTCTGCCTGTTGGTCTGCCTGTCCATGTCTGTCTCACTGTCTGTCTCTGTCTCATTCTGTCTTTGTCTGTCTCGGTCTGTCTGTCTGTCATCAGTCTACTTCTGACTTCTGTGTCTGTCTGTCTCTTTGTCTCTCTGTCTCTGTCTCCTGTGTCTGTCTGGGTCTCGTTCTGTCTTTCTTTGTCTGCCTGTGTCAGTATCTGTCTGTCTGTCTGTCTGTGTCTCTCTGTGATTCTCTGTCTGTCTTTCGTGTCTGTCATTCTCTGTGTCTGTCTTTCTCTGTGTCTGTGTCTGTCTCTGCCTATGTCTGTCTGTCCATCTGTCTGTGTCTCTCTCTGTGTCCATCTGTGTGTCTGTCTCTGTCTGTCTTTGTCCCAGTGTCTGTCTGTCTTGCTCTATGTCTGTCCGTCTGTCTGTCGGCCTGTGTCTGTCTCTCTCTGTCATTCCCTGTCTGTCTGGCTCTGCCTCTGTCTGTCTCTCTGTCTGTCTGTCTCTCTGTCTGTCATTCTGTGTCTGTCTGTCTATGCCTGCCCATGTCTGTCTTCTCTGTGTCTGTCTGTGTCCATCTATCTGTCTGTGTCTCTCTGTGTCCATCTGTGTGTCTGTCTCTGTCCCAGTGTCTGTCTGACTCTGTTTCACTGTCCCTGTGTCTGTCTGTCTGTCTGTCGGTCGCTGGGAACCGCGCATGCGCGTTGCAGAGCAGCGCAGCCCAATCCCGCGCATGCGCAGATCCGTACCTCGCAGAGCCCGGGGAGCACACGCATGCGTGTTCCTGCTCGGCGGGGGGGGGGCGGGGGGGAGGGAGGGACGGGGCGTGCTGGCTCATGCATGCGCGGTACAGCGCGGAGGACCTCCCCCCCCCAGGTGGCACGCATGCGCAGTACCAACTAGACCAACCGAGGGAATCCCACGCATGCACGCACCACACGCTCGGCCCGGACGGTGCCGGACGACTCAACCAGTGCGCATGCGCAATGCGGACGGAACCTCGATCCTCCGGAGTCCCCTAGGCACCTCCCGGAGGACTCACGCTGTGCGCATGCGCAACTCGACCCTCCAGGGTCCGCTCTGCGCCTCCCGGCCGATTCAACCTGTGCGCATGCGCCGTGGGTCCACACGCGGGAGGGCAGTGGGAACAAGCAGCCAAGGGACACGCATGCGCAGCGGCGCTCCGCCGGGAGCGCTAGGCCCCTCCCTGCTGACGAACCCTGTGCGCATGCGCATTGGCGCAGGCTGGCTCAGCCCCTCCCAGCTGCCTAACCCTGTGCGCAAGCGCAATGGCGCTCCGCCAGGCCGGCTCAGCCTGTCCCCGCTGAAGAACCCTCTGCGCATGCGCAATGGCTCTCCGCTGGGAGCGTTCGGCCCCTTCCCCGCTAACCCTATGTGCATGCGCAGTGGCGCTCCGCCGAGAGCGCGCGCATGCGCGCCCGCGTCTTGGCGCCGGCTGATGACATCGATGCGACAGCGCCGGCGGCCGCGCCCGGAAATGCAGCCGTGGCGGGGCCGCGGAGCGTCGCCGCCGCCGCCGCCATGGCCACCACTACGCCGTCCGGATCCGGAAGCGGAAGCGGAAGCGCGCAGGACCCCCGAGGACGCCGACCCGGGCGGCCCCCGGGTCACCGTCGGTGCGTGGAGGCCTCCGGGACGAGGCGCCTTTAAGAGGCGGGGACGCTGGAGTGCGTGGCTTTCTGATGGGCGTGGCGTCGCGGTGGGCGTGGCCTGCAGGGCGTGGAGCTGACAGGAGAGTCAGTGGGGGGCGTGGCCTGGAACAGAGGCCATTGGGCCGCTGGGGTTTGGGGGCGTGGCCTGGAAAGACACCATTGGGCGGCTGGACGTAATGCCATTGGTCGGCTGGGCTGGGGGGCGTGGCTTGGAAGTAAGGCCATTGGGCCGCTGGGCCTAGGGGGCATGGCCTGGCAGGAACTAGGCTATTGAGGGTCCTGGCTTTGGGGGTATGGCTTGGAAGTAAGGCCATTTGGCGGCTGGTCCTGGGGGGGCGTGGCCTGGCAACAGTGATGCTATTGTGTAGTCTGGCTTTGAGGGCGTGGCCTGGGCGTGCTGCCATTGGATGGCTGGCCTGGGGGGCGTGGTCTGGCAGGAACCAGGCCGTTGGGTGCCCTGGCTTTGGGGACTAAGCACCCAGCACCTCCCCATGGTGACCCAAGGCAGGGACTTAGCACCCACCACCTCCCCATGGTGACTCAGGGACTGAGCACCCAGCACCTCTCCATGGTGACCCAGGGCAGGGACTGAGCACCCAGCACCTCCCCATGGTGACCCAAAGTGGGGACTCAGCACCCAGCACCTCCCCATGGTGACCCAGAATGGGGACTGAGCACCCAGCACCTCCCCATGGTGACCCAGGATGGGGAATAAGCCCCCAGTACCTGCCCATGGTGACCCAGGACCAAGACTAAGCACCCAGCACCTCCCCATGGTGACCTAGGGCCAGGACTAAGCACCCAGCACCTCCCCATGGTAACCCAGGATGGGGACTAAGCACCCAGCAACTCCCCATGGTGACCCAGGGCCAGGTCTAAGCACCCAGCACCTCCCCATGGTGACCCAGGGGCAGGACTAAGTACCCAGCACCTCCCCATGATGACCCAGGGGAGGGACTGAGCACCCAGCACCTCCCCATGATGACCCAGGGACTGAGCACCCAGCACCTCCCCATGGTGACCCAAAGTGGGGACTAAGCACCCAGCACCTCCCCATAGTGACTCAGGATGGGGACTGAGCACCCAGCACCTCCCCATAGTGATTCAGGATGGGGACTGAGCACCTAGCACCTCCCTATGGTGCCCCAGATCCAGGAGTAAGTACCCAGCACTTCCCCATGGTGACCAAGGGCAGGGACTAAGCACCCAGCACCTCTCCATGGTGACCCAGGACCAGGACTAAGCACCCATCACCTCCCCATGGTGACCCAGGGCCAGGACTAAGCACCCAGCATTATCCCATGATGACCCAGGGCTGGGACTAAGCACCTAGCACTATCCCAGGGTGACCCGGGGCCAGGACTAAGCACCCAGCACCTCCCCATGGTGACCCAGAGTGGGGACTAAGCATCCAGCACCTTCCCATAGTGACTCACAATATCCCCCAAGCACCCAGCACCATCCCATAATGACCCAAGACAGGAACTAAGCACCCAGCACCTCCCCAGGATGATCCCCAAGCACCCAGCACCACCCCATAGTAACCCAGGGCTGGGACTAAGCACCCAACACCTCATCATAGTGACCTAGGATGATTCCCAAGCACCCAGCACCACCCCATAGTAACCCAGGGCTGGGACTAAGCACCCAACACCTCATCATAGTGACCTAGGATGATTCCCAAGCACCCAGCACCATCCCATGACAACCCAGGGCTGGGACTAAGCAACGAGCACCTCCTCAGAGTAACCCAGGACCAGGACTAAGCACCCAGAACCATCCTATGATGACCCAGGGCTGGGACTAAGCACCCAGCACCTCCCCATGGTGACCCAGGGGAGGTACTGAGAACCTAGCACCATCCCATGATGACCCAGGACAGGGACTAAGCAACCAGCACCTCCTTAGAGTAACCCAGAACTGGAACTAAGCACCCAGCACCACCACCTGGGGAACAAGGACTGAGCCTAAGCATTCAGCACCTCTCCATGGAGACCGAGGATAGGAACTAAGCACCCAGCACCTCCCCATGGTGACCCAGGAACGGGACTTCACACCCAGCACCTCCCTACTGTTTACATGAGTCAGGTACCAAGCACTCAGCTCCTGCCTATTACTAACTCAGGACAGGTACCAAGCACCCAGCACTTCCCCACAGGGACTCTGGATAATCAGCAAGCACCTAGCACCTCACGTGTGTGTCCTTTCCCTCCCCCTGACCCCATCCCAGGTTCTCCACGTGGCGCGATGACCGCTGGTTGTACAGGATGATGGACTACGTGCCTGGTGGCGAACTCCTCAGCTACCTGCGCGCCCGCCAAGATCCTGTGCGCACTGGCCTACCTGCAGGTGAGCGGACCAGCAATGATGGGGGCCGCCCATCCATCCATCCATCCATCCATCCACCCATCCATCCACCCATCCATCCATCCACCCATCCATCCATCCATTTACCCATCCATCCAGCCATCCATCCATCCACTCATCCATCCACCCACCTATCCATCCATCCACCTATCCATCCACCCATCCATCCATCCACCCATCCATCCTCCACCATCCACCCATCCATCCATCCACCCACCCATCCATCCACCCATCGATCCTCCATCCATCCACCCACCCATCCATCCACCCATCCATCCACCATCCATCCATCCAGAAAGTTCCAGAAAGTTCCCCCAAGGTTCCAGAAGGTCCCAGAAAGTTCCAGGTTTCAGAATAACTCAGCACATTCCCCAGGCAGGCGTTCCCTCCACCCAGACACACCCCAACCCTCCCACCCCCCTTCCTTGGCCCAGGAATGATTTTGGGGGGGGAGAGGGGGAGGGAAGGAGGGTATTGATGATATTGGTATTGGTGTTGGTATTGATACTGATCCTCTCATGGTCTATTGATGATAGGTTTTCCCAGGGGATCTGTTTGATCTAAGGACTTGAGACGCTTCCAGGACAACCCATGGAAGGTTCTAGAAAGAAGCCAGGGCTGGGGCTGGTTTCTATTTCCTCCCCCCCCATTCTCCTCAACATCTGGGACCCAGTTGCGTTCATCCCTTGGGATTCTCCTCCATGGGAGAAGTTGAGGATGGATGATGACATCACCCCTTCCCATGATCCTTTGCGGTGACTGGTCCAGGGTCCCTTGACTATTCTTCTTGTTGTTGTTGATTTATTATGATGATTAGCTCATGTGCATGGTCTTGTCTTTCCCTTCCCCCCACCCCAACCAAGCTTCTAGAAGCTTCTGGAACAAATTGCTGATGGATTTCCTGTGTGTGTGTCAGACTCAACCAGAACCCAGCCAATGGCTTCCTCTTCTCAACGCCTGGAAATCTGCCCAACACTTCCTGGAAGGGGGGAGGGGGAGGGGGAATGGAGGAAATGAATAATGAATGAATGAATTCCCTCCTTCCTTCCCTCCTTCCAATCCTTCCTTCCCTCCATCCTTTCTTCCTTCCTTCCCTCCTTCCTTC
Source organism: Dipodomys merriami (assembly GCF_024711535.1). Lineage (NCBI taxonomy): Eukaryota > Metazoa > Chordata > Mammalia > Rodentia > Heteromyidae > Dipodomys > Dipodomys merriami. The sequence continues at coordinate 6,750,223 of NW_027206346.1, forward strand.
CTTCCTTCCTTCCTCCTTCCTTCCTCCTTCCTTCCTCCTTCCTTCCCTTCTTCCTTCCTTCCTTCCCTCCTTCCTTCCCTCCTTCCTTCCTTCCTGCCTCCTTCCTTCCCTCCAATCCTTCCTTTCTTCACTCCTTCCTTCCTTCCTTCCTCCTTCCTTCCCTCCAATCATTCCCTCTTTCCCTTCTTCCTTCCTTCCTTCCTTCCTTCCTTCCTTCCTTCCTTCCTTCTTTCCTTCCTTCCCTCCTTCCTTCCTTTCCTCCTTCCTTTCCTGTGTCCAATCCTTCCCTTCTTCCTTCTTTCCTTGTCTCCAATCTGTTAGGTTTTTAAAAAGAGGTAGGCGAGTAAGAACCGCACCAGCACGCACGTGGTATTCAGATAAGGGGTAGGTTTATTCAGTAGACCTGCTGGGACCAGGCAAGGTTGGCACTCCACGTGGCTGGGAAAGGCCTGGGAATGAGAGAGAGAGAGAGCTGGGAAGAGAGGAAAGAGAGAGAGAAGAGCAGAGAGAGGGGTAAGAACAGTAGCACTCACGTGGTATTCAGGTAAGAGCTAGGCTTATTCAGTAGACCTGATGGGACCAGGCAAGGTTGGCACTCCACATGGCTGGGAAAGAGAGAGAGCAAGAAAAGAACAGAGAGAGAGCTAGAATAGAACAGAGAGAGCAAGAAGAGAGCAGCAAGAGCAAGAGCAAGAGAGCGTCTGGGCCTGGGTTAGGCCTTATGTAGGGTATGGGCGGGGAAAGGTGTGGCCACATCAAATTCAGATGTGACCTCAGCGGATGCAGATGTGACCTCTTCCAGGTGTCCCAGGTACTGGGTGGAGACTTTGCTGCGAGGAGGGTGGAGTCTGCTCGCCATCCAGGAGCGGACCTTACACAATCCTTCCCTCCTCTCCTTCCTTCCTTCCTTCCTTCCCTCCCCTCCTTCCTTCTTTCCTTCCTTCCTTCCCTCCTTCCCTCCTTCCTTCCTTCCTTCCCTCCTTCCCTCCTTCTTTCCTTTCCTCCTTCCCTCCTTCCTTCCTTCCCTCCAATCCTTCCCACCTTCCTTCCCTCCTTCCTTCCTCCCTCCTTCCTTCCCTCCAATCCTTCCCTTCCTTCATTCCTTCCTTCCTTCCTTCCTTCCTTCCTTCCTTCCTTCCTTCCTTCCTTCCTTCCTTCCTTCCTTCCTCCCTGGTCCAACCCAGGGCCTAGGAGAAGCACCGAGCTCGGGGCCCACAGCACCCATGCTGGGTGCTGATGGCTGAGTCCTTCCTGTGTGCAATGTGGAACAGCAGCTGGGTGGGGGGAGGAGGGGCACAGGGAAACTGGAAGCCTCTGCTGCTGTGGCTTTTTTTCTCCTGCAGGCCCCGCATGAATCATGGCCTGGAGGAAGCTGGAAACATCTGGAAGGAATTAGCAGGAAATGAGACCAAGATGTGGGAAAAGCCTGCGCCTCCTCCTCCCCCTGTGGCTGCTGCTGCTCCACCTCCTCCTCTTCCTCCTCTTCCTTCCTTCCTTCCTTCCTCCTCTTCCTTCCTTCCTTCCTTCCTTCCTTCCTTCCTTCCTTCCTTCCTTCCTTCCTTCCCTCCTTCCTTCCTTCCTTCCTTCGTTCCCTCCACTCCTTCCTTCCTTCGTTCCCTCCTTCCTTCATTCCCTCCACTTCTTCCCTCCTTCCTTCCTTCCTTCCCTCCTTCTCTCCTTCCTTCTTATGTCTTTCTGTCTGTCTCTGTGAGTCTCTGTATTTTTCTGTTTCTGTCTGTCTCTGTGTCTCTTTCTGTTTTGCAGTCTGTCTGTCACTCTGTCTCTGTCCATTTGTCTCTATGTCTCTGTGTGTCTGTCTCTGTATCTGTCTGTCTGTCTCTGTCTGTCTGTCTCTGCCTCTGTTCATCTGTCTGTCTGGCTAGCTATGTCTGTCTCTGTCTCTTTCTGTCTCTGTCTGTCTGTCTGTCTGTCTGTCTCTGACTCCATTTTTCTGTCTGTTTCTGTTTGTGTCTGTTCATCTGTCTCTGTGTGTCTGTCTGTCTGTCTCTGTGTTTCTCTGTATTTTTCTGTGTCTGTCTCTGTCTGTTCATCTGTCGGTCTCTCTGTGTGTCTGTCTGTCTTCATCTGTCTGTCTCTGTGTGTCTCAATCTCTATCTGTCTCTGTCCGTTTGTCTCTCTGTCTATGTCTCACTCTGTATTTGTCTCTGTCTGTCTGTCCATCCGTCTGTCTGTCTCTGACTCCTTTTTTCTCTTTTACCGTTTGTCTGTCTCTATGGTTCTGTCTGTACGTCTGTCTGTCCCTGTCTAACTCTGTGTCTCTCTGTGTCTGTCCATTTGTCTGTCTCTCTGTCTGCCTCTGTCTGTCCATTTGTCTGTCCATCTGTCTCTGTCTGTTTCTCTGTCTATTTCTCTGTCTGTCTGTCTGTCTGTCTCTGTTCATCTGTCTCTCTGTGTCTGTCTGTCTGTCTGTCTATCTCTATTTCTGTCTGTCTCTATTTCTCTTTGTGACTTTCTGTCTGTCTGTTTCTCCGTCGGTCTGTTTATCTCTGTGTCTGTCTGTCTGTCTCTATGTCCATTTGTGTCTTTGTCTGTGTCTGTCTGTCTCTGGTTATCTGTCTGTGTCTGTCTGTCTCTCTGTCCATTTGTCTGTCTCTGTCTATGTCTGTCTGTCTGTCTCTCTGTCTCTTTCTGGGTCTGTCTGTCTGTCTCTGACTCCATTTTTCTGTGTTTGTGTCTGTGTCTCTGTCTGTTTGTCCCTGTATCTGTGTGTTTGTCTGTCTGTCTCTGTCTTTCTCTATCTGTGTGTCTGTCTCTCTCTGTGTCTGACTGTCTCTGTTCATCTGTCTCTCTGTGTTTCTCTCTATATATTTGTCTCTGTCTCTTTGTCTGTCTGTCTGTCCCTGTCTGTGTGTCTCTCGGTCTCTATTTGTCTCTTTGTCTATCTCTATGTCCATGTCTGTCTCTGTATGTCTGTCTCTGTTCATCTGTCTCTCTGTGTCTGTCTGTCTGTATCTCTCTGCCTATCGCTCTGTGTCTATTTTTCTGTTTCTGTCTGTGTGTCTGTCCGTGTTCATCTACCTCTCTGTGTGTCTGTCTGTCTCTTGTGTTTCTCTGTATTTGTCTCTGTCTCTCTGTGTCCATCTGTCTGTCTATGTCTGTGAGTCTGTCTGTCTGTGTTCATCTGTCTCTCTCTGTCTGTTTGTTTCTGTCTCTGTCTGTCCATCTGTCATTCTCTGTGTCCGTCTGTCTCTGTATCTGTTTGTCTCTGTCTATCTGTGTCTGTCTGTCTCTGTGTCTGTCTCTCTGTCCATGTCTGTCTCTGTTCATCTCTCTCTCTCTGTCTCTGTGTCTGTCTGTCTCTCTCTCTGTCTCTGTCTGTCTGTCTCTATATTTATCTGTCTGTATCTCTGTGTGTCTCTGTCTGTCTGTCTCTATATTTGTCTGTATCTCTCTGTCTGTCTGTCTGTGTCTGTCTATTTTTATCTCTCTGTCTGTGTCTGTCCCTGTTCATCTGCCTCTCTGTGTGTCTGTCTGTCTCTTGTGTTTCTCTGTATTTGTGTCTGTCTCTCCATCTCTGTCTGTGTGTCTCTCTGTGTCTCTGTCTCTCTCTGTTTATCTGTTTCTGTCTGTGTTTTGTCTCTCTGTCTCTGTCCATCTGTCATTCTCTCTGTCTGTCTCTGTCTCTCTGAGTCTGTCTGTCTGTTCATCTCTCTCTGTGTCTGTCTGTCTGTCTGTCTCTCTGTCTCTGTCTGTCTGTCTCTGTCTGTCTGTCTATATTTGTATGTCTGTATCTCTCTGTCTGTCTCTCTGTGTCTGTCTATTTTTCCCTCTCTGTCTGTCTGTGTGTCTGTCCCTGTTTATCTGCCTGTCTGTGTGTCTGTCTGTCTCTGTCTCTCTGTCTCTCTCTGTCCATCTGTGTGTCTGTCTGTGTGTCTGTCTCTGACTCCATTCCTCTGTCTTTCTGGCTGCGTTTCCTCTCTGTCTGTCTGTCTGTCTATCCCCCCTCCTCCCCCGCCCCCCCACACCCCCTCTTTCTCAGCTCTGTGCCCCCCAGCCCACAGGTCCGGCCTTTTCCCCTTCCTCTCCTCCTCCTCCTCCTCCTCCTCCTCCTCCTCTTCCTCCTCCTCCTCCTCCTCCTCCTCCTCCTCCTCCTCCTCCTCCTCCTCCTCCTCCTCCTCCTCCTCCTCCTCCTCTCTCTTTCCTTCCAGAACTTTCTCTTCGGCCGTTTCTCCCTCCCCCTCCCCAGCATCCCCCCCTTCCCCGCCTGGCCTGGTGGGGGGATTCATGGTCTCCCCATCCCCCTCTCATCGACCCCCACCCCCTCTTTTTCTTCCCTGATTCCCCTCCCTCCTTTTCCCACTGACACCCCCCCTCAGCCCAGGCTGTGTGGGGCGGAGCTGAGGCTCAGGCCGCAGCGTGACGGGGTGGGGACATCTGGGCCTGGGCGGATAAAAGAGGAGCCCGCAAGCTGTGCTGTGCTGTCTGGAGATACAGGACAGAGAGACAGACAGACAGACAGACAGACCAGGTGAGGGGGCCTGGACGAGGGGTGGAGGGGGGTGAGGGGATCTTGGGGTACAGGGGATCCTGGGAGGGGGGAAAGGGGGAGGTGTAGGGATTTGGGGGTTCTGGGGGTCAAGGAGGAGAGGTTAGGGGTCAGGGAGATGCAGGGGGAAACATGGTCAATCCTGGGGTTCCCAGGACCCCAAAGTTCATTGGGGGAAAAGCACAAGGATTCCTGGGAAGAGGGGGTCAAAGGCCCAGAGAGCAAAGGTACTGGGGTGCAGCCAGCAAAGGAGTTCAAAGGTCAAGGAGGGGGGAGACAGAGGTCAGGGGAGGGCGGACACCTGGGACATGGGCAAGATCAGGGAGCCAAGGTCCTGGGGTGCAAAGTTCAGGGGTGAGGGAGTCAGGAAGAGGGGGAATGGGAAGTTCAGGGGTGCAGGGATCAGAGGTCACCAATCTGGGGGGTGAGGGAGGGCATCTGTCACGGGGGTCCTGGGTCCTAGGTTCCCCCAAGTTCAGAGGGGAAAAGCCCAGGGAGCAAAGGTCCTGGGGTGCAGAGTTCAGGGGGTGCAGGGGTCACAGGTCACAGGAATCTGGGGTACCAGGGTCCCAGGTCCCAGAGGTAATGGAAAACCCACCTTAGGGGTGCAGGGTGTCATGATCCTCCTCTTCCTCCTCCTCCTCTTTCTCCTGTCCTCCTCCTCATTCTCTTCTTCCTTCTCCTCTTCCTCTCTTCCTCCTCCTCTTCCTCCTCTTCCTCTTCCTCCTCCTCCTCTTCCTCCCCATCCATCCATCCATCCACCCATCCATCCATCTACCCATCCATCCACCCATCCATCCATCCACCCATCCACCCATCCTCCCATCCATCCATCCATCCATCCACCCATCCATCCATCCACCCACCCATCCACCCACCCATCCACCCACCCATCCACCCATCCACCCACCCATCCACCCACCCACCCATCCATCCACCCATCCATCCATCCACCACCCATCCATCCATCCATCCATCTGCCCCTCCACCCATCCATCCACCCATCCATCCATCCATCTACCCATCCATCCATCCACCCATCCATCCATCCACCCATCCATCCATTCATCCACCCATCCATCCATCTACCCATCCATCCATCCACCCACCCACCCATCCATCCACCCATTCATCCATCCATGAAGCCACGCCCCCTGTGGCTGGTCCAACCCATTCTCTTCCTCCTCCTTTTCCTCCTCTTCTTCCTCCTCCTCCTCCTTTTCTTCCTCCTCATTGTTATTACTATTATTCTCATCATAGTTATTATTATTACTGTTATTGACATTGTTGTTTTTACTATCATGGTTGTTACTGTTATTGTTAATATGATGGTTATGATCATCATTATTGTCATGGTTATTACTATTATGGGTATTGTGGTTATTATTGTTATTGTTGTCATGATGTTTGGGTTATTGTTATGATTGTTATTGTTGTTATTGTTACTATGGTGATGGTTATTATTATGGTTACTGCTATTGTTGTCATGATGGTTGTTATTGTTATTGTTGTTGTCATTGTTATTATTATAGTTATTATTGTTGCCATGGTTATTACTATTATGGGTATTATGGTTATTATTGTTATCGTTGTTATTATTGTCATTGTTATTGTTATTATAGTTGTTATTGTTGTCATGGTTATTATTGTCATTGCTATTGTTATTATAGTTATTATTATTGTCACAATGGTTATTGTTATTGTTGTTCTTGTTACTGTGGTGGTGACGGTCGTTGGCATATTCTTCGCCAAGCCTTCCTTATTGCTCAGGAGGCTGAGATCTGGAGGATCGTGGTTCAAAGCCACCTCCACCCCCTCTCCCCACCCCCCCCAGGACCAACCAAGAGACCCGGATCTCCAGTGAACCCCCCAACCTGGAAAGGTAGGTGAGGAGCTCCGGCCCCGGGTTCGCGTCCCGGGGAGGGGGGGCTGATGGAGGTGGGAGGAAGAGGAGGAGGAGGAGGAGGAGGGTGATGGGTGATAGGAAGCCAGGGGGAAATGGGGTGCTGAGTACTTAGTACTTAGTCCTGGGGAGGGGGGAGGGGGGATGGACAATGACAGAAACAGACAGACAGACAGAAGAGACACACAGACAGATGTAGACACACAGACAGACAGACACAGACATGACACAGAGAGAGAGAGACACACAGACAAACAGACAGACCAAGATGTGCAGACAGACAGGGAGAGACAGAGACAGGACAGACAGACACACAGACAGACATACAGACAGACAGAGACACAGAGACTGAGAGAGAGACAGAGACAGAAGAGACAGACAGGCACAGATAGTCAAACTGAGCCAGGACAGATAGACAGAGACACAGAGACAGGAAGAGACAGATGGACACAGGCACAGACAGAGACAGAGACAGAGAGACAGAGATGGACGTGAGAGAAACTGGCACAGACAGACACAGAGAGACAGACAGACAGACAGACAAAGAGACAGAAGAGAGACAGACAGGGAGAGACAGATGCACCGAGACAGATAGACATAGAGACAGACATACAGAGGCACAGAGAGACGGGCAGACAGACACAGACAGACAGACAAGTGACAGATGGAGAGAGGCAAAAGAGACAGACAGAGACAGGAAGATAGACAGACAGACAGACAGACACAGACAGACTAATATGAGACAGACAGATGTAGACATGGAGACAGGGAGAGACCGACAGAGGTAAATGGACAGACACAAGAGACAGACAGATGTGAACAGAGACAGACAGGAAGACACAGAGACAGAACAGACAGACAGAAGAGACACACAGACAGATGTAGACACAGAGACGGACAGACAGAGAGAGACACACACAGACAGACGAAGATGTGCAGACAGACAGGGAGAGACAGACAGAGACAGGACAGACAGACAGAGACACACAGACAGAGACACAGACAGACAGAGACACAGACAGACAGACAGGGAAAGACAGATGGCAGAAACAGAAGAGACAGACAGGCACAGACAGACAAACTGAGCCAGGACAGATAGACAGAGACACAGAGACAGGAAGAGACAGACAGACACAGGCACAGACAGAGACAGAACAGACAGACAGAGATGGACATGAGAGAAACCGGCACAGACAGACACAGAGAGACAGACAGACAGAAAAGACAGAGAGAAGTGACAGATGGAGAGAGGTAGAAGAGACAGACAGCCAGAGACAAGAAACAGACAGACAGCTGTAGACACAGAGACAGGAAGGGAGATGAACAGACATGGAGAGACAGCAACAGACAGAGATAGACACAAGCACAGAGAGACAGACAGAGACAAGAGACAGACACAGAGACGGACACAGACAGAGACAAACAGACAGGGACAGAACAGACTGACAGACAGACAGATGGAGACAGGGAGAGACCGACAGAGGTAGACAGACAGACAGACTGAGACACAGATGTGAACACAGAGACTGACAGGAAGAGACAGAGACAGGACAGACAGACACAAGAGACAGAACAGACACAGACAGACAGACAGACAGACAGACAGACAGACAGACAGACAGACAGAGATAAGAGACAGACAGACTCAGAGACAGACAGAGAGAGACAGATGGACAGACACAGAACAGGTAGACACAGGGGCAGACTGACAGAAGAGTCAGACACAGACTGAGACAGACAGACAGACATCAACATACAGACAGACATGAGACAGAGACAGACAGAGACAGACAGAGGGAGACATGGAGACAGGGGGAGACCAACAGAGATAGACTGACAGACAGACAGACAGATAGGGAGAGACAGATGGATAGAGACAGACAGACACAGACAGAGACAGAGAGACAGAGACAGAGAAAAGACAGATGGACAGAGACAGGAAGACAGACACAGACAGAACAGACAGACAGACAGAGGCGGATGTGACAGAAACAGGCACAGACGGACAGAAAGACACAAGAGACAGACATATGAATACAGAGACATACAGGAAGAGATAGAGATAGAACAGACAGACAGACAACAGAAGAGACAGACAGATGTAGTTACAGAGACGGAAAGACAGACACAGACATGAGACAGAGAGAGACACACAGACAGACGAAGATGTACAGACAGACGGAGACACACAGAACACACACACACAGAGACACAGAGACAGACAGATGGACAGAGACAGAAGAGACACAGACAGAGAGACACAGACAGACATGAGCCAGAGACACAGACATGACTGACAGACAGACGGAGACAGTTAGATAGAATCAGAAGAGACAGACAGGCACAGACAGACAAACTGAGCCAGGACAGATAGACAGACATAGACACAGAGACAGGAAGAGACAGACAGACACAGGTACAGACAGACAGAGAGACAGACAAAGAGAAGAGACAAAAGACAGACAGACAGACAAACAGATGTACACAAAGAGACATACAGGGAGAGACAGATGCACCGAGACAGACAGACAAAGAGAACAGACAGACACAGGCACAGAGAGACGGACAGACAGAGAGAGACAAGTGACAGATGGAGAGAGACAGATGAGACAGACAGACAGACAGAGAACACAGACAGATGTAGACACAGAGACAGACAGGAAGAGACAGACAGAGACAGACATGTAGACACAGAGAGAAGAAACAGACTAAGACAGACAGACAGACAGACAGACAGAGGACACAGATGTAGACACAGAGACAGACAAGAAGAGACAGACAGTCAGAGACAGACATGTAGACACAGAGATAGAGAAGAAACAGACAGACGCAGGCACAGACAGACAGATGGGCAGACACAGAGGAGACAGATGGACAAACAGACACAGATAGAGACAAGTGACAGATGGACAGAGACAAGAGTCACACAGACAGACAGAGACAAAAGACAGACAAGTACAGACAGAAGAGAAAAGAGACAAACAGACACAGACAGGAAGACAGACGGGGACAGACAGACAGACTGAGACAGAAGAAACCGACACAGGCACAGAAAGACAGACTGAGAAGAGACAGACAGACACAGAGAGACAGAGGCATGAGAGCCAATGGACAGACAAGAGACAGAAGAGACACAGACAGACAGACATATACACAGAGACAAAGACATGAGACAGACAGACAGATGGAGACACAGAGACAGACGGACAGAGGGAACAGACACAGACTGACAGACATGAGACTGATGGACAGACAAGAGACAGACACAGAGATGAGAGACAGAGCCAGACGGAGACACAGACACAGACAGGGAGAGATAGATGGACAGACAGAACAGACAGACAGACAGATGGAGACAGGGAGAGACCGACAGAGGTAGACGGACAGACAGACAGACTGAGACAGACAGGAAGAGACAGAGACAGAATAGACAGACAGACACAAGAGACAGACAGAGACAGAACAGAAACAGACAGAGATAAGAGACAGACAGACAGGGAGACAGACAGACACAGGCAGACACAGAGACAGAGAGACAGATGGACAGACACAGAACAGATAGACGCAGGGGCAGACAGACCGACAGAGAAAAGAGTCAGATACAGACAGACAGACAGACAGACGTCAACACAGAGACAGACATGAGACAGAGACAGACAGACACAAGTGACAGATGGAGAGAGGCAGAAGAGACAGACAGACGAGCCAGGAAGACAGAAACAGACAGACAGACAGACAGACAGACAGACAGACAGACAGACAGACAGACAGACAGACAGACAGAGGACACAGATGTAGACACAGAGACAGACAGACAGACACAGACTGAGACAGAAGAGACCCAGACAGACAGACAGACAGATGTACACACAGAGACACACAGGAAGAGAAACGGATAGAGACAGACACAGGCATAGACAGACAGACATAGAGACAAGAGACAGATGGACAGAGACAGAAGAGACAAAGAGACAGACAGGCACAGTCACAGACAGACAAACTCAGCCAGGACAGATAGACAGACATAGACACAGAGACAGGAAGAGACGGACGGACACAGGCACAGACAGACAGAGACAGAACAGACAGACAGACAGACAGACAGAGATGGATGTGAGAGAAACTGGCACAGACAGACACAGAGAGACAGACAGACAAAGAGAAGAGACAGAAGAGACAGACAGGGACAGACAGACAGATGTACACACAGAGACAGACAGGGAGAGACAGATGCACAGAGACAGACAAAGACAAGAGACAGACAGACAGACACAGACAAAGACAAGTGACAGATGGAGAGAGACAGACGAGACAGACAGATGGAGCCAGGAAGACAAAGACAGACAGACAGAGGACACAGACAGATGTAGAGACAGTGACAGGAAGAGACAGACGGACACAGGGACAGACAGACAGAGACAGGGACAGACAGACAGAAGAGACAGACATGTAGACACAGAGACAGAGAAGAAACAGACTCAGACAGACAGACGCAGGCACAGACAGACAGATGGGCAGACAGAGGAGACAGATGGACAGACAGACAGACACAGAGACAGGCATGAAGGGAGATGGACAGACACGGAGAGACAGACAGACAGAGACAGAGACAGACAGGAAGAGACACAGACAGATGGACAGAGACAGGAAGACAGACAGACAGACAGAACAGACCAACAGAGATAGACACAGGCACAGAGAGACAGACAGACAGAGACAAGAGACAGACGGGGACAGACAGACTGAGACAGAAGAGACACCAAGACAGATAGACAGAGACAGACGGACAGACAGAAACGAAAGACACACAGAGACAGACTGAGACAGAAGAGATCCAGACAGACAGATGTACACACACAGACGGACAGGAAGAGAGTCGGACAGAGACAGAGACAAGAGACAGATGGACAGAGACAGACAGACATGAGACTGGTAGACAGACACAGGGAGAGACAGAGATAACAGACAGACAGATGTCAACACAGACAGACAGAGACAAAAGACAGAGACAAACAGAGATGTGGAGACAGACAGATGTCAACACAGACAGTGATGGAACAGACAGACAGACAAGATTGATGGACAGACAAGAGACAGAGATAGAGAAACCCAGACAGACAGACGGAGATGTACAGACAGATGGAGACACAGAGATAGACAGGGAAAGACAGAACAGACAGACAGACATGAGACCAATGGACAGATAACAGAGAGAGACAGAGAGACACAGACAGAGACAGACAGACAGACAGAGACACAGAGACAGGGAGAGACTGACAGAGGTAGATGGACAGAGACAGGCAGATGTCAACACAGACAGACAGAGATAAGAGACAGAGACAGACACAGAGACAGACAGAGACACAGACAGACAGGGACACAGACAGACAGATACAGACAGACAGAGATAAGAGACAGACAGAGGGAGACAGACATAAGAGACAGACACAGACAGACAGACACAGAGGCAGACAGGGAGTGACAGACCAGACAGACAGACATGAGACCAATGGACAGATAACAGACAGAGACAGAAAGGCAGACAGACAGACAGATAAGAGACAGACAGACAGATGTCAACACAGGGACAGACAGATAGGGAGACAGACAGACACAGACAAAGACAGAGAGATAGACATGGAGAGACAGATGGACAGAGACAGACAGACAGAGCAGGTCTTCCCGGTCTCTTTTTCCTTGTGTCTCTCGACTTCCTGATCATATTCCTGTTGGTTGGTGTTTTCCTTCTTCCTCTTCTGTCTCCTCTTCCTCTTCCATCTTCTCTTCCATCTCCTCTTCTTCTTCCATTTCCTCTTCCTCTTCCATCTCCTCTTCCGTCTCCTCTTCCATCTCCTCTTCCATCTCCTCTTCCGTCTCCTCTTCCCTCTTCTCTTCCTCTTCCGTCTCCTCTTCCATCTTCTCTTCTGTCTCCTCTTTCTCTTCCATCTCCTCTTCCTCTTCCGTCTCCTCTTCCGTCTCCTCTTCCATCTCCTCTTCCATCTCCTCTTCCTCTTCCATCTCCTCTTCCTCTCCTCTTCCATCTCCTCTTCCTCTCCTCTTCCTCTTCCATCTCCTCTTCCTCTCCTCTTCCTCTTCCATCTCCTCTTCGATCTCCTCTTCCTCTTCCATCTCCTCTTCCTCTTCCGTCTCCTCTTCCATCTCCTCTTCCTCTTCCGTCTCCTCTTCCTCTTCCGTCTCCCCTTCTGTCTCCTCTTCCTCTTCCATCTCCTCTTCCGTCTCCTCTTCCGTCTCCTCTTCCATCTGCCCTTCCGTCTCCTCTTCCTCTTCCATCTCCTCTTCTGTCTCCTCTTCCTCTTCTGTCTCCTCTTCCATCTCCTCTTCCATCTTCTCTTCCATCTCCTCTACCGTCTCCTCTTCCATCTCCTCTTCCATCTCCTTTTCCTCTTCCATCTCCTCTTCTGTGTCCTCTTCCATGTCCTCTTCCTCTTCCATCTCTTCTATCTCCTCTCCGGTCTCCTCTTCCATCTCCTCTTCCTCTTCCATCTCCTCTTCCTCTTCCATCTCCTCTTCCTCTTCCATCTCCTCTTCCATCTCCTCTTCCTTCTCCTCTTCCATCTCCTCTTCCATCTCCTCTTCCTCTCCCATCTCCTCTTCCATCTCCTCTTCCATCTCTTCCGTCTCCTCTTCCATCTCCTCCGTCTCCTCTTCCATCTCCTCTTCCTCTCCCATCTCCTCTCCCATCTCCTCTTCCATCTCCTCTTCCGTCTCCTCTTCCTCTCCCGTCTCCTCTTCCATCTCCTCTTCCTCTTCCGTCTCCTCTTCCTTTTCCATCTCCTCTTCCGTCTCCTCTTCCGTCTCCTCTTCCGTCTCCTCTTCTATCTCCTCTTCTGTCTCCTCTTCCATCTCCTCTTCCTCTTCCATCTCCTTTTCCTCTTCCATCTCCTCTTCTGTCTCCTTTTCCATCTCCTCTTCCTCTTCCATCTCCTCTTTCATCTCCTCTTCCTCTTCCATCTCCTCTTCCTCTTCCCCTTCCTCGTGTCCATGTCCTTCTTCCTCTTCCTGTTCTTCTGATACATCTCCTTCCTCTTCCCATTCTCCTTCCTCTTCCTCCCCGTTGTCTCCCTGACCCCCACAGGTCGCCTCACATCCTTGAACCTCCATCCCCGGGCCTCCAACTTCCAGCCTCCATCCCTGGCCTCCATCCTTGGGCCTCCACCCCCTTGGACCTCCATCTCCAGCCTCCACTCCTGGCCTCCATCCCCAGCCTCCACCCCATTTGGCCTACTTTCCTCTATCCACAGGGCCTCCATCCCTAGCCTCCACCCTCCTGGGCCTCCTTCCCTGGGCCTCCAACTTCCAGTCTCCATCCCCAGCCTCCACCCCATTAGGCCTCCATCCCTGGGCCTCCATCCCCAGCCTCCAATACCTCTGGGCCTCCTTCTCTGGCCTCCAACTTACAGTCTCCATCCTCAGCCTCTACCTCTGGCCTCCACCTTCCTGGACCTCCATCCCCAGTCTCCATACCTGGCCTCTAACCCTGAGGCCCCCATCCCTGGACCTCCACTTTCCTTAGGCCTCCATCCCTGGGCCTCCAGCCCCTGGGCCTCCAACTTCCAGTCTCCTTCCTCAGCCTCCACCCCTATCCTCCACCCTGTTGGACCTCCATCCCCAGTCTCCACCCTGGCCTCTAATCCCTAGGCCTCCTTCCCTGGGCCTCCAACTTCCAGCCTCCATTTCCCTGGGCCTCCACCCCTGGGCCTCCATCCCCAGCCTCCCCCCCTCCATCCCAGCCCCAGGATGGGGGGCCCCCGCCCCTGGGCCTCGCTGCTGCTGCTGCTGCTCCTGTGTGGCCTCCACCCAGCCCCTGCCACCCGCTGCCCCAGGACCTGCGCCTGCTACGTCCCCACCGAGCTCCACTGCACCTTCCGCAGCCTCAGGGCCGTGCCCCACGTGCTGGACCCCAAGATAGAGCGCGTGAACCTGGGGTGAGGCCTGGGGGGGGAGGGGGGAAGGAAGGGAAGGAAGAGGAAGGAAGGAAGGAAGGAAGGAAGGAAGGAAGGAAGGAAGGAAAGAAGGAGGGAAGGAGGGAAAGAAGGAAGGAGAGAAGGAGGGAAGGAAGGAAGATGGAGGGAAGGAAGGGAGGATAGAAGGAAGGAAGGAAGGAGGGAAGGAAAGAAGGAAGGAGGGAAGGAAGGAGGGAGGGAAGGAAGGAGGGAGGGAGGGAAGGAAGGAAGGAAGGAGGGAAGGATGGAAGGAAGGAAGGAGGGAGAGAAGGAAGGAAGGAAGGAAGGAAGGAAGGAAGGAAGGAGGGAAGGAAGGAAGGAAGGAAGGAAGGAAGGAGGGAAGGAGGGAGGGAAGGAAGGAAGGAGGGAGGGAAGGAAGGAAGGAAGCGAGGGAGGAAAGGAAGGAAAGAAGGAAGGAAGGAAGATGATGATGAGTATTGATTCATTATTCTTGACCCTGACCCGGAAACAAAAGTCCTGCCCTCCCAGCGCTGGTTTTCAGGCTGGTTTCCTGATTTCCTCTTCCTGTCCTCTCATCTGTTGAATTAGGTTCAACCACATCCGGGTCCTGACGCACGCTTCCTTCTCCGGTCTCGCGAGACTTCAGCTGCTGCTGCTGCACGGAAACGAGATCGCGGACATCACCGAGGGCGCCCTGAGTGACCTGGGTGCACTGCAGGTGCGCAGGGAGCGGGCGGAATTGGAAGGAAGTGGAAGGAAGTTTGGCAGGAAGTGGGGCAGAAATACGCAGTGAAGTGGGACAAAGTAGGGGAGGAAGTGGGGTGGAAGTTTGAGGAAATAGATACGGAAGTGGGAGGAAGTAGGGCTGGAAGTGGGAAGGAAGTTGGAGGAAGAAGGAAGTGGGAAAAGAGTAGGGAGGAAGGAGGGGGGAAATGCGGAGGAAGACAGGCAGAAATGGGGATCAAATAGCAAAGGAAGTGGGGAGGAAGTAGGGAATCAATGGAGGAAGTAGAGACAGACATGGAAGGAAGTCGAGGCAGAAGGGAGGCGGAAGTGGGGCAGAAGTGAGACGGAAATGGATAAGGACCTGGGAAGAAGTAGGGCCGGAAGTGTAGCCGGATGTTGAGTGGAAATAGGGAAGGAAGTGGAGCAGAAGTGGGTCGGAAGTAGTGAGGATATGGATCTGGAAGTGGAAGTAGGGCCGGAAGTGGGGTGGAAATCGGGAAGTAGGGAGGAAGTGTGAGGAAGTAGGGACGAAAATAAGCCGGAAGTGGGGAGGAAGTGGGAGGAACTAGGGGTGGAAGTGGGGCGGAAGTGGTTAGGATAGGGTTCCGGAAGTGAGAAGTGGGGTGGAAATAGGGAAGGAAGTGGGGAGGAAGCAGGACGAAGTAGGGGCAGAAGTAAGGCGGAAGTGGGGCGGAAGTGGTGAGGATATGGATCCGGAAGTGGAGTGAAAATAGGGAAGGAAGTGGGGAGGAAGTGGGGGCGGAAGTGACCCAGAAGTGGGGAATGATATATAGCCAGAAGAGGGGAAGAAAGTGGAAATAGGACCATGGGTAGGATCGGAAGTGGGGCAGAAATAAGGAAGGAAATGGATAAGAAGTGGGAGGAAGTCGGGGCTGAAGTGAGGTGGAAGTGAGCCAGAAGTGGGGCAGAAGTGGTGAGGATATGGATCCAGAAGTGACAGGAAGTAGGGCCGTAACTTGGAGGAAGTAGAGGCGGAAGCCAGCCGGAAGTGGGGAGGAAGTGACCCGGAACTGGGGCGGAAGTAAGTCGGAAGTAGGGAGGAAGTGAGACTGGGGCAGAAGTGGGAATGGAAGAAGTGAGGAAATGTACTTGGAAGTGGGAGGAAGTAGAGGCAGAATTCGGCAGAAGCCGGATGTGGAGCAGAAGTGTGACAGGAAGTGGTACGGAAATAGGGCAGAAGTGAGACCGGAAGGGGGTGAAAGAGACCGGAAGTGGGGCGGAAGTGACCCCGAAGTGGCCCTTCGGATCCCAGAAATGCCCCCTTTGACCCACGCAGGTGCTGAAGCTGAGCTACAACCAGCTTCGGGCACTGCACACGGGCTCCCTGCGGGGCCTGCGGCGCCTGTCCCGGCTGTACCTGGACCACAACCGGCTGGAGTCGGTGCACCCATGGGCACTGCTGGGGCTGGCATCATTGCGGCTGCTGCGTCTGGATGGGAACCGGCTGGCGGCGCTGGCGCCCGAGGGGCTGGCCACGCTGCGTGTGCGCGGGGTCCCGGCGTGCACGCTGGGCGTGCTGCACCTGGCTGGGAACCGCCTGGCAGCGCTGCCTGCCGGCACCCTGGCCCGCGCACCCGCGCTGCGCGTGCTGCATCTGCAGGGTAACCCCTGGGCCTGCGGCTGCCGCGCGCGCTGGATGGAGGGCCTGCAGGGGCGGGGCCGAGGTGAGCAGAGGGGGCGTGGTCAAGCGCAGGCCAATGAGAGGGCGGGGCGGGGCTGAGGCGATGCAGAGAGGGAGCGTGACCAAGATACAGCCCCTGAAAAAGGACGGGGTCGTGGCTGGGCGTAAGTGAGTAGCCAAGCTCCCTGAGTCACGTGGGGCAGAGGCGTGGCTGAGGTGCCCAGGGGGGCGTGGCCGAGCTCCAGCCAGTAAAAAACGGCAGCAGTGTGGCTGGGCGTGGCTGGGCATTAGTGAGGAGCTGCAGGGGGCGTGGCCAAGGTCTAGCCACTAAGGCGGGGCGGGGACATTGCTGAGGCTCCACAGGGAGGGTGTGGCCCAGCTTCAGCCACTCAGGCAGGGCGATGGTGTGGCTAAGACTCCACGGGGGCGTGGCCGAGGTCCAGCCAGTCAGGTGAGATGAGGACGTGGCTGAGGTGACACGGGGGCATGGCTGAGCTCCAGCCAGTCAGGCAGGGCAGGGGTGTGGCTGAGGCTCGGCAGGGGGTGTGGCCAATCTCCAGCCAGTCAGGCATGGCGGGGGCGTGGCTGAGAACCCCCAGGAAGGGCGTGGCTGAGCTCCAGCCAGTCAGGCGCGGCGGGAGCGTGGCCGAGGCTCCCCAGGGGGGCGTGTCCCATGTCAGCCCCGCCCCTCTCCCATCCCCCCCTGCAGGCATGCTGCGCTGTGGGAAGGAACAGGCGTGCGCGGCCTGCGCCAGCCCCACTGACCGCCGCGGCCTGGACCTGCGTCGCCTGCCACCACGCATGCGCTGTCGGTCGCCGCGCATCCTCACTGACCCGGCGGATGGCGAGGAGCCGCCAGAAGCGGAAGTGGAGGCAGAGGAAGAGGAAGTGGAGGACGGGGAGGATGTGGGCGAGGTGCGGCTGAGGCTGACAGACGCCCGTGGCCGCACCGCCCACCTTGCCTGCCGCTTGCGGCGCGCGCCCGTCGTGCGCGACCTCGACGTGCGGCCCGGCCTCGCCCCCCACACCCCTGCGCACGTGCGCCTGATGCTCAGTGCCGCCCTCGTCTGCTATGCTGACCCTGCCCACCTCGCACATGCCCGCCGCCTGCTGGGAGGCGATGACACTGATGACGTCGCGCTGATGCTGCGCTGGGACCCGGAGGCGCCGCACCATGCCCACCTGGATGGGGACCTGGGAGATGGATCCGGGGAAGGCCACGCCCAACCCTCGGGCGGAGACCCTGATGGGGATGAGCTGTATCAGGACAGGCACCCGGATGTAGGCCACGCCCACCGTCAGGGTGGAGACCCGGATGTGGACCATATGTATCAGGCCACAGACTCAGATTTAGGCCAGGCCCACCATCGAACCAGGAACCCTGATATAGGCCACGTCCACCAGGGAGCCAGAGACCCTGATGTAGGCCCTGCCCACGCTCAGGACAGAGACCCGCTTGTAGGCCACACCCATCTGCAGGACAAATACCCGGATGTAGGCTATATGTATCAAGCCCGAGACCCGGATGTAGGGCCCTCCCGCCAGCAGGACAGACACCCGGATGTAGGCCATGAATATGATCAGGACATAGGCCCCGCCCACCCTCAGGACAGAGACCCTGATGTCAATGACCCGGATGAGGGCCCCGCCCACTCTGAGGACAGAGACCCGGATGTAGGCCCCGGGTATGACCAGGATGGAGGCCACGCCCACCCTGAGGCCAGTTTCCCGGATGTCCATGACCCGGATGTGGGCAAGGCCTACCGCCTGGTTCGCGGCCCTGGTGCGTCGTCATCATCGCCGATGTCACTTCCGGGCGTGGTGGCCCGGCTGTGGGCGCGGCCTGCCTGGCTTCTGCAGCCCGAGCTGACGCTGCGCTGGGCCGGGCTGCGCGGGCCACACATACATCTGACGTGGACGGCGTGCGTGCATGGCCCCGAGGACCCGGAGGACGCGCCCTGGGTGACCCTCGACCCCCGTGATGACCCCGATGACGTGCACGTGGTGACCCCGGGGCAGACTCTGCGGCTGCACTGTGCGGCGCAGGGCTCGGAAACGCCACGCGTGGCCTGGACGCGGCCCGACGGCTCCGTCCTGCGGGGCGATGAGGACGGCGGCCATGACGGGGGGACAACGCTGGAGATCCGCGGGGTGCGCCAGGCTGATGCTGGATGGTACCGCTGCGAGGCCCGAGTGGGGCGCCGCGGGGAAACCGAGGCACGGCACGTGGCCTACGGCGGGGACGGAGCCACGGGGTCCGGGGCCTACGTGGAGGAGGAAGCCATGGAATCTGAGGCCTATGGTGTGAATGAAGCCATAGGATCCAAGGCCTACGCTGAGGAGAAAGCCACGAGATCTGAGGCCTACGCTGAGGAAAAAGCCACAAGATCCGAGGCCTACCCTGAGGAGAAAGCCACAGGATCCCAGGCCTATGCTGAGGAGAAAGCCATCAAATCTGAGGCCTATGACATGAATGAAGCCATAGGATCTGAGGCCTACACTGAGGAGAAAGCCAAAGGATCCAGTGCCTATGGCTCAGATGAAGCCATGAGATCCGAGGCCTACACTGAGGAAAAAGCCACAAAATCTCAGACCTATGGTGAAGAAAAAGCCATAGAGTCCGAGGCTTACGCTGTGAATGAAGCCATAGAATCCGAGGCCTATGGTGCAAATGAAGCCATAGAATTCGAGGCCTTCACTGAGGAAAAAGCCATAGGATCTGAGGCCTACACAGAGGAGAAAGCCATAGGCCCCGCAGCCTACACCGTGTCTGAAGCCACAGGCCGTGCAGCCTTTGACACCTCTGAAGCCACAGGCCCCGCAGCCCCGTCTGCAGCCCCAGGCCCCGCAGCCTTTGATGCCTCTGAAGCCACAGCCCCCTCGGCCTACGCTCTGTTTGCAGCCCCAGGCCCCGCGGCCTTTGATGCCTCTGAAGCCACAGCCCCCGCGGCCTACGCCCCATCTGCAGCCCCGGGCCCTGTGGCCTACGGTGGCTTTGAGGCCGCCATGGCAGGCCGGGCGCAGCGCGTGTTCGTGGTGGCGTCGCGGGCGCCAGCGGCCACGGCTCTGGCACTGCCTGTGGGCGCTGCGCTGCAGCTGGGCTGCCGGGCAGAGGCGGACCCGGCGGCGCGCGTGGGCTGGCTGCTGCCCGGCGGGCGCTGGGCCTGGGCGGGGACGGAGCTGGGGACGGACGGCGTCGGGGTCGGGGCGGACGGGACACTGACGCTGCCCGCGCTGGGTCCGCGGCACAGTGGACGCTATGTGTGCGTGGCCGCCAACGCGCTGGGGATGGCGCGCTGGGATGCGGACGTCAGCGTGGGCGGGGCGGCGGGGGACAAGATGGCGGAATCAAAGATGGAAGAATCCAAGATGACGGAAAGCAAGATGGCCAAAAACAAGATGGCGGAATCAAAGATGAAAGGCAGCAAGATGGCGGAAAACAAGATGGAGGGAATTAAGATGGCGGATTCCAAGATAGTGGACACCAAGATGGCGGAATCCAAAATGGAGGGGAGCAAGATGACCGAAAACATGACAGAATCTAACATGCCCGACGCCAACATGGCGGATTCCAAGATGGCCAAAAACAAGATGGTGGACACCAAGATGGCGGAATCAAACATGGAGAGAAACAAGATGGAGGAATCCAAGATGGAGGGAACCAAGATGGCCGAATCCAACATGGCCGACACCAACATGGCAGATTCCAAGATGGTGGACGCCAAGATGGCGAAATCCAAAATGGAGGGAAACAAGATCGTGGAAAGCAACATGGCGGAATCCAAGATGGAAGGAATCAAGATGGCAGAAAACAAGATGGAAGGAATAAAGATGGCCGAAAACAAGGTGGTGGAATCAAAGATGGAGGGAACCAACATGGCGGAATCCCAGATGGAGGAATTCAAGATGGAGGGAATTAAGATGGCGGATTCCAAGATGGTGGAGGCCAAGATGGCGGATTCAAAAATGGCGGATTCCAAGATGGTGGGCGCCGCTGCGGAAGCGGCCGCGGGGGCGTCGCGCGGCGCTGACGTCGTTGTTGACGCGCCAAGCTCGGGCCCGGGCACAGGGGAAGCACGGCTGTGGCGTCGGCGTCTTGCGGGCGCCCCTGGGCGTGGGCGGCAGCGGCGTCCGCCGCCTCCGCCTCCCCCTCCCTCCCCACGCGCCGCCCCCGCCGGCCGCGGGTTCCAGCCCGCCTTACCGCGCCGCCCGCGCCCACCAGTGGCTGCCGAGCACATCCGGCCCGAGCACTGGGCGCGCATCCTGGCACGCGTGCGCGGCCGCGGCAGGGGCGACTTCCGGGCCCCGCCCACCCTGCTTCCGGTCTCCATGGAGACCTCCCCGCTTCCGGCGTCTACACTTCCGGTTTCCACACTTCCGGTTTTGACGCAAATATCCCCACTTCCGGTCTCTGTGTCTTCTGTCGACCCACTTCCAGTCTCTACTCGGACCTCACCACTTCCGGTCTCCACTCAGACCACCCCACTTCCGGTCTCCACACTGCAGGTTTCCACTCGAACATCACCACTTCCTGTCTTCACTACTTCTGCCTACCCACTTCCGCTTTCCCCACGGACCTCCCGTCTTCCAGTCTCCACTCGGACCCCTGCACTTCCTGCTTCCACACTTCCAGTTTCCACTCGAAAATTCCTACTTCCGGTCTCCTCTCGGACCACCCCACTTCCGGCTTCCACACTTCCGGTTTTGTCTCGAACATCCCCACTTCTGGGCTCCAATTGCAAATCTACACTTCCGTTCTCCACGCGGAGATCCCCACTTCCGATCTCCATTCGGACCACCCCACTTCCTGTTTCCCCACTTCCGGTTTCCACTCGGAAATCCCCACTTCCGGCCTCCACTACTTCGGCCTACCCACTTCCGTTTTCGACTGAGAGATCCCCACTTCCGGCTTCCACACCTCCGGTTTACCCATGGACCTCCCCACTTCCGGTCTCCAGTCGGACCACCCCACTTCCGGTTACCACTCGGAGATCCCCACTTCCGGCTTCCACACCTCCGGTTTCCCCACGGACCTCCCCACTTCCGGTCTCCAGTCGGACCACCCGACTTCCGGTTACCACTCGGAGATCCCCACTTCCGACTTCCACACTTCCGGTCTCCCCACGGACCTCTCCACTTTTGGTTTTGACACTGACATCCCCACTTCCGGCCTCCACCCCTAGAGCATCCGCTGCTCCGACCTCTGCACTCCCGTCCTCCTCACTTCTGTCCTCCTCACTTCCGGCCTCCTTACTTCCGGCCCCCAGGAGGCTTGGCGGCGGCCGCAGGCGGGAACGACAGCACAAAGCCCACCGCACCTGGCTGGGCCCCACGGCGAACCCCCGTGACCCCGTGGTTACAACCCTGCACGGCCGTGGCCCGGATGCCCTCCCTTCCCGTCCTGCGGCTTCCCCTGACAGTGACCCCAGGACCTTTGACCTGCGACCCCCGGCCCCGCCCGCTGTGACCCCGCCTCGTGGCACCTGGAACGAGCTGGACACGGGTGAGCCTCAGTTTACCCATCTGTTTCCTGCAGGCTCTTGGCATGGGGGCGGGGGACTGAGGGGAGCCAGATGGGAGGTGGAGGTTAGCGGTCACAGGGAGGATACAAGACAGTCAGAGGTCACGGGGAGGTTAGGGGTCATGGGGGGTCAGAGGTCACAGGGAAGTCAGGGGTCACAGTCGGGTCAGCGGTTGCAGAGAGGTCAGAGGTCATGAAGAGGTTACGGGGAGGTGAGAGGCCATGGGCAGGTGAGAAGTGGATGGGAGGTCAAAGGTCATGGGGAACTCAGGGGTCATGGAGAGGTCACGGGGAGGTCTCGGGAGGGTCACTGGGAGGTCAGAGGTCATGGGCAAGCCAGGAGTCACAGGAGGTCAGAGGTCACAGAGTAGTCAGAGGTCATGGAGAGGTCACAGGGAGGTCAGGGGTCACTGGGAGGGCAGAGGGCATGGACAGGTCAGAGGTCATGGGGCGAAGTCCTTTACTCTGTCTGTCTGTTGTCTGTGTTCCTGGCCGTGTGGGGCACAGGATGACTGGGGAGACAAACACACACGCACGGAAAGACAGGCAGACAGACATAGAGCAGACAGATAGAGGGACAGATGGATAGACAGACAGACAGACAGATAGGTGGATAGACGGATGAATGGACGGATAGACAGAGCCATAGAGAGACAGACAGACAGATGGACAGAAGGTCGGATAGACAGGTAGACAGACAGTAGACAGACAGATGGACAGATAGGTAGACAGATAGACTGATAGATAGACAGAGCTATAGACAGATAGACAGAGAGATACATGGACAGATGGATGGAGAGACAGACAGACATGGAAACATACATGGTTGGATGGATGGATAGATAGGTAGACAGACAGAAAGCTGGATGGATAGATAGACAGACCAATGGACAGATAGACAGACAGAGCCATAGACAAAGAGATAGATGGACAGATGGATGGGTAGACAGACAGACAGACTGATGGATGTATAGACAGATAGGTAGACAGACACCAGACAGACGGATGGATACAGAGACAGGTGGACAGATGGACGGACAGAAGGACGGATAGACAGGTAGACAGATAGTAGATAGATAGAAGGACAGATGGACAGATAGATAGGTAGACAGACAGACAGACAGATAAACCAATGGACAGATAGACAGAGCCATAGAGAGACAGACAGAGAGATACATGGACTGATGGACGGATAAACAGACAGACTGATGGACGGATAGACAGAGCCATGGACAGACAGACACCAGAGACATGGACAGATAGAAAGAGACAGACGGACAGACCGACCAATGGAAGGATGGACAGACAGAGCCATAGAGAGACAGACAGACAGAGAGATACATGGACAGATGGATGGATAGACAGACAGACAGATAGAAACATACATGGTTGGATGGATGGATAGGTAGACAGACAGACAGACAGACAGACAGACAGACAGACAGACAGATAGATAGATAGATAGATAGATAGATAGATAGACAGACCAATGGACAGATAGACAGAGCCATAGAGACAGATAGACAGAAGAATGGACAGAGAGATGAACAGATGGACAGATGAACAGATGGATAGATGGACCAATGGACAGATAGACAGAGGCATACACAGTCAGAGAGACAGATGGACAGATGGATGGATAGACGAGTGGATGGATGGATGGATTGAAAGAGATAACATGGACAGGTGGGTGGGTAGACAGACGGACGGACTGATGGATGTATAGACAGATAGGTAGACAGACACCTGACAGACAGGCAGACAGATAAATAGAGAGACAGGTGGACAGACAGATGGACAGATAGCTAAATGGATGGACCAGTGGACAAATAGACAGAATCATAGATAGACAGACAGAGTAATGGACAGATAGACAAACAGAGCCACAGACAGAGAGTGAGAGAGAGAGAGAGAGAGAGATGGACGGAAGGAAGGATACACAGGTAGGTAGACAGACAGTAGATAGATGGATGGACAGATGAATGGACAGACAGATACATTGGTGGACGGAGCGACATAGACACATGGACAGATAGACGGATGGACTGATGGATGGATAGACAGATGGACAGACAGAGAGACAGAGGGACAGACAGATGGACAAACAGAGGGACAGAGAGACAGAGGGACAGATGGACAGAGAAACGGACGGACAGATGGACAGAGAAACGGACGGACAGATGGACAGACGGACGGACAAGTAGACAGACGAACAGACAGACTGACAGAGACAGACAGACAGAGGGACAGACAGACAGACATAGACAGACTGACAGACAGATGGATAGACAGACGGACAGAGAGATGGACAGCCGGACGGACAGACAGACAGAGGGACAGAGCACTGTCTCCGACCAGCACAGGGGCCCTTATCCAACGCCCTGTCCCTCTGTCCCTCCCTCCGTCTGTCTGTCCATCCCCAGGCGTGGAGCTGACCCCAGCGGCGCCCGACACGCATGGGACGGACACGAGTGGATCTGACGCTGGCACGATGGACACGCGTGGAAATGTCACACATGGATCTGAAACTCACACGATGGTCATGCGTGGAAAGGACAGGCGTGGACCTCACAGGAGCAAACTGGACACGCGTAGGCCTGCCACTGACTTGATGATCACGTGTGAAAATGTCACATGTGACATGGACACGATCAGATCCCTTCCACACTCACTGGACACGCGTAAAACGCACATAACTACATCTGACATGCGTGTAAATGTCACACGTGTAAATGTCACACGTGTAAATGTCACGCATGAAAGGGACACGATCATGTCCGTTATTCATAGGCCTAACCCCAGTGGAAATGTCACGCGTGGATCTGACTCTCAGATGATGGTCACACGTGGAAATGTCACGCGTGAAAGGGACACGATCAGACCCCTTCTGCGTGGACCTCACACTCTTAGAATGCACATACGTGGATCAGACACGCGTGCAAATGTCACGCTTGGATATGACAGGCGTGGAATGGACACGATCAGGTCCATTATTCATAGACCTGACACGCGTGAAAATGTCACGCATGAAAATGTCACGCATGGAATGGATGCGATCAGGTCCCTTCTGCATGGCCCTGATACTCTTGGACCGCACATGCATGGATCTGACATGCGTGTAAATGTCACGCATGAATCTGACACTCACACAATGGTCACACGTGGAAATATCACTCGTGAAAGGGACACGATCACATCCCTTCCACACTCACCTGATACACATGAAGCGCACATGCGTGGCTTTGACACACGTGGAAATGTCATGCACGCCTCCCCCGCTCCCCCCGTGCTGCGTGAGGCGCCCACGGAGTTGGTGTCGGCCCACGCGGGCCTCACCCTGCACCTGCCCTGCACAGCCCAGGCCTGGCCCCCTGCGGCCCTACACTGGCGTCTGCCTGACGGGACCCACGTGAGACCCGTGCATGTGCACACGCACCCTCGACTCAGCGACATCTACGTCCTCCCCAATGGCACGCTGGTGCTGCGCCGCCTGCAGGCCCCGCGCCATGCTGGTGAGTACGAGTGCGTGGCCGTCAACACGCTGAGCATCGCGAAACGCACTGTGCACGTCGAAGTCACGCCCGCGCACGCGCGTCTCCCTCCCAGCGTCCGACCCCGAGGCCCGCTTGCCACGCGCGTGCCCCACGGCGCTGACCTCACGCTGCACTGCCATGCGCGTGGGGACCCCGCCCCACGCGTGTTCTGGAGGCTGCCAGATGGGCGACTGGTGGATGCTGGGAGCAGGTGAGTGTGGGAAGTGGGGGGCATCCATCCATCCACCCGTGCATCTACCCATCCACACATCCATCCATCCACTCATCCATCCACCCATCCATCCACCCATCGATCCATCCACCCATCCATCCATTCATCCATCTACCCATTCATCCATCCACCCATCCACCCTTCTATCCATCCATCCACCCACCCATCCATTCATCCATCCATCTACCCATCCATCCACCCATCCATCTACCCATCTATCCACCCATCCATCCATCCACCCATCCATCCACTCATCCATCCACCCACCCATCCACCCACCCATCCATCCACCCATCCATCCATCCATCTACCCATCCATCCACCCATCCATCTACCCATCCATCCACCCACCTATCCATCCACTCATCCATCCACCCGCCCATCCATCCACCCATCCATCCATCCATCTACCCATCCATCCACCCATCCATCTACCCATCCATCCACCCATCCATCCACCCATCCATCCACCCACCTATCCATCCACTCATCCATCCACCCATCCATCTATCCACCCATAGTTGGGATAAAGATGATACCCCTTGATAGTTAATTGATAGAGGATGGATTAGACAGATGACATAGACACAGTAGACCATAGATAACAAATCGATTATCGATTAAATATTGATAGAGATGAGGTGGGGATGGTAGATCCATTAGCAGTGAATAGGTAATTGATAGGTCCTGGCTTGCCAGATCGCAAGGTAGAACCCTAGTGATCGATCATAGATGATCGATCAGGGATCGATACAAGATGAGTATTGGATGCATATGTCACATGTGCGAATAACTAACATTGGCTTCAAATTTGTCTTCCCTTCCTTATGGTCTTTCCTCCTATTACTTTCATCCCTCCTTCCTTCCCTCCTTCCCTCCTTCCTTCCCTCCTTCCCTCCCTCCTTTCTTCCTTCCCTTCTTCCTTCCTTTCTTCCCTCCTTCCCTTCTTCCTTCCTTCCCTCCGATCCTTCCTTCCTTCCCTCCAATCCTTCCTTCCTTCCCTCCAATCCTTCCTTCCTTCCCTCCAATCCTTCCTTCCTTCCATCCTTCCTTCCCTACATTCCTTCCTTCCTTCCCTCCAATCCTTCTATACTTCCTTCCCTCCAATCCTTCCTTCCTTCCAATCCTTCCATCCTTCCTTCCCTCCAATCCTTCCTTCCTTCCTTCCCTCCAATCCTTCCTTCCTTCCCTCCAATCCTTCCTTACTTCCCTCCAATCCTTCCATCTTTCCTTCCGTCCAATCCTTCCTTCCTTCCGTCCAATCCTTCCGTCCTTCCCTCCGATCCTTCCATCCTTCCTATCCTCCAATCCTTCCTTCCAATCCTTCCTTCCCTCCTTCCTTCCCTAAATTCTCTCCTTCCTTCCCTCCGATCCTTCCATCCTTCCATCCTTCCTATCCTCCAATCCTTCATTCCAATCCTTCCCTCCAATCCTTCCTTCCCTCCTTCCTTCCCTAAATTCTCTCCTTCCTTCCCTCCAATCCTTCCTTCACCCTTCCCTCCTTCCTTCCTTCCTGCCCTCCCTCCCTCTCCCCTCCCCAGCTCTGACATCCGGGTCCGCGCCTTTCCCAACGGCACGCTCTCCGTGCGTCCGGTGACGTCACGCGACGCGGGGGAGTATGTGTGCGTGGCGCGCAACGCGGCAGGCGACGCGCATGCACGGCTGCGCGTGGAGTTGGCGGCTGGGTCAGGCGCCTCCTATCTGCAACCCCGGCTTCCCGTGACCCCCGTGACCCAGGACGCCGACCCCAGGGAGGACTGCACTGCCCACCACCGCCTCCATGTCCCATCCGGTGTCCTGGGAGACCCGGATGTTCGGGTCGTGAGGCCTGATGGGAGTGTGGGGATCTGGGACCTGGGGCCTGGGTTAGACCTTGGATGTGTGACCACGGGTGGGGGGGCGGAGCCTGGGGCGGGTTCTTCCTCTTCCTCTCAGTCACTTCCTTCTTCCTCTTCCTCTTCATTTCCTGTTTTCTCTTCCTTTCCTTCCTTTTCCTCTCAATCACTTCCTTCTTCCGCTTCCTCTCAACATCATTCAACTTCTTCCTCTTCCTTTCCCTCTTCCTCTTCCTTTCCTGTTTCCTCTTCCTTTCCTTCTTCCTCTCCATCTCTTCCTTCCTCTTCCTCTCACCATCCTTCATCTTCTTCCTCTTCCTCTGCTTCCTCCTCTGCTTCTTTTCCTTCTTCCTCTTCCTTTCCTTCTTCCTCTTCCTCTCATCCCTTCCTGTTCTCTTCCTCTCAATCTCTTCCTTCTTCCTCTTCTTCCTTTCCTTCCTCTTCCTCTTCTCAGTCTCTTCCTTCTTCCTCTTCTTCCTTTCCTTCCTCTTCCTCTTCTCAGTCTCTTCCTTCTTCCTCTTCTTCCTTTCCTTCCTCTTCCTCTTCTCAGTCTCTTCCTTCTTCTTCACATTCTTTTCCTGCTTCCTCTTCTTTTCCTTCTTCTTCCTCTTCTCCATCTCTTCCTGCTTCCTCTTCTTCCTCTTCCTTTCCTTCTTCCTCTTCCTCTCAGTCTCTTCCTTCTTCCTCTTCATTACCTGTTTCCTCTTCCTCTTCACTTCCTGGTTCCTCTTCACTTCCTGCTTCCCCTTCGCTTCCTGCTTCACTTCAGGCTTCCCCTTCACTTCCTGCTTCCTCTTCGTCTCCCACTTCCGCCCCGCTACCCCCCGAACTCTCTGTCCCCTATGGCGCCCCCGTGACCCTCACGTGCCCCGTGACCCAGGGGTTGCGCGCAGTGACCTGGCTGACGCCGGCCTCGCAGCCCGTGGCCTTCACTTCTGGCCTGGAGGACGCCCACTTCCGGGTGCTGCCAGATGGGCGTCTGCGCCTGCGGGGAGCACGGCGGGCCGACGCAGGCACGTACACGTGCGTGGCGGGGCGGGGCCGGCGCGCCACCGTGCGCCTACACGTGCAGCTGCGGGCGCCGCGCATCCGGGTCACGCCTGACGTCCATGACGACGTGAACGACGACATCCGGGTCTCCCCCGTGGTGCGTCTGCGCATGCGCTGCCAGGCGGATGGCGTCCCCGAGCCCCGCCTGCTGTGGGAACTTCCGGGCGGGCTGGTACTTCCAGTCCCGTATCGCAGTCGCATGGGGGGAGGGATCAGCGTGGATGCGCGCGGGACATTGGAAATCCCGGATGTGCGTGCGCTGCGCAGCGGTGGCAGCGACGCCGTGGCGTGCGTGGCGCGCAACCCGGCGGGCGAAGCCCGGATGTGGGTGCGGCTGCCGCCATGGTGGGCGCGGGCTCTGCCCACTGTGGCGTCGGCTCCGCCCTCTGAGGCGTTTACTCCGCCCCCTGGTGCGCCAGCTCCGCCCCATCACACGCCTGCCCTGCCATCTTGGGCGCTGGCTCCGCCCCCTGGTGTGCTGGCTCCGCCCTCTGAGGCAGCTCCGCCCCCTGGCCCGCCTGCCCCGCCATCTTGGGCGCTGACTGCGCCCCCTGATGCGCCGACTCCGCCCCCTGGGGCAGTGTCGGGAGCGGCGCTGCGTGTGGCGCTGGGCGGCAGCTTCCGGCTGCGCTGCCCCATCTCCACGCTTCCGGTGTCCTGGCGCCTGCCCGGCGGGCTGGTGCTGCGTGGGCCGCAGAGGCGAGGCCGCTTCACGCTGGGCGCCGACGGCAGCCTGGAGGTGCGCGCCGCCTCGGAGCGCGACCGCGGCGCCTACGTCTGCCACTCCCACCCCGGGGCGCCGCCCGGACACGCCCCCCGCGCGCTGGAGACCCGGATGTTCAGCTTCATTCCCGCCACTAGGCCGCTGGGTGCCATGGCAGGGCAACGGACTGAGGAGACCCGGATGTGGGGCTTCATTCCCGCCGCTAGGCCGCGGCGTTCGGTTGCCGGGCAACCAAGTGAAGATACCAGGACGTTGGGCTCCACCGCAGCGTCTAGGCATCTGCGTTCGGTTGCCGGGCAACAGACCGAGAAGACCCGGATGTGGGGCTTCATTCCTGCCTTTAGGCCGCTGGGTTCGGTTGCCAGGAAAGCGCGTGAGACCCAGATGTCCAGCTCCAGCAAGACTCCTGGGCCCCAGCCGGAAGATGCCTGGATGTGGGGTTCCGAACCTGCGCGCGCTGTACAGAAGCTGCGGTCCGACCAGAGGCCATGGAGAGGCTAGGACCCGGATGTGGACTGGGAGGGACCCAGATGTGGACTGGGAAAGACCCGGATGTCACCTATCTCTGGGTCCACTGAGGGGCCAGGACCCGGATGTGGACTAGAAGGGACCCGGATGTCACTTTCTTCCATGTCCACTGACCCGGATGTGGCATGGAGGAACCGGATGTCACTTTCCTCCAGATGCACTGATGGGTCAGGACCCGGATGTGGACTAGGAGGGACCCGGATGTCACCTTCCTTCATGTCCACTGAGGGGCCAGTACACGGATGTGGACTGGGAGGGACCCGGATGTCACCCTCGTTTGCGTCCACTGACCCAGATGTGGCCTGGGGAACCCAGATGTCACTTATCTCCAGGTCCACTGAAGGGCCAGGACCCGGATGTGGACTGGGGGACCCGGATGTCACCCTCCTCCATGTCCACTCACCTGAAGGTGGCATCAGGGACCCGGATGTCACTTATCTCCAGGTCCACTGAGGGGCCAGGACCCGGATGTGGATGGGAAGACCCGGATGTCACCTATCTCCAGTTCCACTGAGGAGCCAGGACCCGTATGTGGACTGGGGGACCCGGATGTAACCTATCTGTAGGTCCACTCAGGGGCCAGGACCCGGATGTTGCGTGGGGAACCCGGATGTTATGTAAGTCCACGTCCATTAACCCGGGTGTGGACTGTGGCAGGGACCCGGATATATGCTGGACGGGACCCGGATATCACATCCATGGGCCTGGCTGTGGCGTGTGGAGTCCCAGATGTCACGCTCCTCTCCTTCTACTGACAGGGTCTAGGACCCGGATGTGGTGTGGGGATTCCGGATGTCAGGTCCCACCACATCCACTGATGGTCCAGGAACGAGATGTGGAATGGGAACTACCCGGATGTTAGGGACCTCCAGGTCCGTGAACCCGGATGTGGGCTGGGTACCCGGATGTTAGGGACCTCCAGGTCCATGAACCTGGATGTGGGGTGAGTACCCAGATGTTAGGGACCTCCAGGTCCATGAACGTGGATGTGGGGTGAGTACCCAGATGTTAGGGACCTCCAGGTCCGTGAACCCAGATATGGGGTGGGTACCCGGATGTTAGGGATCTCCAGGTCCGGGAACCCAGACGTGGAGGCGAGTACCAGGATGTCACTTATCTCCAGGCCCACTGGCAGGCGCCAGGACCTGGATGTGAGGGGTTTGGACCCGGATGTAAGGGTTGGGACCCACATGTGAGGGGTTGAGACCCAGATGTGAGAGGTGGAACCCAGATGTGGGCGGAGCAGGCGCTCCACACCTTGGCTCCGGGCTCCAGCTGTGCTTTGGGCCGTTGGGGTCCTTTCCCAGACTCGGAGGCAATAAAGCAGCCGTGCTGCTTCTGGATGGAATTCTTCCTCACTTCCGCCCCAGCGCAGGCCATGCCCTCCTGAAACCCTCACTTCTGCCCCAGCACAGGCCACACCCTCCTGAGACCCCTCATTTCTGCCCAGCACAGGCCACACTCTCATTTCCGCTCCTAGCACAGGCCACGCCCTCCTGGGGCCCTCATACATTCCCAGCACAGGCCATGCCCTCCTGAGACCCTCACTTCCTTCCCAGCACAGGCCACGCCCTCCTGAGACCCTCACTTCCGCCCCAGCGCAGGCCACGCCCACATAGGTCCCTCACTTCCGCCTCATTGCAGGCCACACCCTCCTGAGACCCTCACTTCTGCCTCATTGCAGGCCACGCCCTCCTGAGACCCTCAGTTTAGCTCCAGCACAGGCCACGCCCTCCTGAGTCCCTCACTTCCTCCCCAGCACAGGCCACGCCCTCCTGAGAACAGGCCACGCCCCCTGAGACCCTCACTACATTCCCAGCACAGGCCAAGCCCTCCTGAGTCCCTCACTTCCTCCCCAGCCCAGGCCACGCCCTCCTGAGCTCTGGCCACGGCCTACTGAGCGCAGGCCACGCCCTCTGGGCACAGGCCACCCTCCCTGACGGTCCTGACTATTATTGCAGCCTTCCATGTAGTTCTCGAGGTTTCCCGCCTCCCCTTCCTCCTGCCTCTGCCAGGCCTGGCAATTTCTTGGCGCCCAGCCCAGCAACTCCGGGCTTTTCCCTTCCTTCCCCGCCTTCCCCTTCAGCACCACATCCTGTTCCTTTCTAAGGAACAAAGGGGACTTTTATTTTGGAGGGGGGGAATGTTGTGCTTTCCAAGGAACAAGGGGACTTTTATTTTGGAGGGTTGTTGTGGAGTTCTGGCTGCTGGAGTGACTTGGACATTTGAGCCCTGCGAGCTTCCTGGCTGGCAGGGAGAGCAGCAGGCCCAGGCGCTGATGGCAGAGAACTGTGGATGTGAGTTCGTCCTCTGGGGAACACGGGGAGAGGTGTGGGGACCCGGGGTGGGAGGGCTTCGATTGTTCTATGAAGCCCCCCCCCAGATGTCCCACCATGCCCCGGGGTGGGGGTTGCAGGGCCCCGCCACAGGCCTGGAAAGACGAGGTGAGGGGCTGATGTACTGGTGGGGGCAACAGCAGCCTGGCCCTGGGGTGGCCGGATGTTACTCAGCTCTTCCCCACTTCCTGCTTCCAGCATTCTCTTCCAGGAAACGGGGAGCATCATGGGAAGGACGGGATCCTGGACGCCAAGTTGGTCAGGAGAGGGCCTGGAGGGAGGGGGAGTCCTTCCATCCCTCTTCCCATTCACCCATCCATCCATCCACCCATCCATCCATCCACCCATCCATCCATCCATCCACCCAACCATCCATCCACTCACCCACCCATCCATTCATCCATCCATCCATCCATCCATCCATCAATCCATATCCCCATCCATCCATCCACCCACCCACCTATTCATCCACCCATCCACCTATTCATCCACCCATCTATCCATCCACCCATCCACCTATTCATCCATCCACCTATTCATCCATCCATCCACCCACCCATCCATCCATCCACCCATCCAACCATTCATCCATCCACCCACCCATCCATCCACCCATCCATCCATACACCCAACCACCCATCCATCCACCCATCCACCCACCCATCCATCCATCCACCCATCCATCCATCCACTGTGCATCCATCCA
Organism: Dipodomys merriami; assembly: GCF_024711535.1. Classification (NCBI taxonomy): domain Eukaryota; kingdom Metazoa; phylum Chordata; class Mammalia; order Rodentia; family Heteromyidae; genus Dipodomys; species Dipodomys merriami. The sequence continues at coordinate 6,783,391 of NW_027206346.1, forward strand.
TCCACCCATCCATCCATCCACCCATCCACCTATCCATCTATCCATCCATACATACATACATACATACATCCACCCATCCACCCATCCATCCACCCATCCATCCATCCATCCACCCATCCATCCATCCACCCATTCCCCCATCCACTCATCAATCCAACCATCCATCCATCCACCCATCCATTCACCCATCCATCCATCCATCCACCCATCCACCTATCCATCCATCCATCCACCCATCCACCTATCCATCCATCCATCCACCCATCCATCCACCCATCCACCGCTCCTCCTCCTCTCTCTCCTCCTCAGGTCGCACAGCGGCTGCGCAGCCCCACCCCTCGCCTTCCTCCTCCTCCTCCTCCTCCCCCCTGGCCCCTGCGCAGGCCCCACCCACTCGCGCCCCAACTTCCTGCTGCTCTTGGCCGATGACCTGGGCCTGGGCGACCTGGACAGCTTCGGGAACCGCAGCCTGCGGTGAGCAGAGGGGGAGGCCCGGATGTGGGGCCTTAGTTACCCGGATGTGGGAGCTCAGATCCCTGGATGTTCCACCAGGAGAACTGTATAGACATCTAGTAACTCAGTTCCCCAGATGTTGGATGTTAGTGCCCCGGATGTTGGATATCATGTCCCGGGATGTTAAATCTTAGTACCCCGGATGTGGGAGATCATGTCCTCAGATATTGGACTTAAGTGCCCCGGATGTAGGAGCTCAGGTCCCCAGATGTTGGAGGTTAGTGCCCCGAATGTTGGAGCTCAGGTCCCTGGATGTGGGATGTTAGTGCCCCGGATGTTGGAGGACAGGTCCAAGGATGTTAGATCTTAATGCCCCAGATGTGGGAAATCAGGTTCTCGGATGTTAGATGTTAGTGCTCCGAATGTTGGAGATCAGGTCCCTGGATGTTAGATGTTAGTACCCCGGATGTTAGATGTCAGGTGCTCGGATGTTGAAGATCAGGTCCCCGGATGTTGGATATCAGGTCCCCGGATGTTACATGTTAGTATCCAGGATGTTAGAGCTCAGTTCCCCAGATGTTCCACCAGGAGAACTGTATAGACATCTAGTGGACCTCACGTCCCCGGATGTTGGATGTTAGGTCTCCGGATGTTGGAGTTCAATTCCCAGGATGTTGGATCTCAGTTCCCTGGATGTTGAAGATCAGATCCCCTGATGTGGGATGTTAGTGCCCCGGATGTTGGAGATCAGGTCCTCGGATGTTAAATCTTAGTATACCCCAGATGTGGGAAATCAGGTTCCCGGATGTTACATGTTAGTATCCCAGATGTTGGAGATCAGGCCCCCGGATGTTGGACCTCAGATCCCTGGATGTTGGATGTTAGGTCCCCGGATGTTGGAATTCAATTCCCTGGATGTTGGATCTTAGTACCTCGGATGTTGGATGTCAGGTCCCCGGATGTTTGAGATCAGATACCCGGATGTTGGGCCTTAGCTCCCCGGATGTAGGAGCCCAGTCCACAGATATAGATCTTAGTACTCTGGATGTGGGATCTCAGGGCCCCAGATGTTGGATCTTAGATCTCCAGATGTTGGCCCTCAGGTTCCCAGATGTTGGATGCCAGGTCCCCAGATGTTGGACCTCAGGTCCCCAGATGTTGGATCTTAGTACCCCGGATGTGGGATCTCAGGTCCCCGGATGTGGGATCTCAGGGCCCCGGATGTTGGAGTTTAGCTCCTGGGATGTTGGGCATTAGATCCCCGGATGTTAGACCCCAGGTCCCCGTATGTTCTTGGCTGTGACTCAGTTTGCTTCTCCCCACACAGCATCCCGCACCTGGACGGCCTGGCCCGCGATGGCGTGCGGCTGACCCAGCACCTGGCAGCAGCGTCCGTCTGCAGCCCAAGCCACGCAGCCTTCCTGACGGGACGCTACCCTGTGCGCCTGGGTCAGTATGGGGGGGTGGGACATCCGGGGAACGGAGGGAGCGGTGGGGGGGAGGCGGTGGGGGGGGAGGCGGGGGCGGGACATCCGGGGATCTGAGAGCCAACATCCAGGGTACTAAGATCCAACATCCGTGGACCTGATATCCAACATCTGGGGATCTGAGACCCAACATCCGGGGATCTAAAGCCCAACATCCGGGGAACTGAGCACCAACATCGGGGTACTGAGCTCTAACATCCAGGGACTTCATCTCTAACATCCGGGTTACTAAGATCCAACATCCGGGGATCTGAGCACCAACATCCAGGGCACTGAACTCTAACATCCGGGGACCTTATCTCTAACATCCATTGTACTAAGATCCAACATCCGGGGATCTGAGGCCTAACATTCTGGGAATTGAACTCCAACATCCGAGGATCTGACATCCACCATCCGGGATACTAAGATCCAACATCCGGGAACCTGAGCCCCAACATCCGGGGAACTGAGCTCCAACATCTGGGGATCTGAGGGCCAACATACCCGAATCTGAGCTCCAATATACGGGGTAGTAAGATCCAACATCCAGGGAACTGAGCTACAACATCCGGGTAACTGAAGTCCAACATCTGGGGTCCTGATATCCACCATACAGGGCACTGAACTCCATCATCCGGGGATGAGGGCCAACATCCGGGATACTAACATCCAACATCCGGGGACCTGAGGTCCAACATCCAGGGAACTGAGGCCCAACATCTAGGGCACTGAGGGCAACCAGAGGGAGGGGAGGACTTCTCCGAGGATCTCAGGTTCAAATCCCTGAGACTCTGGGACTTCCCCCCTGAACCACCAGGAAACCGGAAGTGATGCCATATTGGTTTCCCCCGAGGGCTCCCAGGGCTGGGGTCCTTTCCACCCCGGGTGGGCAGGTCCCAGGCTATCCCAGACACAGCAGGCCTTCCCCTTGAAGGTGCTAGATGCCCCCTCCTTACCCAGGACGCCATCATCACTGACCTAGGGTCCTTCTCCTCTCTCTTGGAAGGCATGGTGGGCGGCCGTGTCTGGCGGGCTGCCCACTTCCGAGATCACCTTCGCCAAGATCCTGCAGCAGCAGGGATATGCCACCGGCCTCATAGGTAAGAGAGAAGTCATCCATCCACCCATCCATCTATCCACCCATCCCCCATCCATCCATCCATCCATCCATCCATCCACCCATCCATCCATCCATCCACCCCTCCATCCATCCATCCATCCACCCATCCACCCATCCATCCATCCATCCACTCATCCATCCATCCATCCACCCATCCACCTATTCATCCATCCATCCATCCACTCACCCATCCATCCATCCATCCATCCATCCATCCATCCATCCACCCATCCATCCACCCACCCATCCATCCAACCATCCATCCACCCATCCACCCATCCACCCATCCATTCACTCATCCATCCATCTCTTCCCCTCCAGGCAAATGGCACCTGGGCCTCAACTGTGAGTCCCCCACTCACCACTGCCACCACCCCCTGAACCATAGGTTCGACTCCTTCTTCGGGGTCCCCTTCACCCTGATGGGGGACTGCCTGCAAGCGGAGCCCTCGGAGAAGCGAGCGTGTCTGCAAGGGCCCCTGGACCTGGGGGCGCAGCTGCTGCTTCTTTCCCAGCTCTGCCTGGCCGCTGGGAAGCTCACGGGCCTGCTGGGCCTGCGCTGGGTGCCCAGGGTGCTGGGCCCCGGATGTGGGGCCTTGCTCCTGGCCTGCACCTCCCGCCTCCTAGGTGTCTTCATCGTCCACGCCGACTGCTTCCTGATGAGGGATCACCAGGTCGTCCAGCAGCCTCTGAGGTTCGAGGCCAGCACGGGGCTGTTCTTGCGGGAGGCTGAGGCCTTCATCCACAGGTCAGCCTGGGGTCGGGGAGGGGGACAGATGCCATCTACTAGTTCTCTATAGTCAACTGGTAGACCTTAGATCCCCGGATGTACATCCAGTAGATCTCTATAGTCAACTGTCAACCTCAAATCCTGAATGTTCCACTAGGAGATCTCTATAGGCATCTGGTAGACCTCAGATCCCCGGATGTACATCCAGTAGATCTCTGTAGTCAACTGGTCAATCTCAAATCCCTGGATGTTCCATCAATAGATCTCTATAGACATCTGGTAGACCTCAGATCCCCTGATGTACATCTACTAGATCTCTATAGTCAACTGGTAGACCTCAGGTGCCCAGATGTATATCCAGTAGATCTCTATAGTCAACTGTCAACCTCAAATCCCCGGATGTTCCATCAATGGATCTCTATAGACATCTGGTAGTCCTCAAATCCCTGAATGTTATATCTAGTACATCTCTATAGACATCTGGTAGACCTCAGGTTCCCGGATGTTCCATCAGTAGATCTGCAGAGACATCTGGTAGAGTCAAGTCCCAGGATGTTACATCCAGTAGATCTCTATAGACATCTGGTAGACCTCAGGTCCTTGGATGTTCCATCTAGTAGATCTGTAGAGACATCTGGTAGACCTCAGATCAGACCACGATCAATCATTGGTAGTATTGATCAGATCATGATCGATTATTGGTAATAACTGTTCAGATGATGTTCGATTATTGGTAATAACTGATCAGCTCATGTTCAATTATTGGTATTATCGATCAGATGATGTTTGATTATTGGTATTATCGATCACATCACGATAGAATATTGGTATTATTGATCAGATCCTGTTCGATTATTAGTAATATCTGATCAGCTCATGTTCTATTATTGGTCATATCGATCAGATGATGTTTGATTATTGGTAATAACTGATCAGATCTGTTCGATTATTGGTAATAACTGATCAGATCACGATCGATTATTGGTATTTTCAATCAGATCACTATTGATTATTGGTATTATCGATCAGATCATGATCGATTATTGGTATTATCGATCACATCACGATCGATTATTGGTATTTTCGATCAGATCAGGATCGATTATCAATCATCTGATCGATTATTGGCAATATCTGATCAGGTCAGTTATTGGTGAGGTTATTGATGGTGGGGGCGGGGTCTGACGTGGGTCCGCAGGCACCAGGCCCGCCCCTTCCTCCTCCTCGTCTCCTTCCTCCACGTCCACGTCCCGCTGGTCACCTCACCCGCCTTCTGGGGCTGCAGCTCGCACGGCGCCTACGGCGACGTGGAGGAGCTTGACTGGATGGTGGGTGAGTGCAGGGGGGGAACTGAGGCACGGTGCGTGGGATGGGGGAAACTGAGGCACGGGGGTGGGGTGAGTGGGTTGGGGGAAACTGAGGCACGGAGATGGGGTGAGCGGGATGGGGGAAACTGAGGCATGGGAACGGGGTCAATGGGTTGGGGTAAACGGAGGCACGGTGCACTTGGATAAACTGAGTCACTGGGCATGTTGGGGGTAAACTGAGGCATGGTGCACTTGGGTAAACTGAGGCACGGTGCATGTTGGGTAAACTGAAGCACGGTGCATGTTCAGGGTGAACTGATGCACGGTGCATTTGGGTAAACTGAGTCACTGGGTATTGGGGTAAACTGAGGCACGGTGTATTTGGGTAAACTGAGTCACTGGGCATGTTGGGTAAACTGAGGCATGGTGCATGTTGGGTAAACTGAGGCACTGGGCATGTTGTGTAAACTGAGGCATGGTGCATGTTGGGTAAACTGAGGCACGGGGATGAGGTGAGTGGGTTTAGTAAACTGAGGCACTGGGATGGGGGTAAACTGAGGCCCGGTGAGCATTGGGGGTAAACTGAGGCACGGTGCCTGTTGGGTAAACTGAGTCATTGGGCATAAACTGAAGCACGATGGAAATTTGTAAACTGAGTCACGATGCATGTTGGGTAAACTGAGGCATGGTGCATGTTGGGGGTAAACCTAGGCACGGTGGACGCTGGGGGTAAACTGAGGCACGGATCCATTGCCCCCCCCACAGGGCGACTGCTGGTGGCGCTGGACGGCGCAGGGCTGGGGCGCCGCACCCTTGTCTACTTCACGTTGGATCACGGTGCCTCGCTGGAGGCCCGGGCTGGGGGCGCCCGCCTCGGGGGTTCCAACAGCGTGCACCGAGGCGAGGGGGAAACTGAGGCAGGATGGGCGGGGTCTCCCACGCGGCCCGACCCCGCCATTGACCTTTGCCCTTCGCTCCCCCCTTGCAGGTGGCAAAGGCATGGGTGGCTGGGAGGGTGGAATCCGGGTTCCCGGGCTGGCGTGCTGGCCCGGGATGCTGCCTGCAGGGCGCCTGGTGCCTGAGCCCACCAGCCTCATGGACCTGTTCCCCACCGTGGTGCGCCTGGCCGGGGGCTGGGTTCCGGCGGACAGGTAGTCGTTCGCCGGCCTGGGTCCCCACGGGGTGGGTGGGAAGGGGGGTCATCCGGGGCCTCAGGGATCCCGAGGGGGGGAGGCTGAGGCCTGCACATCCGGGTCTCTGGGGGCTCAGAAGCCTACACATCCGGGTCTCTGAGGGCTCAGACCTGCACATCCGGGTCTCTAAGACCCAAGACCCGGGGCTCAGGCCTTGACATCCGGGTCTCTGGGGGCTCAGAAGCCTTTACATCCGGGTAACTAAGGGCTCAGGCCTGCAAATCCGGGCCTCTGAGCACTCAGAAGCCTGGACATCTGGGTCTCTGAGGACTCAGGCCTTCATATCGGGGTCTCTAAGGCATCAGGGCTGCACATCCAGGTCTCTGAGTACCTAGGCCCAGGTCTCAGTCCTGGACATCCGGGTCTCTGAGGGCTCAGGACTGCACCTCTGGGTCACTGAAGGCTCAGAAGCCTGCACATCCGGGTCTCTGGGATCTCAGGCCTGCACATCCGGGTCTCTGGGGGCTCAGAAGCATGGACATCCGGGTCTCTGAGCGCTCAGAAGCTTGGATATTCGGCTCTCTGAGGCCTCAGGCCTACACATCCAGGTCTCTAAGACCAGAGGCCTGGGTCTTAGACCTGCACATCCGGGTCTCTGAGGGCTCAGAAACCTGGACATCTGGGTCTCTGGGATCTCTGGCCTGCACATCCGGACCTCTGAGCACTCAGAAGCCTGCACATCCGGGTCTCTACAGGCTCAAGCCTTGACATCCGGGTCTCTGGGGGCTCTGGCCTGCACATCCGAGTCTCTGAGCGCTCAGAAGCCTGCACATCCGGGTCCCGCAGGGAGGTGGACGGCCGGGACCTGATGCCCGTGCTGCTGAGGACGGCGCAGGCCGCAGGCCACAACTTCCTGCTGCACTACTGCGAGGCCCGGCTGCACGCCGTGCGCTGGTTCAACCGCCCAAGTGAGTGCCTCAACCTCCGCGGGGCCCCAGGGCGGGGGAGGGGGCTGCATGCGAGCGCGCAGGGACCCGGATGCAAGGCCTGGGGTGGGAGACCTGGATGTGGGAATCCTCGGATGTGGGAATCCCGGGATGTGAGGACCTGGATGGAAGGCATGAGATGGGAATCCCCGGATGTAAGGTCCCGGATGTGAAGTCCCCAATGGGAATTCCCGGATGTGAGACTCCAGATGTGAGGTAGTGGATGAGAATCCCTGGATGTGAGGCCCCGGATGTGAGATCCCGGATGTGAGGCCTCGGATGGGAATCCCCAGATGTGAGGCCCCGGATGTGAGGTCCCAGATGGGAATCCCTGGCTGTGAGGTCCCGGATGTGAGGCCCCGCATGTGAATCCCCGGATGTGAAGTACCGCATGTGAATCCCCGGATGTGAGGGCCTGGATGTGAATCCCTGGATGTGAGGTCCTAGATGGGAATCCCCGGATGTGAATACCCAGATGTGAGGTCCTGGATGGGAATCCCGGATGTAAGGTCTTGCGTGTGAATGCCCTGATGTGAATCCCCGGATGTGATGTCCTGGATGTGAATTCCCGGATGGGAATCCCCGGATGTGAGGCCCCGGATGTTACTCCTTTCTCCCCACCCCCCGCAGGCTGCACGGTGTGGAAGCTGCACTTCGCCACTCCGTGCTTCGACCCGCCGGGCTCGGGCGCCTGCCTCGGTTTCCCTGCCTGCGCCTGCTCCAGGCGGTGCATGACCCGCCACCGGCGGCCACTGCTCTTTGACCTGACGGCGGACCCGGGGGAGACCCGCCCGCTGCGGGGCCCGATGGCGACGCGCAGGCGCGTGGAGGCTGCAGTGGCCCGGATGCTGCGCACGTGCCGCCCCCTCGCGGCCCCGCCCCTCGCCCCTGCACACAACACCTGGAGCCCGCGCCTGCAGCCCTGCTGCGTGCCCGGACCGCTCTGTGCCTGCGACCACCTGATCCCCGACCTCTGACCCCGACCCGACCCCCAACCCCCAACTGCCCGGTGCTACGGCAGATCCTGGCCTGCGCCTCTCACATCCAGGGACTCACATCCGAGTATTAAACATCCGGGTATACTCAAATACAGAGATTCCCACATCCGGGGATTCCCACATACAGACTCTCCACATCCAGGGATTCCTACATCTGGGGATTCTCACATCCGGGGATTCTCACTTCTGGGGACTCACATCCGGGGATTCCCGGGGATGTATTCACACATCCGGGGAATCCTACATCCGGGGACTTTTACACCCGGAGAGTCTCACATCCAGAGACTCTCACATCCGGGGATTCCCACATACAGACTCTCACATACGGTGATTCTCACATCCGGAGATTCTCACATCCAGAGATTTCCACATCCGGGGATTCTCATATCCGGGGATTCCCACTTCCAGGGATGCTCAGACCAGGGAATTCCCACATCTGGGGAAATCTCACATCCAGAGACTCTCACATCCGGGGATTCTCACATTTTTGGATTTTCACATCCGGGAATTCTCAGATCCAGGGATTCTCACATCCGGGGATTCCCACAGCCAGGGATTCTCACATCCAGGGATTCCCACATCTAGAGATTCCTACATCCCGGGATTGTCACATCCGGGGACTTTTACATCCAGAGACTCTCACATGTGGGGACTCTTACATCTGGGAACTCCTACATCTGGGGATTCCCACATCCGGGGATTTTCACATTCAGAGAGTCTCACATCATGGGATTCTCAGACCCAGGGCTTCACATATCCTGGGACTCTCACATCCTGAGCCTCTCATCCTGGACCTCCACCTCGGGCCTCCCATCCAGGGCCTTTCCCTAGCCTCCCATCCGGAGCCCTGTCACATCCGGGCCTCTCTCCTCTAGCTTCCCACACAATAAAACCTCGTGAGCACCGTACCGCACGGCAGGGTCAGCGGTCACGGGGGTCAGAGGCCGGGCACTGGTCCTGCCTTCCATTTCAGGTCATTTCCAGTTGTTGCTAGCATACAGGGCTGGTCCTGCCTTCCATTTGAGGCCATTTCCGGTCATTGCTATGGTATAGGACTGGTCCCGCCTTCCATTTCAGGCCACTTCCAGTCGTTGCTAGGGTATAGGACTACTCCCACCTTCCATTTCAGGCCACTTCCGGTCATTGCTAGGGTATAGGACTAGACCCACCTTCCATTTCAGGTCACTTCCAGTCGTTGCTAGGGTATAGGACTAGTCCCACCTTCCATTTCAGATCATTTCTGGTGGTTGCTAGGGTATAGAACTAGTCCTGCCTTCCATTTCAGGCCATTTCCGGTGGGTTGCTAGGATACAAGCTTGGTCCCGCCCTCCTCCAGGACGTCCCACCACCTAGATTCACACCTGATTGGCTTATTCCATGAAAGCCCTCCCTCACTTTCCTAATTCCCTTGTCATTGGTCCAGCTGTAAGACACGCCCCTTAGCCCCCCCACAAATCCAACTCGCTGCTGATTGGACCTCACACCACAGTCCTCCTAACTACGTGAACTCGGATTCAGATTGGCCCAGCGGGATTGGAGATGTGGGGTACCTGGATGTTGGACCACTCTGGGGGGGGGTGGTTGGGTGGATGGATGGGTGGATGACCAGGCCTTCAAACTCTTCCCCTTCTGTGCCTGTCCCAGGGGACCCCAATGACCTCTCCAGGGATTGACCCAGGTGGGCCTATAGCTCCTTATTGCAGTAGGATAAGTCATGTCGGAGGTCTGTGTCTCCCTAGGCCTAGGATGCATTGCACCTGCATGATATCCAGGTCTTCTCTGGAGGGAGGGCCCCATTGGCTTCCCCGGGGACTCCTCCAGCCGCACCCCCTGCTCTGATTGGCTGACACGCCTGTCTCCCACCCAGGGAAGCTGCGGGTCCAGTTCGGCCTCTTCCTTGGGTGAGGTTAAAAGGCAGGGCGTGCTGTCCATCATCTCTGGGCCCCACCCCCTGCCAAGCCAATAGCTGGAGACTCGATCTGTGTGAAGCCACGCCCCTTCGTGGCTAGTTCTGTGGACTCTGTTTATGCCCATCACCCAGAGGTCCCGCCCACTAGTGAATGTATGGGCGTAGGGGCTGTCCTTCACTTCCAGGTCCCGCCTCCTGGCTGTTGGAAGGCCACAGGGGCTGTCTGTCTCTTCCAGGTCCTGCCCCTGGCTGTTGGAAGGCCATAGGGGCTGTCTGTCACCTCCAGGCCCCGCCCCCTGGCTGTTGAAAGACCACAGGGGCTGTTTGTCTCCTCCAGGTCCCACCCTCTGGCTGTTGTGTGGACATTTGTCCTGTCTGTAACCTTCAGGCCACGCCCCCTTGCAATTAGATGGCCACACGGGCTGTCATTCACCTCCAGGCCACGCCTCCTACGCCATCTTACGTCATGTCAAGCCGAGGCCCCGCCCACAAGTGACTGACGGGACGCTCTAGCTGTCCATCACAATCCTGTCCCGCCCTGCGCCTGTCTCCACACTGCACAGACGCCAGAGGGGAAGGAAACGCTGCGCATGTGCAGGGAGTGGCTCCAAAGGGGCGGAGCCTACGCATGCACAATGGAAAGATGGGTTGGGCAGACAGGCCTGACAGCGCGCATGCACACTTTATGTTGATTTTATTCGTCCTTCCCCCTCCAGGCTCCTTCCACTTCTGCTTCCACCTGCTGCTTGAGGCCCCAGGTTCGAATCCAGCCTCACACCGGGGCGGGGCCTGGTGGGGGAGGGGAGGCACAAGCTGCAGCCACCCGCGGGGGATCATGTGAGGCCCCGCCCCATGCCTCTCCTCATCCGAGCACCCTGGGAGGGGGTGGTTCCCACCTGCATCCTGGCCCGCGCCCCGGAAGCAGCGTCTGCGACCTCCAGACTAGAAGTAGGTGATGGCGGCACCCACCAGGGCCACGACCACCACGGACACGATGGGGGACACGACATGGGCCAGCGCGCTGCCTGGAGGGAGCGGGACTGGACCCGGAAGTGCGGGGGAGAACACACCCGGGAAGGGCGGTGGGGCGCCTCCCTGCAACTTCCGGTCGGGAAGTGCCCAGAAACAGGAAGCGAGCCAAGGTGAAGGGGGGGGACAAGGGTGCCTGACCGGAAGTGCTATCACAGCCTTGACTGGAAGTGTCCATGAACAGGGACCGGAAGTGCCCATAGTCAAGACCAGAAGTTGTTATATACTAGGGACCGGAAGTCTCCACAGTCAAGACCGGAAGTTCCTACACACTAGGGACTGGAAGTGCCCTTCCAATCAGGACCGGAAGTGCCTTTCCCATCAGGACCGGAAGTTTCTCTACACTAGGGACCGGAAATCACCAGTCAGGATGGGAAGTTCCTATGTACTAGGGACTGGAAATCTCCACAGTCTAAACCGGAAGTTCCTATACACTAGGGACCAGAAGTTCCCATAGTCAATACCAGAAGTTCTTATACACTAGGGACCGGAAGTTCCTCTACACTAGGGACTGGAAGTGCCCTTCCAATCAGGACCAGAAGTTCCTATACACTAGGGACCGGAAGTGCCCTTCCAATCAGGACCGGAAGTTCCTGTACACTTGGACCAGAAGTCCCCATAGTCAAGACCAGAAGTTGTTATATACTAGGGACCGGAAGTCTCTACAGTGAAGACCGGAAGTTCTTATACACTAGGGACCGGAACTCCCCATCGTCAGGGCCGGAAGTGCCCATAGTCAGGACCGGAAGTTCCTATATACTAGGGACCAGAAGTGCCCAGTCAAGACTGGAAGTTCGTATATACTAGGGACCGGAAGTGCCTTTCCAATCAGGACCGCAAGTTCCTATACACTAGGGACTAGCAGTCCCTAGTCGGAACTGGAAGTTGTTATATACTAGGGACCGGAAGTTCCCAATCAGGACTGGAAGTTCCAATACTCTGGACCGGAAGTTCACATACTGTCAGGAGTGGAAGTTCTCATGCAGGCCGGAAGTCCCAAGACAATCTGTACTGGAAGTCCCCAGGAACTCAGAGACCGGAAGTTCCTTTTCTCTCCGGACCGGAAGTTCGCACTGAGACCGGAAGTGGAGTCGGCAGCGGTCCTGAAGGCCGTGGGTCACACCCGGGCCCAGATCACGAGGGACCGGAAGTGGGGCGGTCGAGGGGGCGGGACTTACCTTGGGGGGGGTCTCCGTGGATCACATGTTCATTGCCAGCACCTGGGGGAGAGGGGGAGGAGAGACGCGGCCCTGGGAGCTCGGCCTCCACATCTGGGTCCCTACATCCGGGTTCCCTACATCCAGGTCCCTACATCCGGGTCCCCACATCTGAATTCCTACATCCGGGTCCCTCCATGCAGGTCCTTACATCTGGGTCCTTACATCAGGTCTCTACATCCAGGTCCCTACATCCGGGTTCCTTACATCCGGGTCCCTACTTCTGGGTCCCTACATCCGGGTCCTTACATCCAGGTTCCCTACATCCAAGTCCCTACATCCAGGTCCCTACATCCCTTCCTCCTCATTCGCATCTTCTACATCCGGGTCTCCTCCCCCTGCCTTGGTTTCCCCGTCTTACCGTGTGAGCCTCCATAGCCTCCACCGCCACCTGTGAACAGAGGGGGCGGGGTCAGCCCGGCTTCCACATCGGGTTCCCTACATCTGGGTCCTTACATCGGGGTACTCACATCCGGGTCCCTACATCCGTGATCCCATGTCTGGGTCCCTACATCTGGGCCTCTACATCCGGGTCTCCACACTGGGGTCCCTACATCCGGGTCTCTACATCCAGGCTTCCACATCCGGGTCCCTACATCCGGATCTCTACATCTGGGCCTCCTCACTGGGGTCTCTACATCCGCGTCTCTAAACTGGAGTCTGCACATCCGGGTCTCCACACTAGGGTCTCTACATCCGGGTCTCCACACTGGGGTCCCTACATCCGGGCCTCTACATCTGGGTCTCCACATTGGGGTCTCTACATCCAGGCTTTCACATTCGGGTCCCTACATCTGGGTTTCCATGTCTGGGTCCCTACATCCGGGTCCCCAAATCCGGGCCTCCACACTGGGGTCCCTAAATCTGGGCCTCTACATCCGGGCCGCTCCATCCCCAGCCTCCACATCCGGGCCTCCCCCCCTTCCATGTCCTCATCTCCTGCGCCTGGCGGGGGTCGGGGCTGGGGTGGAGGCCGGCATCGGGGCGGGAGGTGACGTCTGCGGTGAGAGAGCAAGGGAAGATGGAGGCCGGCCTCCCCCCCTTACCCCCTTCCTTCCCCTGATCCCTGACCCCCCTGACCCCTCCTGACCCGCCCACCTCCATCCCGACCCGGGGGTCGCGGCCTGGGCGGGTTGAGCAGCTGCGGGTACAGCCCTGTGTGCCAGGAGTGGGCCATGCCTCAACTTCCCCACCCTGAGTGGGCCTGGTGTGGGGAAGGGGGGGAGGACCCCACTCACCTGAACTGGGCTTCGGGGTGGGATCTGCGGGCGAAGAGAGAGAGGGTGGTGACCCCTGACCTCCCCTGACCCCTCCCTGACCCCCCCTGACCCCTGAACCCAAGGCCTCAGTGGGTGGCAAAGGGTCACATGGGATTCAGGCCCACAGCTGGATCAAGGCCCCACATGAGGCCTAGCGGCCAGGGTGAAGCCATGGGGGGGAAAGGTGAGAGGTCAGGACTCACTGGGTCATCCAGGGCGTCGGCGAGGTCAAAGTCAGCCTGGCCTGAGGGGGGAAGAGGATGGGTGCTGGGGACGGACGGACGGATGGGGAGACAGACAGACACAGAGACGAACAGACAGACAGACCGAGAGGATGACACACAGACAGACAGACAAGGGATGGACAGATGATCAAGACAGGACAGACAGATGACAGACAGAAGAAGCAGATGGACAGCCAGGTGGACAGAACAAGAGGCAGACAGACAGAGAGGAAGACATGGACAGAGAGGAGACAGACAGACAGACACAGGACAGATAGACCCAGACAGAGAGACTGAGAGGCAGGCAGACAGACAGACAGACACAGAGATGGACAGACAGACAGACCAAGAGGATGACACATGGACAGACAGACAGACAGAGCCAGAGGCAGATGGACAGACAGACAGACAATGAGACAGACAGAGAGGAGACGGACAGACACATGGACAGATAGGGGCCCAGACACAGATGGACCTGCAGACAGACAGAGACAGACAGATGCAGAGACCGAGGGACAGACAGACAGACAGACAGACAGACAGACAGACAAGGGATGGATGGATGACCAAGACAGAACGAATAGATGGACGGACAGACAGACAGGAGAAGCAGATGGGCAGCCAGGTGGACAGAAAGACCAAGAGGCAGACAGACTGCGAGGAGACAGACAGCCAGACAGACCGAGAGGAGATGGACAGACTGACAGAAGCAGATGGACAGAGACACAGACAGACAGACTGAGACACAGATGGACAGACAGACAGACAAACAGACACAGAGACAGACAGGCCAACAGGACCAGGCCCTGGCCTCCAACAACCTGGCCCGACCTGAAAATCCACTGCCACCTCCCCACCCCACAACCCCAGCCCAGCCCCACGCCCTAAAGTGGGGGACCCGAAACCACCAGGAGAGGGGGGGAAACTAGAAACCACCAAAGAGGGACAACTGGAAACCACCAAACTGGGGAGGGAACTAGAAACCACCAAGGTGGGGGAACTAGAAACCACCAAAAAGGAGAGAACTAGAAATCACCAAGGGAAGAACTAGAAACCACCAAGGGGGGAGAACAAGAAACCACCAAAGAGAGTGGGGGAACTAGAAACCACCAAGGCCTCACCCCGGCCTCCTGGGCCCAGGCCGCAGAGCAGGGCGGCCAGCAGCAGCAGCAGCAGCAGCACAGGTCCTCCTTGAAACTTACAAGGCTATGGTCAAAGTCACCCTAAGCAGGAAAGTCCTTGAAACCCCTGTCCAAATTCAGTGCCAACAAAGCCAGAAGTAGAGCCGTGTGGCTTCACTAGTTGAGGCTAGCCTTGAGAAAAGCAGTTCATGGACTGTGCCCAGATCCTGAGTTCAAGGTCTGGGACTGCCAACAAACAGACATACACAACAATCTGTGCAGCCATCCAGCTAAAGCACGTCACCCTCTTGTCCCCAACTGAATTGGACAGAGTTCCCTGGGAAAGGGGCTGGGGGAGCCACTGTCATCTTGACTCTGCCCATTCTGCATGCATCACAGGATTCCGGCCACACCCCCATTATTTCATGGTTCTTTTTGACCAATGGGATACAAGAATAGTGGCCATGCCCACATTCCATGCTGCCTGGTAGATGGACTAGGCTCTATTAGAACACTCGGAGGCTGAGATCCACAGGGGGAAAATCCTGCCACAGGAGCATGGGCCCGCTGCAGGCACCCGGGCCACCAGGCAGCTCAGTGACAGACTGAGCTGGAGCCACAGGCCCTCTGCCCCATGAGCTGCCACCACAGCATGCATGGGGATGGGAAGAGGGACACATGGGCATCTGAAAAGAAAATCTGCTTCCTCCATGACCTACCTGATGAGGTGGACTTCCAGAGTCCAACAGGTGAGCTCCACCATTGATGCAGCCAGCTTTCGGCACACATCCGAACCATCGAGGAGTCCCTCATGGTATGTAAAGAGCAGAGGTTGGTCTTGAGTGAGCTGTGTTGGGAGAAAGCCCAGTGCATGCACTGGCTGTCCCAGGAGAAGATGGAGAAGAGGACAGTGCTGTGGGAGCTGCTGTTGCTCCTCACAGGGGAAGGCACAGACAGCAGTCCCCAGATGCCAGCACAGGCTGAGCTCCCCACCACCAGCACTGCTTCAGATGCCTCAGGGCCTGTGGTAGGTGAAATGAGGGAGGAGCAGAAAGGTTTTGAAGAATTGCAACTTGAAGACAGCATGGAAACTGCCAGAGGAGAGGTCAGGGTTCCCGACCCCATAGTGGACTCCCCCAAGGAGTATGTCCTGCCCCAGATGCCCCACATCCAGATCTGCCCACAGCTCCCAGGCTCAGAGGAGGAGTGCTCCCCCACTTTCTCCTGTAAACTGATGTGGATGATGACTCTCTATGCGACATACTGACTCTCATAAGCCTTGGCAGCCACCAGAAGTAGGTGGCCAGGTGGCTTTCTCTCAGGCCTCCATCAGCCGGGTGATGGGGAGGTTAAACTGGGGGTCAGGTAGGGCAGAGGCTGCCAGGAGGTGGCCCAAACTCAAGGGTTATCTAATGGCCCATTGGTGGCCAGGAAAGAGGCCCATGTTATGCTTATCACAAAGAATAAATTGTTTTCAAAGCAAAATAAAAAGCCACCAACAAAGATTTGTTCTTCCAGTCCTGGGGCTTGAACTCAGGGCTTGGCCATTGTCCTGAGCTCTTTTTGATCAAGACTGGCACTCTACCAGTTGAGCCCCACCTCCCTTTCCAGCCTTTTCTGTGTGGAATAGAACCCAGGGCTTCAGGCATGCTAGGTGACCACTCTACCACTGAGCCACATTCTCAGCTAGGATGATTCTCCCCCCTCCCAAACCCATATGGCAATTCCTCAGATAAATAGGAAGTAGGTGGTGGTGTATGCATCAAATACCTAGGCCAGCAGCCATCAGGCTTAGTGGGAAAAGATTGTAGTGTAGAAATCTCTGATTTTGCATGCACGTGGTGTGTGTGTGTGTGTGTGTGTGTGTGTGTGTGTGTGTGTGTGTGTGTGTGTGTGTGTGTGTGTGTGTGTGAACTCAGGGCATAGGCTCTATCCCAGAGTTTTCTTGCTCAAGGCTAGTGCTCTACCACTTGAGCCACAGCCCCACTTGCTTTTGGATGGTTAATTGTAGGTAAGAGTCTCAAGGGCTTTCCTGTCCAGGGTGGCTTTGAATCATGATGGGGGCCCCAAGGAAGCAAGAGTAAACACAACTCTCAAGTACTATCCCTATGGTGGGCTACTCCTGCACCCTGGGGGCCAGATGTGAAACATGCGGCCCTGTGCCATCATCCTCTAGAGTTCAATTTGGGGAAGTGACCAGAGCCAAGCTGACTTTTGCTCACCCTGATTGCTGATGCCAGAGCAGGTCTGTTCCACCCTAGGCCAAGAGAGCTCCTGGAAACCTGGCTTACCACGGGCACAAAAAAGGGAGAGGTCAGCTCCAGGCTGAGCTAAGAGCCTTTGCCCACAGATACCCCAACTTGGCCTTACTTATCACCATAAGACCTGCCAAAGAACAACCCAAAAAAACAAAATTGGAGCTGTGCCTCCAAGTGGTAGAGCTCTAGCATTGAACCAAAGAGCTCAGGGACAGGGCCCCCAAGCTTTGAGTTCAAGACCCCAGCTGACCTTCCCCCATAAAACACAGGTTGTCTAAATGTGAATTATTATGATTTGTGCAGTATTTCTGAAGAATGGTGATACTGAAGAAAGCACCCTAATTCTAATGACAGCTGAATTTGTGACATACAGCTATGTGCTGAGTCCTTCACAGGGCACTATTTGCTGGGTCCTTCCCACATGGGGAGTCCTCAAAAAGGTGCTGTTTGGTGAGTCATCCCAAAGGGTGCTATGTGCTGAGTCCCTGAGAAGAGTGGGCCATCCTGGGTTTTTCAAAGGGTGCTGTGTGCTGAGTCCATTACACAACGTACTGTATGCTGAGTCCCTCAAAAGGTGTGGTGAGCTACTGCATCCCAAAGGGTCCTGCTATGTGCTGAGCCCTTGCGAAGAGAGGGATGAGGTGAGTTTTTTGAGTGCTGTGTGCCGAGTCCTTTACACAGGGGGCTGTGTACTGTACTTCAAATGGTGCTGTTTGCTGATTGCTTCCACAGTATGGTATGTGCTGAGCCCTTCAAAATTGTTCTATGTGCTGATTTTTTTGAAGGGTGCTGTGCACTGGATGTTTTACACAGGGTGCTTTATACTCAGCCCTTCAAAGGGTGCTGTTTGCCGAGTACTCTACCCAGCATACTACATGCTGAGTCCTCAAAGGGAGCTGTGTGCTGAGTCCTTTACACAGGGTGCTTTGTGCTGTTTTTGGAAGTGTGCTGTGTGTTGAGTCATCCCAAAGGGTGCTATGTTCTGAGTCCTTGAGAGGTAGTTATCCCCAACACTCACACACACACACACAAACACACATACACACACAAGTTTCACTATGCACCTGCTTGGTGTGTGGAGTGGAGGGGGATGGAGGAGAGTCTCCTCCAGGAGTGGGGCTGAGGGGAGATTTGATCTCCCGGACCAGTACTGGGGGTGGGGGGTAGTGCTGAGCTGAGGTAAGGCTGCAATTGCCATGGTCTGGAAGCCTCAGGGCCCAGCCAGGGCTGCAATTGTGGCCAGGGCTGGGGGGCTGGGCCCAGGGGAGGAGGGGCAGGGCCCAGGGGCACACTTTTGTGGCAGCAATGGCCAGGGGCCCAAGGGGGCAGGGGTGTGTGCGCAGCAGGGGCGGGTTTGCCCAGGAGAGGAGTGTGGGGCAGAAACAGAGCTGGGAGAAGAGCGAGCATGAACACAAGCACCAGTGGAAACGGCTTCAGTGGCTGGCGGCTGCTCCGATCATAGCGTGGGTCCTGGCCGGTTGCATAGAGCATGCAGAGCCTGCATGGCAGGCTATGGCCGCGTGTAGCCCCTCGGAGACGTAGCAGCCATGGCGGCCTTGAGTCTGAGGTCCCGGTTAGGGGAGCACAGGAGAGTCAGCAGCTGCTGAGGCAGAGACGGCGGCCACAGGGGAGGAGGCCATTGAGGGGGCGACAGCGGCTGAGGAGAAGGAGAAGAGGCTGAGCGCTGCCCGGCCATGCACCAGCAGACACCCCCCCCCCCCCCCGCTCCTTCCCAGCAGCGCTGCCTTTCAAACATGGTGCTGCAGGCTCGGACTGGTGGAGCCTCTTGCAGTCACCTGGCGGAGATGGCGCACCCCTGTGGGGCTTGTGGCCTTGACTTGGTCCCCGCCCCAGGTCCTCAGACTCAGGTCGCACACCCAGAGTCGCAGCCTACAGCTTCTCCCAGCAGCTCACGTGAGTGGCCGCCCTGCAGGCCAGCACCTGGCGTGACCCCTGCACCTTGTGACTCCACCACTCTACCCCTTCCACCCCACCCCCGCGGACCCTGAACCTTACCTCTCGCCTCCCCTCTCCTGTCCTACCTGCATCTCCCCAGCACCCCACAGTCCGCCCTGGCTCTGCCACAAATGCACCCCAGGGGTGGGGGTTGGAGCTGGGTGTTGACCTGGGGATCCCAACCCCATCCCTAGCATCCAGTGTCCCAGGAAAATGGGAGCTGCAGGGATGGGTGAGGAGCACCCATCCAGGGGCACCACAGAGCCCCTGGTCTGGAGCAGTGGGAGCCACACAGCCATGCATCTGCACCCTTCCTCTCCCTGGTGGGAACCTGCTGCCTTTAGTCAGAGATGGGGAGCAGCACCTCCACACCTGCCTTCTTAGATCTTTTCCTTTTTGCTGGGGAGGGGGGTGTTGGATACAGAAGATAGGCCCCCTTGCTGTGTGAGCCCTTATTTTCTGTGCTCAGTCACCCTTTCACCTGAGGACATTCCCAGAAGAGCCCACTAGAGAGGTGAGGGCACTGGGGTCAGATAGAAAGTGGATATTTGGGAGAAACACACACCCCCTCTGAGAAACATACACCAGCCTGTACCCCCAACCCCAGCTGTCAACAGTTCTGACTGGGTGATCACATTTCCCAGCTCTGCCAGCTTCTGGTAGTGCTCCCAGTCCATCTGGTCTCCTTGTCCTCCCCAAGAATCTGCCAAGTCGCCCCAAAGTATGTAGGCTGAAAGTAGGGACTCTATCCATGTATATAGACTTTAGGACCCCATCAAAGTCCCCAACAACGCCCCCACCCCAGGTCATACACCACTCTGGAGGCACCATGACCCCCTGCTTTGTTTTCTGTCCAGGATCTGAGGAGCCATGTGTCTCGGGACTCCTTCACCCAGCGTCCTGGCCTAGGGTTTTGGTGAATGAGGAGTCAAAGCTGGATGTTCCCAAGAGGAAGGGGCTGGCAATGGAGAAAGGGGGAGGCAGGATGGTTCTGCATAATTAGAGCATTGTTCCCCTTGGGTGGTTGCCCCTGGTTCTGACAAGGGAACCCCTCTGCTCAAACTGGTACATTGCTCAGATGAGAAAGTAACAAACTCCAGAAAGGCACTGCTCTGAGTCTGTGTTTATGTGTTTGTGTGTTTGTGTCTGTGTGTGTGTGTGTGTGTGTGTGTGTGTGTGTGTAAGAGAGAGAGATGAGTCTTCTGTCACTGATTTAGATTTGTGTTTGTGTTTCTGTGTGTGTGTGTGTGTGTGTGTGAGTGTGTGTATGTGTGTGTGTGTGTGTGTGTGTGTGTGTGTGTGTGTGTGTTTGTTGGGAGAGCAGGCAGGATGAGAACAATGAAAATATATTTAAGTCACTGGGTCTAGAAAGAGCAAAAGCATTTTATTTGTTGTTCTTTTTTCATTAATGACCATTAGGAGACCAGCCACAATTTTTGTTTTCTCTTTCACCGTTTCATGGCTCCTTTAGGGAAGGTTTCAGTAGATGTTCCTTTCCACCTCTTTCTTCCCCTTTCCTGCAGCCCACAGTAACTCCTGGGCCTGAATGGGTCTCCCCTAGGAGGCCTGTGTGAACCACAGACCAGTGTGGACACCTGCTCTTCTGTCTTCAGCCAGAAGGCTCATGAGGCTACTGTGACCACAGCCGCACTCTTCCAGCCAGACAGTCTGCTCTGGTGTGTATAGTTGGAGCTAATTCAAGGTTGGGAATGAGTCTGCCAAACATAAATAGGGAACGAGATGGGGGTAGTAGGGCAGGGGCTGTGAATCTAGGAGGGTCTGGGAAGTGACGATCGGTGTGACATGGCAGATGGTTCACCACGACCAAGGATGAGAGGGGAATCTTACCCAGGGTATTGGCGGTGTACATCTTGGCAGGGGGCTCCAGGCCCCCAATGGTGGCATGGATTCCCTCCAGGGGCAGTGCACTGGTGGGCAGTCCTCCCTGGAGTTCTGCAGACTCCAATCTGTGTCCCTCCTGGGCTGTTTCCAGCTGCGCAATGGTAGGCAAGTGTGTTCCCTCTGCTGGAGCCTACTTGGGATCAGGACATGGCAGTTACCTGAGGCTCTCTGAATGCCATTTTCTATAACCTGCTGTAGGCTGTCTGGAAGGAAAAGGGGACCACTGACTTTGGAACCCTTTAAGTTTGATTGGGACATGTGAAATGCCAGCTTTTCCAGGTTTTTTCCTTGAAGCTGGCAATTTCTACTAATGCTTGGGATTCTGGGTCAAATTAGATGGACCATTTCAGCCACCAAACAATGACATTCAAGCAGCACAAGCAGAGTTCCCAAGCCAGATGGTCTCCTGCTATGAACGTCGTGCCTTGACTGCCTTTCTCTGACAGCTGCCGATACTTCTCCACCTCTCTCTAGGGTGATCACTACAGTTGAGGATGTCATGGGGAGCAGAGATTGTGACCTTGTTATCTGCAGCCTACTAGCTGTGAGTAGAGACAATTCCCAGGAACTGTACTGGACTCTGGGAGATTCAGAGACCTGGGATGCCTCAGGGGTCCTATCTCTGGAACATGAAACTTGGGGGCCAGATATGGTGGACCATCCTGTCTGGCCCCAGGGAGTGGAGAGGAGGCCCCTTGAGCCAGGCTTTCACCTCAGGGCAACCTTGTTCACAGCTGAGTGGAGAATTGAGTGCCACACAGCTGGTCAGTGGCCGGACAGAGATCTTTGAGAAGATAGGCATCCCAGAGGCCCCAAAATACAGTGAGTACATCATGGCTCACATCCTTGGAACCAAAACAGTTAAGTGCGGTGGCACCAGGAGGGTGGGAAGAGGGAGGAGGTAGAACTGTTGGAGAGCTACATCAGGCTTTGCCCCCACCCAGGATGCTTACCTGAATTGGATGGGACTTTTCTGTAGTATTGTCATAGACAGATGCTCATTCGTTTATCCAACAAACCGTTACAGTGTGTGCCAGGTCTTGGTGGGGGAAGAGGAGGGGGTCATACAGGATGAAAGGTTCCAGTGCTGGTTCCACAGCACATGAAGAAATCGTGCAACAAGTGTAGGATTATGAAACAAAACATGGCTTTCTTTCATCATTAACCTATCCCCATGAGGAAGGGGATCCTTCACTGTATTCAGTCTTGCAGCTGGGGAAAATGAGGCATTGAGAAGCCAGGTGACCTACTCATGACTTCCAGCTGACAGGAAGCTCAGCCTGACTTCTCTGCCATACTTCCTAGGACAGTGGGTGTTATTCAGTCCACTTCTTGTGGTGGGACTTCCACTTTTTCATTTTTGAGGCTTGAATTTGAGGCCTGGATGCTGTGCCTGAGCTCCTTAGATCAAGGCTAGCACTCTACCACATGAGCCACAGCATCACTTCCGGTTTTCTGTTGGTTCTTTGAGTATAAGAGTCTCACAGACATTCCGGTCTGGGCTAGCTGTGAACCACGATCTTCATATCTCAGCCTCCTTTGTAGTTACGATTATAGGTCTGAGCCACCAGCACCTGGCTTAAGTGTAATTCTGGCCCTCTCTTCCTCTTTCTTTCTCTCTCACCCCCTCCTCCCCCTCTCCTCTCTCCCTCTCTTTTTCTCTCCCCACTCTTTCCCTCTCTCTCTATCCCTCTCTCTTTCTCTTTCAGGAACTGGTTGAATAGGTGCTGGAGGAGGTGGCCCAGCATCCCCATGTGGCTGGAACCCAAGGTGTCCCTCTCATTCTGGAGGTGGGCTGAGGGTCAGGAGCTGTTTTGCTCAGCCTGTTGAACTAGCTTCATGAGGTAAGCCCCTCTGTACCCCGGCTAGACTGTGATGGCTATTCATTGTCCATCCCTTGATTCCTTCCTCACATCCCTCTGCTACACCGTTGAAGGAAAGTGGATGAGGAGATGTTGCCTTGTCCCCCTGCCCAGCACGATCCCGGGACTCTGACCCATACCCCCACCTATCTGGTCAGGGCCTGGCTATAAGACAATGAAAACACTCCTTGTCTACTACCCTTTGCTGGGGAGTGTAGTTTTGGTTAGGGGGGTGGGGTGCAGAGGAAAGAGCCCAGACCTGACACCTCCTGGAGGACATTTGTTCTTGTGACAGAGCCAAGTCATTGCTATGGATAAGGAGGAAGCCGCATCAGACTGACCCAGAACAATGCTCAAAGATAGGTAGGCTGTTGAAGTATCAAACCCACTCATGTCTGCTTCCTACTCCCAACAAGTAGGTGTAGTGTGGGTGGCCCAGCCCTGGCCTAAGGGATTATAAATGGATGGTGGTGGTCAGAAGCTCATGGCTCCCACCCATCATCCTGACTGTTCGGGAGGCTGAGGTTTGATGGTCATGACTCAGAGCCAGGCCGGGCAGGAAAGTCCAGGAGATTCTTATCTCCCATAAACTACCTCCCTCCCCAAACCTACACACAAGCCAGATGTGCTGTGGCTCAAGTGGTAGAGCCACAGCCTTGAAAAAAGAATCTCAGGGATAACACCCAGACCCTGAATCCAAGTCCTAAGACTAACACAATCATAAAATAAATGAACAGTGTACAACTTTTATCTGACTACCAAGAAAGATGGATACAGTTTTCTTCTGTACTTGTAGCCAAAGGTAAGGGGCTCCCCTTGATGTTCCCCTAAACGTCTCCTCTCCTTTATCTGTCCAGGCTTAGGTTGCAGGACAGAATTCGGATCATCCCCCTGGATGTGACCTTTGCTACCCTCCCCCAAACACCTTCCTTGGGGTCAGGATCCTGGATACACTCCCTGCTGGGAGGATGAGGCACTGCAGAGATGAGGGTAGGTATCCCCAACACACTCTCTCTCTCTCTCTCTCTCTCTCTCTCTCTCTCTCTCTCACTCACACACACACACACACACACACACACACACACACACACACACACACACAAACACAAATACCCCTAAGCCAACTCAGACTAGCCTTTTCCAAAGACACTTTATCTCCTTGGATTAACTGACCTAAGAGAGAATTTTGATCCCCTGTAACTGATTATTTTAACTTGGGCTTGCTAGATGACAGGAGATAAACAGGAGCAAAAAAAAAAAAAACAACCTTTGGTGCCCATCACCTGGTGCTCAGGCTCATGCCTGTCATCCTGGCTACTCCAGATGCTGAGATCTGAGGATCACAGTTTGAAGCCAGCTATAAGCTGGAAAGCCCGTGAGACTCTACTCTCCATGGAACCACCAAAAAGCTAGAAGTGGAGCTGTGGCTCAAGTGGTAGAGCACCAGCCTTGAGCAATAAAACTCAGAGAGCAGCTCCCAGATCCTCAGTTCAAGCCCACACAAAGAAATGGCCCCATCTTGTTGCCCACACATTGCCAGGGCCTCAAGCCCCCTCTCATGGGGTGTGATACAACACCTGTCCCTGGGTGGTGTATCAGGGCCTCCAGAGATCTGGTGGTGGAATCCAGGCCTTTCCCTTCATGCACTGTCAACCCACACTGGCTGGAAGGCAGAGCCTGACAAGCCGGCAGCCTGCAGAGTGGAGAGGCTCCTGCTCTGCCAAGGTGATCGGAATGGTCTTCTTGGAGGCAGCACTTGAAAAGGGGGTCTTGCTTAACAAGGAGGATCTGACAGGAAGCACAGAGTACAAAGGTGCTGAATATGATGGGCAACACAGCAGAGTATGTTCATTTCTAGCCAGGGCTGCTGTTGAGAGACTCGGTATAGATGTGTGACTTGGTATAGATGTTGGAGACTGTCCTGAGACAGCCTGAGGGGTCATAGAAGAACAGCTATCCAGGGCTGAGATTGTGTCTTAGAGGTAGAGGGCTCACCTAGCATGCAAGAAAGCATGGGTTGGATTCCTAGGTCCTGCATACACAGAAAAAGGTGGAAGTGGCACCGTGGCTCAGGTGAAAGAGTGCTCCCCTAGAGACAAAGAAAGTCGGGGACAGCGCTGGGGCCCTGATGTCAGGCCCTAGGGCTGTCACCATAAAACAGTTCTCCCAGGGACCTTTGTGACAGTTGGATGGCTATGCCCTGAAGCTCTCAGTAGGTCCATCCATGCTTTGTGTCTCCTTTGACAGAGGGGAGCTGGATACTCCTTCTGCCATGGGCACCCCTGGGCCCCGTTATCAGCAACCCTCCCAACGTCTTCCACCGGGACATGGAGCAGCTGGCCCCAGCAAAAAGTATATGCCTATAGGGTAATATTTTGAAGAGTGCATTGGACATATTCTAAATATAATAATTAAGTTGAGCAATTTCACATTGACAGTAATTAACTAGAATAATTTAATGCTAATTGGACAAGTTTGTCTTTCTAAATAAACAAAACCTATTTCTCCTTTTACTTTATCAGGGAAATATCTGAGCAAAAAATGGAAAGAAACATATGACTCTATAACAACTGGAATGAATTTTTGCCTTTTTATTAGCAAATATTAACTTTACACAGTATTTTATTGTGTTATACACATATGTCCATATAATGTAGCTTGCTAAATTTTATTCCTTTTATTAATTTCATTAGCCTATTTTTATACTTATGTTTTATTATGTCATACCAACATATTGAATATTTGAACATATTTACTGCACAGTATTTCTCTTCATCTCCTCTCTTACTTTTTTCCAAATTAAATCAGCTCTATCTTTTACACCTGGGTTATTCATTTTATTTTCTGGGTTATTCATATTTTCATATGAGAAATCTAGTATTTGTTTTTTACAGTATGGATAATTTCTTTAATATGAATGTTTCCAGTTCTATTTTTTTATTTTGAAAATACTGTACAGAGGGGTTCAATTTACATGGACAAGATAATGAGTACATTTCTTATCAAGCATTGTACCCTCCTCCTTTGTTTCCCCTTCCCATCCCTTCCCATCCTTCCCCCACCCCCCCACCCAATCCTCCCCGCCCCCCTTTCCCGCACGAAATTTGTAAAGTTCGTTTTCGACATAACGACTTGTACATCTCATTGTTGCAATGGGTCCCCCTGTATCCCTATTTAAACGATTTGTTTTTCCCCTTCCCCTCCACAAATTATACCGACATCAAATACAGTGAAAGCAGGGGTTATACTGTGGGGGAGGGACATACAAAGCAACAAAGAAATAATCTTATAAATGTGTAAGAAACAATCGCATGAAAGAAAAAAACATTTGAATACATATCTTAGGGTTCATTTCCCTAACATCACCTTATCTGACCTTTTCTGCTTGACTCAGACATATACTAGATATTGCATGGGACCTATGTTTCTTTGGGCCTGGCTTACTTCACTTAATATAATTTTTTCCAAGCCTTTCCATTTCCTAACAAATGGGGCAATGTCATTCTTTCTGATGGATGCATAGAATTTCATTGTGTGTATATACCACATTTTCTTGATGCATTCATCTACTGAGGGGCACCTGGGTTGGTTCCATATCTTAGCTATAGTAATTAATGCTGCAATAAATATAATCGTGCTGGTAGCTTTAGTGTGGTCTTATTGGTAAACATTTGGGTAAATACCCAAAAGTGGGATTGCTGGGTCATAGGGGAGCTCTATGTGGAGTCTTTTGAAGAACTTCCATACTACTTTCCAAAGTTCTATCTATTTTCTTGAAGATGATATTATTTCATAATTATGTGTGGCTAAATAGTATATCATTGTGTATATGCATATATGTATTACAATTTCTTTCTTCAATGAGTGATTAGGGAAAATGTAGGTTGATTCTGTAGTTATTTTTTTATGTGAGAGAAGGAAGGATGTATATAATGATGCTTGGAATGAGAAACATGCTCTTTAAGCAGGCACTCTCATATTTGAAACATCCTCTCAGCTACTCTTTCATCAGTATTTTAATAGTGAATTGAATTAAAAGAATAAAATTTATCTACTTTTGCAAAGATGTTTTTTTTCAGTACCTATAATATTTTTATTATAATGTTATGTTTACTATGTCATGTGAGTATGGGGATGAATGTGAAGATGAAAATCTAGGAATGTTTGTATACGTAGCTGACTCGAAGGAAACAATGTATGTGAGATACAGGATTCAAATAAAAGTTTGAGACCTGTAAGTTGCTAAATTGATGTATATGTCCAGTTTGTGGTGTGTGATTTCAAGATCACATTTTGGTAGATTTCATACCAAGTAAGTAGATGTTTCTAACCCCAAATCTTAAGGAATAAAATAATCATTGTCTTAGTATTCCAGACATTGTCATAAGTGGAAAAAATGATTGAAAGTATGATGGGTCAATAGTAAGCCTTTAGACACTCTACATTTTCCCCCAAATCTTCAGATGTACTCTTTGGATATTAATTACAAATGTATTTATAAACATTGATATAATATGATCTTATACATAAATATATGTATATATTATAAATATATCATATATAGTTATATTTTAAATGTGTACCATAAATATTGACTTATATTTAAATGTAATTCATCTCATCATTTATACATATATATATATATATATGCATACTTTTTTTTTTGGTCAGTTGTGGGTCTTGAACTCTGGGCTTGAGTGCTGTCCCTGTGCTCTTCAGCTCAAGGCAAGAGCTCTACCACTTGAGACATTTTGCCACTTACAGTTTTCTGGTGGTTTATTGGAGATAAGAATCTTTGGAATTTCCTGCCTGGGCTGGCATTGAACTGTGACCCTCAGATCTCAGCCTCCTGAGTAGCTAGGATTATAGGCATGAGCCAAGGGCTCCGGGCTATATTTACATCCGAGATTTGTTAGTGGAACAAAGGGTACAGAAACTATTATTCTTATCACAAAATGACTTCACACTTACAGGTATAATTATAAGAAGAAAAACGATAAATATTCACAGTGGCACAAAAATCCCTTAGGTGCCTAACAAGACAGCACGTTTTTCCAGACACTGCATGTGGTGTGAGCTCTTTGCAACCCAAGCGACTGTAGAAGATATTGCACCCTAAACAAAACTGACAATTGCATGAACCCAGTGCTCTATGACAGATTTAGCCAGGCCTATCTTAGAGATTCTTGTTAGGGACATGATGAAAAATTTATAGTTTAGTTGTGATTATAGAACTCTTTTATACATGTCACTCAGCCATTAACTATATTTAACATAGTTCCTTTTGCTCTAACTTATATTTTCATGGCTTAGGAAACTGTTTTTTGTTTGTGAAAACTTAGCTGTTCACTATATAGACATGAGTTTTTAATCCTTGAAATTACTGTCTGCATAGTGTTCTATGAGATGAGCTTCTCTTTACCATATCATAGGAATAAACTTACTCTGATTCAAACTTGGACAACAGCTACCTTGTTCTCTCTCCTAGAAAACCATCTGCATAGACTTCTTTACATGTAAACAGACCCTCATTTACTTGCAAAAGTCTGTCAGTGAGTCAAACCTAACTCACCCAAGTGAGGTGAATTCCTCTGTCATGCTTCCTTTACTTTAAAAATTGTAAGAACTGTACAGCAATGTGCATACTTTTTAATGTGAAGTGTGACTCCTATTTTCCATAATGTGAATCAAGCAGAGGAATCAATTTAAAATGTGAAAGAACCTTACAAAGAGTCTTGGACCTTGAAAATTGCCCTGGGTATGAATTTTTGGAGAAATATCCCTTCTAAGACAAAGGACTCAGTTTTTTTTTTTTTTATATTGTGCTGGTACTGGGGTTTGAACTCCTGGCCTTGAGCTCTATCTGGGCTTTAATTCTCAATGTTTGCTCTATACCACCTGAGCCACACCTTCACTTCTTCCTTTTACCACAAGAGCAGAAAAGAATCTCTTAGGTTTATCTACTTAAAATAGCTTGGAGTTGCAATTGTCAAATTTGAACCTACTGAGTATCTAGGTGTAAGCCACTGGTGCTGTGCTAGAACTCACTTCTTAAGAATAAATAATCACAAAAAGAGGTGCAATAAATATTTGTTCAATTATGTATGTGTTGACTGATAAGCCAAATCACTTGCTACTGGAAAAGAAAAAGAGAGAAGATAGAGATTAATATGGAGGAGAGAGACACAAAGAAAGAAGGGATGGGAGGGTAAATGAGTGGAGGGGAGTGAAAGGGAGGATATGAGAGGAGAGGGTAGCTGGGTAGAATTGTCTACTGCTCACTAAGGTATTGTTGGACAATCAATGCCATTGCATTTATGTAGCCAAAGCTTTATATTTTTGGTAGTAAGTTGATATATAAAATACCAATTTACAGGTAGTAACCTGTTAGTGTGCTTCCTCCTGCACCAAGGAAGCCACAGTTAGGTTACTGTTACAGATAAGGCAAGAGTAAGCAGTTTAAGTTATTCTGAGAAACAATAATTGACATAACTAGGAATGTTCCCTTGTATGGTGAAGTCAAGCATCACTCTTTTCCCTGCTACAGTCTTCCTCTCAACAAGAATAGCAAAACCAGAAGAGGAAGGAGATATCTGAGTAATGATCATCTCTCTGTTTACCCTCATCCCTTGGCCTCTCAAACAATAAAGCCAAAGGAGACTTAACCTGAACTAATGGGGAAAATGGGGGGAAAAGTTCAGTCTAACTTATTGTGAAACTTTTAAAATAATTGGGGCAGTATTTCAAATACTGAAATAAAACTTTTTAAATTATTAATAAAAAGTTACTCGAAACTTATTGAAAATTTAAGACTACAGGGCTCACTACATAGTGGAATCTGCATAGGTAAAACTGACTCGTGCTCCTATCATCAGAAATTGAAGATTGTCCCTAAACATAGACTGCTGAAGTGATAAGCGATGGAAATTCATGATGGATAGCATAATGCTGAGAGCATGGAAATTATTTCCTTTCCATCTTCAGTGTGTAGAGAAGAAAAAAGCTCTATAGGATGGTCCTGAAGGTGCAATTCTAAATTTAGGACAGAAGGTGAATAGTAAAATAGACCTATCTCAGCCATTCAGAGATTGGAAATGTGGAGAAATATATTCATTTATGTGGTCAAACATGGAAGAGAGGATGTGGCAAGCCCATAGCCAAATGCCAAAGGTAGAGATATTTAACAAAACACCATGAATTTGAAACAAGTCTTAAAAGGGGAGCTAGGCTTAGAGGAAATAGGGCAGAAGGATGGAGAGGGAAATGGTGGACTAATACAGTCATAACACTCAATGTACATATGTGAGAATATAAGTAGGAAACTTGAAGGGATAGGTGGGGTTGGGGTAAGGGAAGGAAGAAAAAAGGAAAATTTGACAATGATCCAGATGCACTGAACATTCAAATGCACATACACTCTATTCAACACTGACATGATGAAGCAAAACCCCTTTGCACAACTTGCTAAAGATAAATTTTTTTGAAGTTTTAATATTAAAAGACCAGAAGCACAAACCTTTAGAGATAAATAAGAGGATAGTATTGACATATTGTTGAGGCTTGTGTTCCCAAAATTGAAACAATTCCCAAAATTGAATATATTTAAAACATTAAAACTTTGAACGAACCTTAACACTTGCTGCAGTGTTCATTATGACAGGTGCCTTGTATAGAATAATTGAATTCCTCCTCCTACACATTTCTTGAACAACAAATATCTGGAATTATTTTGTTTTTGACATGTCAATCTTGACTTTATTCTTAAATGTGTGCTTATGTAAGAAATATATGGTTGTAAAATTTCATGACAATTCTTTTGAACTTCCTTTTTGTTGAATCGTCTAGTTTAATAAAATCCAATTGCACTTTTGATATAAAAATATTTTGTGCTCAATTCAGAATCACATACACTAACATTGGAACGATACAGAGAAGATTAGCATGGCACCTGTGCAAGGACGACATGCAAATTCGTGGAGCGTTCCATATTTTTACAACAACAGATGCTGGAGGGGATGTGGCCACAAGGGAACCATACAGCATTCTTGGTGGGAGTGTAAACTTGTTCAACCACTTTGGAAAGCATTATGGAGGTTCCTCAAACGATTCCACATAAAGCTCCCCTTTGACCCAGCAACCCCACTTTTAGGGATTTACTAAATGATCACAAACAAGACCATACTAAAACTACCAGCTCAACTATGTTTATTGCAGCATTATTTACCATAGCTAAGATATGGAACCAACCCAGCTGTCCCCACTACATGAATGGATCAAGAAAATGTGGTGTATATACACAAGGGAATTCTATGCCTCCATCAGAAAGAATGACATCACCCAATTTGTTAGGAAATGGAAAGACTTGGGAAAAAATTTATTATGTGAAGTAAGCCAAGTCCAAAGAAACAGGTCCCATGGTTTCCCTTATTTTCAATAACAAATATATGTCTAGGGCAAGCAGATAATGTCAAAAACTATGTTCATATGAACAGATATGATGATGTTAAGGGAATTGAACTCCAAGATAGGGAAACAAGTAGTTTTTTGTTTGTTTCTTGCTATTGTTTCTAACGTACTTATAATGTGCGATGTGAATTTTTGTTTCTTTGTATGTTCCTCCCCCATGCTATAACCCTTGTTTTCACTGTATTTGAAGTTGGTGCACGTGCCTCTTGTATGTACGCTTCTCTAATTTGGGGAGGGGAAGGGAAAAGATGCATGCGTGCAAACGCATGTGCATGCATGTGTGTTGGCGTGCTCAGAGTTTGAAATCAGGGCTTAAAGGCCATGCTAGCTCTTTCCTCTCTAGGTTGGTGAGGTACTATATGAACTACATTTTCTTTCCTGGGTCTTTGCTAGTTCATTAAAAATTTTGAAAAATAATTTCATGAATTTTTTTGTTTGTTTTGGAAGCCCTGATTGGCTTCCAATGGTTATCCACAGATCTCAGGCTCCTGAGGAGATATCCCAAGTAGATAGGATTATAAGTGTGACTAACCAATACAAGGCTTTCAGAATAATTTTAAAAGTAGAAGAAAATTTACTTCATGGGGGCCTGTTTTATTGTCTCCTACTTTTAAAGCATTTTGCATTGATTAAATGTGAATTTATTTCATTTTTGGATTCTTAAAAGACAGTAAGTGATATTTAAAAGTTTTGGTACTTTTTAAAAAAACTGGAACTGTGGGACAGAAGAAATTTGCCTCTCTTTGGACCTCAATTTAGAAGCTCAGCTCTGTGCATGATAACCCAAAGTCACCAACACAGTCTGTGTTGAAGACAAAATGTGACAGAAAACAATCACCATGGGCAATATTTGCTATGCTATTATTTCTTGGAAAATATGAATATTGAATTGAGAGTGTAAGAGAATGGAGAGAATTTACCTACCTTTTGTGTATTGCGGAAAGACTTTTGGAAACTTTGACTCATTTCCTTCCTCACTGTGTGTCTTTGGGCCATGCACTTAGTGCCTTTAATTACAATTTTTCCCAACACTAAAATGGTAATAACATTAGCATTATAGCAAATGTTATCTTAAGAATTAAGAGAAATAAAACTTGTAAAATACTTAACATAAACTTCCATGAATGAGCTTTGAGTTTAGCCAGAAGTTTTTTTTAAATACTAAATAGAATGTCATAAGTATTACGGAAACCATTACATGTAGTGAGCAACCAGA
Source organism: Dipodomys merriami (assembly GCF_024711535.1). Taxonomy (NCBI): domain Eukaryota; kingdom Metazoa; phylum Chordata; class Mammalia; order Rodentia; family Heteromyidae; genus Dipodomys; species Dipodomys merriami. The sequence goes on from NW_027206346.1 coordinate 6,816,006, forward strand.
AGTAATGTTATCTATTGATCATGCTCTGCTTCCAGGGAAGCCAGGTGGATAACTTCTCATGCTGTAAATCAAACTGGTTATCTTCAGTCTTGTTAGTGTAAAAATATCAGGAATGTTGTTGACTGAGATGAAGTCCAAAAGAAAATGTACAGGGCTGGGAAGGTAGCTCAGTGGTAGACCGCTTGCCTTGCATGTCTGAGGCCCTGGGTTCGATTCCCCAGTACCACATAAGCAAAAAGAAAAAAAAACCGGAAGTGGTGCTGTGGCTCAAGTGGTAGAGCACTAGCCTTGAGCTGAAGAGCTGAGGGACAGCGCCCAGGCCCAGAGTTCAGGCCCCTTGACCGGATCCCCCCCCCCCAAAAAAAAGAAAATGTACAAAACTGAGAAAACATAAAAGTATCTGAGCAGTATAGTGTGTTTTACATCATTTAAGTTAAATAACAAAGATAAGGAAAACCTAGAAGAATAAATTGTCTTTTTGATATTTTATCATAGGTCTTTCCTCATTCTTGTAGAGGCATCATCAGATGAGAGGAAATGTATTTTTTTTGTTCACTTCCTTCCATTTATTCTTTTGTTTGAAATCTGAACTACATGAGACAGAAAGAAACGAAGGGAAATTAGTCACACAGGCTTTGGAAAGAAAAATCAACGTAAAATAAAATACATATAGTCTTGTATAAGGTCTAACTAAATTGAGTTATATAGTCTCAAGCATTAACAGAAAATGATTTAATCAATATCATGTTATTGAAAACTAAAAAATGTTAAGAGTTGCTTAATTTTTTCCTTTCTACTACCTTGAATAAATTATTGCTTTTGTATAGAGAGATTAAAGATGAGATTAACAAGAAACTTGATTAAAAATGGACAAAATTTCTGAATAGACATGTTTTCCAAAAAGCCCTGAAAATTGCCAATGGGTTTACAAAGTTGTGTTTAATACAACTTCTATACTGGTTTAATGTTTTGTAAGAAAAAGTCATTAGAGAAATGCAATTCAAAATTACTATGATACTACTTCATAACTACTATAACTCTTATCAAAAAAATCAAAGGAACCAGGTGTGATGGTAAAGGCTTGTAATTCGAAGCTTTTAGGAGGTTGGAGTAAAAGGATTTGGGTCTGAGGTCATCTTGGGTATTGCACACAGTAAAAAACTGCCCTTTAAAAAAACTTTAAAAAAAAGTAATAATGTTGGCTGGTGAGAGTGTGGAGAAAAGGAAAATTTCTTCACTCTTGGTCAAAATACAGGTTAGTACTCTCATTGTAGAAAGTAGTATGCAGTTTTCTAAAGAAATTCAAAGATGAAATATCAACTGACCCACCAATCATGTGATTATTTCTCTCTGAGTAACTCATAAATATATCTGTAGTTCATTGTTATTCACATTATTCACAACAACAGCCAAGATATAAATCGAAGTTCAGTGTTCAACTACAGACTAATAAACAACTGTGGTGCATGCACAAATATATTTTTCTGTTTCATCCTTAAAATAGCAAGAGATTTCTCCCATTAGCCACAACTTACAATCACCTGAAAGATGTATTCTAAATGAGGAAAAATGTTGTCTTCTGATATTTGTAACACACACACACACACACACACACACACACACACACACACACACACACACACACACACACACCAACCTCAAACATTAAGAGTGAAATTTTTTGAAAAGTAAAGCAAAGTGGAATTGCTGGGGCATTTAGGTCACAATGTAGAAGATAGTAGATATACAGGATGAACTGGTATAGAGTTACAATGTACAACATGAGGATACAGGGGACAACACTGGCCTTACATAGGAATGAAGCTAAATAAGTAGGAGTTGTTCTTCCTAGTAAAGGTTGCTCTTTTGGATGCTCTTCCTCCAGTAATGGATAAGATGAACATAATTCTTTAAATATATCTGCCTGTTAGCAGAAATAATAACAAACAATATAGCAATAATATTGTATGCTCAACATAGGACAAAATATCAAATTAAAATACATGAGATTATCCTTGGTGTGAACTAATTATTACAAATAAGGGAAACCATGGGAGCTATGTTTCTTTAAGTCCCACCAACAGTGTAATAGAGTTCCCAATTGGCTACATCCATGTCAGCATTTGCTATTGTTAGTCTTCTTGATAATGACCATTCTAACTGGGATGAGGTAGAATCAGTCTTGTTTACTTGTAGATTTGTGGGCACCTTCTAGCTACCATAAATGAATGAATCCATGAAACTTATATTGCTCTGAGTCTGCATTCTGTTCTCTTTGCTCTTAGTATAATTTTACCAAGCCTTTCATTTTCATTAATACTGGTGAAAAGTCATCCTCTCTGATGGGTGAATAGAATTCCACTGTGTTTGTTTTTGTGTGTGTGTGTGTGTAGGATCATGATAGGCCCATAAGCCTTCTGTTTCATCTGTAATTTTGTAATTCCATATTAAATTTGGATTGCTTTCTCTACTGCATTGAAAAATATAGTTGGGATTTTGATGAGTATTGCATTGTCAATTTTTTGTCGGCCATATTGCAGTTTCATCATGTAAATTCTTCCAACCAGGAGCATTAAAATATTTTCCATTTTCTTGAGTCTCCTTCAATTTCCCTTTTTAGATTTTTAAAGTTTTCACAGTAGAGGTCCTTCACATTTTTAGTTACATTAATTCCTAGTTTTGTTGTTGTTGTTTAGTTTAGATTTGATTTGGTTTAGAGGCTAATCCATATGAAGTTGTTTTCTGAATTTCAGCCTGGATATTTCCATTCTTGGTAACACAAAAACTACTGATTCTTGTGTTTTTTATACCCTGCTACATTGCTGAAGGTTAGCATCACCATTAGTAACTTGAAGGAGGAAGCTATAGGGTCCTTTAAATACAGGATCATTTCATCTGTAAAAAGGGATAGTTTTATGTCTTCCCTATTTGGGTCCCCTTTATGTTTTTCTCTTGCTTATTGCTCTTGCTAGAAAGTCCACTACCTTATTGAAGAGTAGTAGAGAGAGTGAACATCATTGTCTCATTCCTGATTTTAATGTCTTCATGCTTCCACTGGGTAAATGCTAATTATCTGTCATATATATACTCTGAATTATATTGAGGTATGTTCCATGCATTTCTAGCTTCTCAGACAATCATAAAGGGGTATTGGAGCTTGTTAAAAGCTATTATTACATCCCTATAGACAATCATGTTTTTCTTTTACCTGCTTCTGCTGATGTTTTGTATTATGATTATTGACAAGAATATTGAATCCAATTGTATCCTAAGATGAATCCTATTTGATCATACAATATTATTTTTTGTTGCTGAAATTAGTTGGTGAGAATTTTATTAAGAAGTTCTGCATCATTGCTTATCAAAGAATTGGGTTCATAGTTCTCTTTCTTTGGTGAGTCCCTATATAATTTGGGGAAGAGTCTAATTCTGCATCATACAATGTGTTCGATAATTCCATTTCCCTTTCTATTCCATTGAAGAGTTACATCTATGTATTGTAAGTTATTTGCAGGCCTTAATTTCATGGTAAATTTATTGAGTCATAGATTTTTCTGAAATGGGAAGTGGTTTATTGACATTTCATTTTCATTTCTTCTTATGTGTTACTTCTTGCTTCAGATCCAGTATAGGAACGCATCAATTTCTCCAGGATTCTTCAGGTGATTGGTATCAGATTTTCAAAGTGCTGTCTTATAACATTCTCAATTTTGCTTATATCTGTTGTGGTCTCATTTTTGTCTCTAATTTTCTGTATTTGCATGAGTTCTCTTATTGTTTTGTCTTTTTTATTATGAAGGTGATATACAGAGAGGTGGGTTACAGTTACATAAATAATGAGTACATTTTTTTCTTCTTCCCCCAACCCTGACATCCCACTCCCACAAAGTTGTAAAGTTTATTTCTAACATAGTGTCTAGTGAATATCACTCTTGCTTTGGTTAATCTTTGTCCCACCATTTCTGTGATTTCCCTTCCTTTCCCCAAGTCAGATTAACTTATGAATAAGACAAAGGGTACAGAAATCAAAAACAGTGAGTACAGGGAATAAACCAAAGGGGAAAAACTAAATAGAAATAACTAAAAACAATTCACTATACAATAATCTTCTATCCATTTCTTGGAGCTCATTTTGATAAGCATCATTTTATGGTGATATGTGTATTGCTATTGAGCTACTGTGAATATCCTAGACATATTCTAGTTTTTCCAAATGAGTGAAAACATGTAGCCTCTGATTCTTTGGGTCTGGCTTGTTTGAATTATTATGTTCCCAAATGATTCCATTTTCTTACAAATGGGACAATGTCAATCATTCTGATGGAAGCATAGAATTTTGTTGTGAATATATACAACATTTTCTTGATCCATCATTGCTGGGTCATAGGGGAGCTCTAGTGAGGAACCTCTATACTTCTTTACAGAGTATTTGAACAAGTTTACATTTCCACCAGTAGTGTAGTAATGTTCCTTTTTGGCCACATCCCCACCAGCCCAGCATCTGTTATTATTAGTTTTCTACATTCAAACTGGGGTTAGGTGGAATCTCAATTTTGCTTTGATTTGCATTTCTTTTATGGCCAGAAATGCTGCATATTTCTTCATGTGTCTATTGGCCATTCATATTTCTTCTTCAAAGAGGTCTGTCCTTAAATCTTAAGTTCAATTATATTATGAGGGTTGTTGTTTCTATGAGGATTTGTTTTTTGGGGGGCGTTAATTTTGGGGCTCTAAGAATATTTGCGATATGAGGACATTGTATGTTGCAGAGCAAATAAAGACCTTCTCCCACTCTATTAGTTTTCTACTTGTCTTTCTATCTATATAAGTTCTCTTTTTAGTCAGATTTGGTAAGGGTCTGTCAAGTCTGTTAATTTATTGAAAGAACCAGCTCTGTTTTGTTGATCTTTCTATGTTTTATTTTGTCTTTATTTAGTTATTTCTGATTTAATGTTTTATATGTTTCAGCCTACTTACGTTTGGACTTGTTCCTCTCTTCAAGGAGCTTTAGGTACATGATAAAAATACTGATTTGAGATTTCCCCAATTGCTTGATGTAGGCATTCAAAGCTATAAATTTTCCTGTAAGTACTGCATTTAATGTGTCCCAGAGGAGCTGGTATTTTGTGTGTTCATTTTTGTTAAATACCCGAAACTTTCAGATTTCCATTCTAATCTCTTCAGTGCCCCACTGGTCATTCAGCAATGTGTTGTTCAGTCTTCATAGGTTTGACAATTTTTGTTGCTTTAGCTGTTTAATTTTAAGTTTATTCTGCTGTGGTCTGACAAGCTATGGGAATTCAATTAATTTTTCTTTTGATTTGGACAGAATTTCTGTATGACATAGGATGGGTTCTGTTTTGGAGAATTTTCCATGACCTGCTGCAAAGAATGTATATACTGACACTGAATGTATATTCTGTAGATGTCTGTTAGGGCAAGATGGTCAATGCAGGTCTTCAGTTTCTTGGTTGAGTTTTTCCTGGATAACCAATCCATGCGTGACAATTATGGGTTGAGATGTATTTTTAGGTTATGTAGTATTTGGTTGATGATGTGGGGTGGTCTAAGATTCACGGCATTGATATTTACACTTGTTGTATCCTCCTAATGGAGAACTGCCTTTATCAATATATAATATCCCTTCCTACTAATTTTAATTTTAATTCTCTAATATTTTATGTTAGTAATTCTACTGTGGCCTGTTTATGGTATCCATTTACTTGAAAAATTTCCTTCCAGCCTTTCAGTTCGAGTATGTGTTTGTTTTTGTCAATGAAATGTATCTCTAGTGGACACTGGATGGATGTGTCTTGTTTTTTCATAATACTATCTAACCTGTGTTTTCTAATTGGAAATTTAAGTCCATTGATATTGAGAGTTATGGCTGGGAAATATTTAATAATTCCTGCTGTTATACACCTGCTGTTAGGAGCTGTGCCTCATCTATTCTTTTTTTTGGGGGGGGGTCCAGTCGTGGGGCCTGAACTCTGGGCCTGGGTGCTGTCCCTCAGCTCTTCAGCTCAAGGCTAGCACTCTACCACTTGAGCCACAGTGCCACTTCTGGCTTTTTTCTTTTTGCTTATGTGGTGCTGAGGAATCGAACCCAGAGCCTCATGCATGCAAGGCAAGTGCTCTACCACTGAGCCACCTTCCCAGCCCCTCATCTATTCTTAATATATTTACATTGTTCTCTGGTAGGGAGCATTTTATATAACCATTTCCTGTTCTTTTTGACCTTCTCTATGTAGGATATATTTGATTAATTTCTATCTTGTTGATTTGGTGGAGATAAAATTTTCAAGTTCTCTTTGTCATGAAATATTTTTATATATCCTTTAAATATAAAGGAGAGTTTGGCTTGGGAGAGTATTCACAGTTGGTAGTTGTTTGTCTTTAATGTTTGCCATATATCATGCCAGGCTCTCCTTTTTACCATATCAGCTAAGAAATCATTATTTTTTCTGACTGTATATCCTTTATAAATAATCGGTTTTTTCTCCTGACAGCTTAAGAATCCTTTCCTTGATCTCTAATGATCCTCTAATGGATTATGATGTGGTGGTGGGTTGTTCTGTTCTGGTATTCTCCGTTTGGTGTTCTAAAGGCTTCTCTTCTCTGAATGAGCCTATCTGTATGGATGTTTGGCATGTTCTCTGCTAGAATTCTGTAATATGTTTCCCATCCATTTTGTTTCTTGCTCTTCTCCTTCTTGATACGTATCTTCCCCAAGTTTGATCTTCTAACTGAATCTTGAACTTCCAGAGAGATCGTTTCTTATTTCTTGGAATTGTTCTACATGATTAACTCCTCTTTTCTATTAGACCTAGTCTGTCTTTGATGCCTAACATTATCTTCTATGTCATCTATTAGCTGTGGAGACTTTCTACTTTGGTTTTGATTTCTCTGTCTTCTAATTGGTCATTTTTTTTAGGGCTTCTATCTTAACTAAAGCTTTATTTTAGGTCTTGTGTGGACTTTCTTTACATCTTTTCTTTGGGTAAGGGAGTTGGAGGGGCTGTTTTTTTAGCTGTGTCTTCTCATACCTTTTAACTATTTAACTACTTAACTATTTTTTCCTTGGACTCCTTTGCCTTCTCAGACTTTATTTATCTTTCCGTTTGTAGTCTTCATGAATTATTTTGCTAATCTTTGATTGGTCTCATCTTTTTTGACAAATTTCCTTGTAAAGATTTTGTATCTTTTCGTTAATCACATTTTTCAGCAGTATTTGTGATGTATTTTGAATTCTCTCTTCTAGCTCCTTAATTGTCTGTTCTAATGTCTGGTCAGTTCCTGTGTGAATTATACTACCTTGGCATCAGTTTTCTTGTATTTTTCTGATTTGTTCTGTCCATTTGGTGGATTTCTTGGCTTTCATTTGGGGAATCTATGATCTTAATAGGTGACTCTCTATGTTCTTGGTTGATTTTTCAGGTCTTCTGTTGTTATTTGTTTTTCTGGAATTTGGTTTTTGTCTAGACGATTAAGTGTAGGATTAGAGATCATTTGTGGTGAGATGTTGTCATGTTAGTACTGATGGTTCCAATGACAATTCGAACTGTCCAGTGGTAAGGTGAATAGTGTCTGTGTTTGGATGTGGCTTTCTCTGTTCCTGCTTTTTTCCCATGTAGCCCTTTTGTTTCCACAGTGCAGCTGTGCTTTTGAGTATGTTGTCCAACACAGTCACAACAGTCACCTTCCAGGCTGGGTAACTTTTCATAGATTTTTGTTTTCTTGTAAAGACAGAATAAAATGTTCTTTTGAATTATATATTTATATATAATTATAACTGACTTGTTTGACCTGCTAGAAGTGGAATACCTGCTAGGACTCTAAATCTCTGTTTCATTAGCTAGAGCTAGGGTAATTTTCTGTTCTTATTCTGCCATTGTCTTTCTACTTCCTCAGGTTTATTTTTGATATTGTGGATTTTTTCACATAATTTAGCATTTGTGATGGTTGTATCTGGTTATTTTTGTTTTTCTGTTTGTGTTACTTTGAAATAGTGATTTCAGGCTTCTCTGAAGAGACAGTAATAATATGAAATATATGTTATTACATTGAAAGAAAGAGAGCAGACATTTTAACCTTTTGCTACAAGTAAATTAATATTAAGCAAAACTAATGAAAATAATTACTTATTTACTCTTTAGAGAATGAGCATAGTACTCTTGGATATCTTGGAGGAAACATATTAGACTCATTACATTTACATTGAAATTACAGGCTAAACATTCTTTTTCAGAAGATAAAAGCTTCAGTTCTTTCATATAATATTATAAAATCATAATACCTGCATGTTGATTTGTTTTCATCTGAAATTTTCAATTCCATTCTTCATCCATTAGGTATCTAGTGCTTTGAATGACCAATTCCTTAAAATACCTATATTTCTTATATTGTGATGTAAATCTCAGTAATATAAGTATGAATTTATCTCTCAGTCTCATCTTGAGCTACATTCAAATGAAATTTATGCAGTCTCAAGCAAGAATCCTATTTTACTCTTTTCTATGTTTTAATCAATATATCCATTCTCTTTAGAAATACGTTCTCATCTTTTTCTAGAAATATTTTTCTCATCTTTCTCATCATATTGCTCCAGTGAACATCGTGTACTTTCAGTACTTTAATTGAAATAAATATAAAGTTTTGAACATGAAGACACTTCCTCCCATTATCACTTTAAAGTAAAACTTTGGGGACTATTTTATATATAAAAATAAAAAAGTTCAATGCAAATGTTTATACATGAATGGTCTAATGATTAAGTCAATTAGACCCAAGAACTACCATACCACATCAAGTCTCAATTTACTTAAAGGCACCAAAATATTAGTGTTCATGAATATCACTCATTGTTAGAAAATGACTAGTCAAAATCAAGTTTATTTTTGAAATTTAAAAAATGAAAATTACACCCAGATTTTCTGTCAATATCCTGTTTCCAGGGATACATTTTTTTTTCAGCAAACAGGGAAACAAAAAATAAGGATTTGTCACATAGAATGAAAGATATAAAATCAGACTGTCTTTCCTTAAGGTGATAAGTACATGCAAATCGTGATTTATTCAAAGATATGATAAACATTCATAAGAAGATATGTGATCAGAAGTGATAGGTAAGCAAAATAACTGGAAAACTGTATATGTAAATTTTGCTTTCAATATAGGATTACAGGTTTTCAATTCGTGAGCGTATTGAACAAGATTTTGTATCTGTAATACAGATCCTATATTCTACATTTTAGACATACTCCAATTCTCTTACCTCAGTTTCTGATCATTATTCTTCTACTTTCATGATGTCAATTGCTACTAAAGTAACAAGGTGGGAGTTTTATTTTCATTTCTAGATCTAGATTTTAGTATTTTGGAATAGTAGTATAAATTCATGTAGTTTGTTTTGAATGTCAAGTTTAAGTATACTGCATTCAGGGTATTGTGAATTGGCCTGAAGCAGCCAGGAACATATTTTGAATACAGAGACACACAGTATACTAAGATCTAGGGACTTGATCTCAGAGAAAGATAAAGGTCCAGGCAAGATCTTGAAGCCGAGATTAAACAATGGAGCAAACATCAATCAACTATTATCACAAATGGAACTGATCTCTGATGTGTCTGCTGGCAGCTCTTGTGTGTGTGTGTGTGTGTGTGTGTGTGTGTGTGTGTGTGTGTGTGTGTGTGTGTGTGTGTGTGGAGAGAGAGAGAATTTTAGTGTATCTTCCATATTTACAGTCTATAGAGCATTACTTGTTATGAAGAAGGTGCTCATATCAGAGCTCTTATACCACTGTCATCACTTTTAACTGCTAAAAGCACTTGCTTAATCTCTAATTAAAAAGGGAAAAATAAACTAACATCTTACATGATTGTTTTGACAAACAATTGGTATATTAAAGGCCAAAAGGAGGAATTGGAGATTAATATAATCTTCTTCCTCTCTTCTGATTATTACACAGCAATAGCTGTGATTTTCAGAAGTCTCTTGCAATGTGCTCACAGCTGAATTACTAATATGCTTAATAGTATGAAACATACGATACAGAAGTAGATCAGCCTGCAAGCACAAAGAACTAGTTATAAGATCAAACTTTTGAGCAGAGTTGCCACATCATTTAGGAATGCAATTCCTTCATATAAACTTCAAATTTTGTGGCTTTCCTTGTGTGATTAAATGGTAAGAAAGTAGAAGCAAGAATTCCTGTTCAGCCAAGTAGAAAGTGCTCATTATCCCATCCTCATGTTGCAAATTTCCATTCCATAAAGACTCTTCATTAGAGTACTTTCATTTAATATACTTCAGCTCATCATCCTTCCCTGTTGGAGACAGGAAAAAGATAATTTTGTTTGAATATTATCTTACATAAATTAGTGTATATAGGCTTGATTTGTATAATTACAGATGTTTGTAATAAAAGTATGTAGGGATCATGTCACAACTAAAAAATAAAAATAAAATCACATAACAACTAGAAGTCACAGCATTTTGTGCATAAATACATACATTAGATTAGTTGCAGAATTTCTATTTTGAGAAAAACTTTATATTAAAGTATAATGTACTTTACTAAGGATTGAAACATTTTATTGAAAAAATATATATATTTTGGGGGTTGGGTCCGGTCGTAGGGCCTAAACTCTGGGCCTGGGCGCTGTCCTTCAGCTCTTCAGCTCAAGGCTATTACTCTACCACTTGAGCCACAGTGCCACTTCCAGCTTTTTTTTTTTTCTGCTTATGTGGTGCTGAGGAATCGATCCCCGGGCCTCATGCATGCAAGGCAAGCACTCTACCACATAGTCACCTTCCCAGCCCCTGAAAAATATATTTCTTAGAGACATTTTTGCTTCATAATTTTAAGAAGAAAAATGATCCCAAAGTAATTTTTTTATTGTTTTCCAGTTTCCATGTGATTAACTTGCAAATTAGAAATCCAGATATATGATTTAATTTAACCAAAAATATTTATTGAGTGTAAAGTCCTTCTACTCTCTACATTCTTCACACTAAGACCACCAAATATGAGTCTGAAATGATTAGTGTCTTTTTAACCTATGTTAATATTATTTACAATGTGAGTGAAATGTTTAAAAAGTAGTATTTATTTTAGCTTAATTGCTCTGAAGAGACAATAAATGATATAATCAAAGGCTAAAAATGATTAGATTTAAAATTTATAATTCAGGAAATGGTTTTGACCACTCTGGTTACTGGAGCCTTCACTACAACCTCATAAGACAATTTATATTGATGAAGCAAAAATCCGAGGTTAGATATTTATAAATAAAAAATCATGTCATTCTGAATATGTAGAGCTACATTTCAAACAGAAAATTTAGCTTTTAAATACCTGAATATGCTAGTACATTTAATTGCAGGGTAAGTACTTGTTCTGAAAGGAGATAAAATTGCATATATTTTGAAATGTAAACCTAAGTATTCATTTGAATAAAAGATAATGTTTAAAATATCACTCATTCAAGAAAGAAGATGTACAGTTAGTTGTTTTTCATGCCAATTGTGTTCTCTAAACTTACTACAAATACTAGATTAGTAAACCTAATTCATTGCTTTCTGGGAAATAGAAATTCAGTTTCCTAAAACTCATGACTATAACTTTTTCTCAAACAATTGCTAAATAATTGTTTTATATTTTTTGTCATGGAATCTTATTTGACTTTTTTATTCATTAAGTTAAGTAATTGGCCAATAACAATATAAATTATGCATGAACAAAGTTTATCTAACACAAGTATTTCTTTCACAAGACATATCATGGCTCTCTTAAAGAACACTAGAATGCAGTGTGTTCTTTATTAATTTTTAGTTATTTTCTTAATGGTTATTAATTGTCAGAAGTGGCAATTCTATAATATATTTAAAGCATTTGATTATACTCCCTCTATTTCTTTTTCATTACTCCTTTCTCCAAAGATCTTCTGTTTTTCACATAAAATTACATCTTTGTATATGTGCATATAAACTAATTTGGAAGATTTAAGCTAAACTGCAACTTAATTCAAGATGTACAGTGGATTAATAAGATGAATAAAAACTTGAATATTTTTTGTTAACTTCTGAATTGAGTTATCATTATTATTATGGCTAGGGTTGGGACCCCAGGCAGAATTAGAATTAGATTTAGAGAAATAGAAATTTTAGCTTCAACACAGGGTGACCCATTGCAACAATGATACTCAAAAGACACTATGTTGTAAATGAAGTTTACACCATGGGGAGGGAGGAGTAAGGGAAGTGGGGAGGGATGGGATAGTAGGAGAACAAGACAGAAGGGGGTAACAATGCTCAACAAGAAATGTACTCTTTATATTACAGATATAGTTATTCACTCTTTAAAGCATCCTTACAACAAAATAAAATTTTCAAAAAATAATGAAAAATAAAACCTGTTAGGAAATATGAAAACACTTAGAAATTTAGGTTCAAAATGCAAGTAATAATTAGACATACACGCTGAGCAAGAGTTAGGATAAATGTGAAAAAAGAGGCTTGCTATTAACATGATGATTCAGTTATATGTAGGCTTAGGCTTAGGTAAAGTGTTCCAGTTAGAGCTGGGGTTAGGATGAGAAAAAGATGTAAGATATTGTGTAAAACTGCCACATATTTTAAGAAGAATGAATGGTATCAAAGTTAGAATGAATGTAAACCAGTGTTTATGTTACTTTAAACATTCAGATAAAGTGTGAGATACTTTTTTGTTCTAATTAGGGTTAGGGAAGGATAAGCTTTAAGGTAACTTTTAGTTTTCCACTAAGAAGTAGAAGCAAAAAAAATGTGTGATTGAATAGAATCTAGACAATTTTCCTTACATTAACCATTTGGTGTTAAATCAGACTGTGATTAGGATTAGGTTTCTGGTTAACCGGGGTAGAGGATAGAGTACAGAAATGGGTTAAATTAGTGGCTTGTGCCTATTTTCCTAGCTATTCAGGAAGCTGATTTCTAAGGATCCCAGTTCAAAGCTAACCCGGGCAGGAAAGTCTGTGAGACTTTTATCTCCAATTAACCACCAGAAAACCCAAAAGTGGTGCTGTGGCTCAAGTGGTAAAGCACCCACCTTGAGCTAAAGAACTCAGGGATCGTGCCCAGGCCCAGAGTTTTCAAGTCCCACGACTGACAAAAAGAAAAAAAAAAAGAAATGTGTTAAATGATAAGTAAAGCTGAACTTATTTTAGGTTCTAGGAATTCAGGAAATGCTGGGATAATGGAAGTACAATGTATTTCATAATATCAGAATTTGCGATCAATGAGTATAATGATTCCTCTTATGGAACAAGATACATTCAGAATTAAGAGTGAGAAAATCTGTAGGGTTTACAGAAAACCTGCAATTTATTTCAAGAATTACAAGTGGAATTTCAGTTAGGATTGCAGAAAATGAGCATTTTTCATAAATTTTAGAATTGGGATACTGTTAGTGTCAAGGTTATGGTTAGGATGCCAGCCATGGTTAGGGTTAGAGTGAAGGAGAAAAAAATGAGGCTCAAATTGAAGGTAAATTTAGACTAAGCCTAGTAAGAATTAGAATGAATGTGAACTAGAGTATTGCTATTAATATTAGAATCTACTTAGAGTTAGGCTTATGGTTATTGTCAATGTTCCAGTTAAGATTAATTTAGGATTAGAAAATGACTAAGATATTCAAAAATAAATAAAACTTAATTTTGGAAGTCTTATTTGAATCAAGTTAGGATGAGTGAAAACTAGTGTACTTGTGTTAGTGTTAGTATTGTCATATAATTAGGATTAAGATTAAGGTCAGTATTTTGTTCTGATTATGATTACTGTTATGAATAAGAAAGTTTTTAGTATAAACTTGAGTTTTTAGTTACAAGTAGAAGCAAAAATGTGAGATTGAATAGTAACTAGAGCATTATCATTATATTTATTTCTCAGTGATCATTCTCATAATGATTAATGAGAATTTTCCAGACAGATTTAGGCTGAGAGTTAGCATTAAGTAATGGAGTAGATGGTAAGTAAATCTGAAACTGTTTTAGGGTACAGGGTTTCTGGAAAAGGTAGGATGAATGGAAACTACAGTATTTTTTCCTGATAAAGAGAATTTGAGGACAAGAAATATAATGGTTCATGTTAGGGAACAAGATAACTTCAGAAATAGAGTCAGAAAATTTGTGGGAATGAGGGCAAACTGAAACTAATTTCAGAGTGCAAACTGGAGTGTTCATTAGAATGATTTAAAACTAGAGTCCTTTTCTTAAACATTAGAATTGGACTATCAGGGTGAAAGGTTTCAGTTCTAGTTGGGGTTAGTGTAAGCATTAGGGAAATGGAAAGTTAAGGGTCCAACTGAAAGTAAATCTTCGAATAACAAGTCGAGTTAGAATTAGGATGAATGTGAAATAAGAAACTACTAACAATATTAAGATTAGGTTATGATTAGTGTGAGGGTTAACCTCAATATTTCAGTTAGGGCTTGGGGTACAATAATGGCAAGATAATGAGTAAAACTACAAACTATTTTGAGAAAGATGAGTTGAATCAAAGGATGAATAAAAACTCATGTATTTGTGTGGCTTTTAGAATCCAAAGCCCATTAGTTCCAGGGTTAGGGTTACTTTTCTAATTCAGGTTAGGCTTAGGATTAGGGAAGGTTAAGCTTTAAGGTAAAACTGAATTTTCTGCTAACACTTTCAAGTAAAATAAGTTTGAAACTTACCAAAAACTACAGAGTTTCTCTAAGTTTCCTATGCAGGGTTCAATGGGGTTAAATTTAGAGTTAGGTTTCTAGTAAGGTTTAGCTATATAGTAAGGGTTAGGAACTAGAGTAGATTTTAAGTAAACCTGCAAATTCTTTTTGGAGATACAGGAGTTCTGTAAAAGTTAAAATCATTGGAAACTATGGTATTTTTCATGATATGAGGATTTGAGGTTAATGATGCATAATAGAGAACAATATAGATTTCAGATTCCAAGTCAGGGAATCTGTAGGATTTGGAGCAAACTGCAAATCATTTCAAAGACAATGAGTATCTGTAAGGATGTTTCTAAACTTCAGTATTTTCCATTAATTTTAGGATTGGGTTATTATTATGATCAAGGTTACTCTTAGGGTTGTGACCAGGAATAGAGTTAGGCTTAGGGAAATTAAAGGTTGAGAACTTGAGTTAATTACTTCCCTTGTGTATGTATTGCACTGTTCTAAGGCTTGAACTCAAGGCTTGGGTTCTGTTCCTGAGCCTTTTGCTGTAGGCTATGAGCCACGAATCCAATTCCAGCTTTCTTTGGCAGTAAATTGGAGATGAGAATCTCACAGACTTTCTTATCTGAGCTGACATTGAACTGAGATCCCCAGATCCCTGCCTTCTGATTAAAGTTAGGATTAAAGGCATGAGCTACCAGTGCCCAGGAAAGTGATTGACTTTTATTGACTGTTTTTACTTATGTTCGAGATCAAGAGTTGAATTCACTCACTCTTCAAGGAAATAGAAGAGGCAATCCAAAAATTCATATGGAACAATAAAAGACCCCGAATAGCAAAAACGATCCTCAACAGAAAGAACACTGCTGGAGGAATATCAATACCAAATTTCAAACTCTACTATAAAGCCATAGTAATCAAAACAGCTTGGTAATGGCACAAGAACATACCTCAGGACCAATGCAATAGAATTGAAAACCCAGAAATGAACCTACAGACCTATAGCCATCTAATCTTCGATAAGGGAGCTAAAAAAATAGAATGGAAGAAAGACAGCCTCTTCAGTAAATGGTGCTGGCAAAATTGGTTAACTACTTGTAGAAAACTAAAGCTAGATCCTTATATATCACCCTGCACCAGAATCAACTCCAAATGATTAAAGACCTCGGAATCAAAGCTGACACTCTGAAAACATTACAGGATGGAATAGGAGAAACCCTAGATCTCCTTGGCACAGGCTGAAATTGTCTTAATAGAAACCTGGAAACACAACAAATCAAAGAAAGGTTGGACAAATGGGATTGCATGAAGTTGCAGAGCTTCTGCATGGCAAAGGACATAGCTAGCAAGATCAATATAAAGCCTACGGATTGGGAGAAGATCTGCACTAACCATACAACGGACAAGGGTCTCATATCTAAAATATACTTGGAATTCACAAAATTAAATCCCCCAATAACAAATCCTCAAAGAAACAACTGCCCAATAAATAAGTGGGCTAAAGACTTAAAGAGAAACTTCTCTGAAGAGGGAAGAAGGATGGCCAGTAGACAAATGAAGAAATGCTCAACCTCCCTTGTCGCTACCGCCTCGACCAGCAAGGAAGACGCGACACCGGACTCTTCTCTCTGCAGTTTATTCAGGACCTTTTTGTAATCTTCTGACCCCAACCCCAGGGAGAATTCCCCACAGCCTTAAGTACCCACTGGGTAGCCAACCCTGATACGCCACGTGGGAACCACCATTAGGTTCAGGTGCGCGGAAGCAAGCCAGATTCTTTGCCTTAGCCATATCAGGAGTTGTTTACCACGAGAGCACTCGCCATCGGGAAGGCGGAGGGCGGAAGCCGGCACCATCTTCCAGGTGCGGCCTCTCGCAGCTCTCTACAGTTCCCCCTTTTTTGTTTAAAGAACACAGATGAGAACAGAGGTCTGATCCCTGTTGTGCAATTGCAAGGACTGCATACAAGCCTTCTCCCAGAGGGCGCCTTCTCTAGGGATGACTCAGCCTGTCCATTGATTCGTTTTTCACAAGGACGGGAAAAGGCGAATCGAACCCGTGTGCAATCAAACATGCTCTCCTCGAGGGCAAAACTCATGCCTCTCGACTGCAGTACTTTGGCTTTGCAATCTGTGTTCATTGTTTTAGGGTGGCAAGCCACGCTTAGGGGGACTGACCTGCTCCAATGACTGTAAAGGCTTGGATAATCATGGCTGCACTGCGACGCTGAGAACCTCTAATTTGGCAAATGCACCACAGACATACCAAGGAGGCTAACACCAGGAGGCCTATCAGGGCTCCCAAACCCGCCCCTTCCTTGAGATGAATCATAGCAGCGGAGATCCATGAAGATAACCCCTCCGCCAATCCGGCATCCACTCGGGTCGAGTTCACCATGACGATGGCAACCCTGAGCTGTTCCATCAGGCTGTCGAACTCTCCAGTTCAATTACCTAAAAGATAACTAAACAACTGCTTAGACAAATTTGCAGCGTTTTTTGAATAGGCTTTTTCCTGGGCCTGAACTCTAGGTCTGGGCGCTGTCCCTCAGCTCTTCAGCTCAAGGCTAGCACTCTACCACTTGAGTCACAGCGTCACGTCCGGCTTTTTTCATTTTGCTTATGTGGTACTGAGGAATTGAACCCAGGGCCTCAGGCATGCAAAGCAAGCACTCTACCACTGAGCCACTTTCCCAGCCCCTTTCTTCTGGGTTAATTGCACCACAGCAGCAGCTAATCCAGCATTAGTTAGTGGTCCGCCCAGCTCTCTGCAAACTTTCATCCATGCTTCTAGTCCCCTATTCTTATATGGGGTTATGGCGGCTCTGCATTCCTTAGTGCACTGCTCGTAAACAAGCTGTTTAATTAATGGCATGGCTGCGTCTGGGTCACCAAAAATTCTGCCAGCGGCCTCGACCATACGAGCAACAAAGTCCGAAAACGGCTCCATAGAGCCCTGCAGGATTTTGGTGAGATTACCACTCACCTCGCCTTTATTTGGTAAGGCCTTCCATGCCTTTATGCCAATTTTATTGATTTGTTCATAAACTTGAACCGGGTAGCCTATCTGCTGATTGGCGAATCTCCCCTGTCCAAGCAGCATATCTCTGTCCCAAGCTGGGTTTCCCCCAGCCTGATTGGCTGCAGCCTCTTCACTAGCAAATTCAATCAAAAAAGCCTTCCAATCTAAATACTGACCTGGGCTCAAACAAGCTCGTGCGAGCCCACTCCAATCACCAGGTGTCATGCAATGTCTGTTTAGGGCCTCCACCTGGGCTACAGTAAAGGAGGCTGTGATTCCATATGTCCGCACAGACTCAGCTAAAGATTTTATAACCTTAAAATCTAAGGGTTCATGATATCGCTGTCCCTGTGGATCCTGAAATATTGGACAGGCTAGATGTAACTCGGTTCTGACCGCTTTCCACACGCCTGGGCTGAAAGAACAGCCGGGGCTGCCACTTCCAGGGTCCTCCGCATAGAGCGGAGGGGCCAAAGGTGTGGGGCGGTGCACGGAGGGTGTGCATTCGTCTTTATCTGGGTCCTCTCTCTCCTTCCCTTTCCTCCTCTTTCTTATCTTTGTTTTTTCTATTTGTTCTATGAGTGATTGTAGTTCCTCTGAGTCTGTAGACTCAGAGGTCTCTAGTTCGGCAAAATCAGGGTATGAACCCCCCCCTGCTCTCCTCCTTTTTGCTGTCTGCCCTTTCCGATCTTTCTTCCTGCAGCATTTCTAAGGCGGCCTGACCATTCTCTACCACCTCACTGCAACGCTGGTCCTCGAGACAGCCACTTATCAGTTTCCATATTGGTTTCACTCCGCTCTTAAGCTTTCCTTGTTCAGAGGCAAAATCTAGGTCCCTCCCTAGTTTCTCCCAAGAGGCCACCGTGAGGCTTCCGGAGACAGCGAACCACGGGGCAACGATGTCACATTCATTCAAAAATCTCTCTAAAGTACTCTTTTTTATTTTTAACTTTTTTGAGTGCAGTAGCTCATTGAGAGCCAAAAAAATTGGGTGCGAAGAAGAAGCACCCATGTTTTAAACATTTAAAGCTGGTAAACAAACTTTTACTTTCACTTTTGGCTACTCTATTGACTAGCCCCGGGTTCTCACTCTCTTTATCTACCGAGAAGAGCAAAAATCCCCCTCCCCCCCGCTCTTGTGGCAGATTCCCCTTTTACCTGGGAACTTACTCCCCGCTCTTGTGGCGGATTCCCCTTTTACCTGGGGACTTACCCCCGCTTTTGTCGCGGATTCCCCTTTTACCTGGGGACTTACGGGTGCACCACCCTGACCGCAGAGAGTTCTGAGTCCTCGTTGGGGTTATGGCTGAGTTCCCCTTACGGGCCGCCACGTGTCGCTACCGCCTCGACACTGGACTCTTCTCTCTGCAGTTTATTCAGGACCCTTTTTTAATCTTCTGACCCCAACCCCGGGGAGAATTCCCCACAGCCTTAAGTACCCGCTGGGTAGCCAACCCTGATACGCCACGTGGGAACCACCAATAGGTTCAGGTGCGTGGAAGCAAGCCAGATTCTTTGCCTTAGCCATGTAAGGAGTTGTTTACCACGAGAGCACTCGCCATCGGGAAGGCGGAGGGCGGAAGCTGGCGCCATCTTCCAGGTGCGGCCTCTCGCAGCTCTCTACACTCCCTAGCCATAAAAGAAATGCAAATCAAAACAACATTAAGATACCACCTCACACCAGTTAGAATGACTAAAATCAAGAACTCTAATAACAGTAGATGCTGGAGGGGATGTGGACAGAAGGGGACCTTACTGCATTGTTGGTGGGAGTGTAAACTTGTTCAACCACTTTGGAAAGTAGTATGGAGGTTCCTCAAAAGACTTTACATAGAGCTCCCGTATGACCAAACAATCCCACTTTTGGGCATTTACCCAAATGTTTACAAATAAGACCACACTAATGCTACCAGCACAACTATGTTTATTGCAGCACTATTTACTATAGCTAAGATATGGAACCAACCCAGATGCCCGTCAGTAGATGAATGGATCAAAAATATATGTGGTATATATACACAATGGAATTCTTTGCCTCCATCAGAAAGAATGACATTGCCCATTTGTTAGGAAATGGAAAGTCTTGGAAAAAATTATATTAAGTGAAGTAAGCCAGGTCCAAAGAAACATAGGTCCCATGGGTTTCCTTATTTACAATATCTACTATATGTCTGAGTCAAGCAGAAAAGGTCAGATAAGGTGATGTTAGGGAAATGTACCCTAAGATATGTATTCAAATGTTTTTTTTTTCTTTCCTGCGATTGTTTCTAACACATTTATAAGGTATTTCTTTGTTGCTTTGTATGTCTCTCCCCCCACAGTATAACCCCTGCTTTCACTGTATTTGATGCCGGTATAATTTGTGGAGGGGAAGGGGAAAAACAAATCGTTTAAATAGGAATACAGGTGGACCCATTGCAACCATGAGATGTACAAGTCGTTATGTCGAAAACGAACTTTACAATATTCATGGGGGGGGAGTGGGGAGGATTAGGGGGGTAAGGGGAGGATGGGAAGGAATGGGAATGGGAAACAAAGGAGGAGGCTACAATGGATGATAAGAAATGTAATCATTATCTTGTCCTTTGTACAGTATTTTCACTATAAAAAATAAAGACTTGAATTCAATCTCTGACAGCTTTGCTCATTAGGTAGCACTCTGCCACTTGAGCCATATCTCCAAAACTGATTATTTTAAATAGGTGGAAATCATTAAATTTTCTTCAGATGATATGCTTCATTAGTGTTGTTCTAAAACTCATCCTAATGAAAAAAGATTTATAGACCCTAGAGATGATCTGAACAGATTCTCATGCTTTGCTCCTAATGGCATAACATTTTAGGGACATGATTTTTAATTATTATTTTAAGTAACAAAGGAGTTATCATTAAACAAAGCAGTTTATGCATACAATATAGCTTGATCAATGACAACCCTTTCAACATTCTCATCCATCACTCCTCTATGAACCTCTTCCTTAACTCTTCTTAATTTTGTAGGATATTTACTGGATTCCTCTCTGCACTTCACCCCTTTTCTCCTTTTCATTCTTCTCATTTTCCCCCTTCACCCCTCTTTTGACTACCCATTTCCATATTATCCAGCAACTCTACTCCTAGGCATTTACCTGAATGTTTACAAACTAGGATGTAGTAAAAGTTTCAGCACAACCATGCTTACTGAATCACCCCACCTACCCCTCAAGAGAGATATGAATTAAGAAAATGTAATACACACACACACACACACACACACACACACACACACACACACACACACACACACACACACACACACACACATTGGAAATTCTACTTACCCATCAGAAAGAATATTGTACAATTTGTATCTCATTTCTCATTTCTTCTGCCTGGTATCACATTGTTGCCGTACTGTCCCTGTACTGCAGTAACTGACACATGCAAACTGATGTAAAATATTGTCAGGGTTATTGGCTAGGAACAGATTCCTGAATGAGTTCTTTGGTCATTCTCTTCGTCTATTCATGCCTTTGAGTAGTGATTGTACAGATTCATTTGTACCATTTGCTACACACAAAAGAGATGAACCACTTGTACGTATATATACATACATGTATATACATACATGGATATATGCATTTTATGATTTCAAGAATTATGGAGCTAACAAAAATCATATGCATTTTCCTTCCTTTTTAATTCTTTCAAAGCCTAAATAACTTTGTCTCTTTTGAATACCTAATTTTAAAGAGAATGTCATCATCTCTGATCTGTCAGCACCCTTGAAATTAGATGTTCCAATAAAACAAAATTACTTAGGCTTTTTGGTGGAAGAGAAGAGTATTACTAGGGTTTTATTCAGGGGTTCTCTGCTTGCTAGACAGGACTTTGGTTGTATAGCACCAAGCAGCTCAACTCCTGTTGCCATAGTTCTAGTCCCTTTTATTTGCTTGAGGTCTTGAAGTTTTTGCCCAGGTCTGATCTTAGATTGACTGAGACTTTGCTACCTATGCATCCCACAAAATTAGGTAGGATTACAGATGTGAACCAAGATGGCCAGATCATTTGTTGAGATGGCTGTCTTGGCATTTATTTCTCTGGCCTGCCCTCAGACATTTCTGCTTCCCAATCAGCTAGGATTACAGATGTGGGCTACTATACTTGGTGTACATGACACCTTCCTTTTTTTGAGAGGTTTTTATTGTAAAAATACTGTATAGAGGGGTTATAGTTACATGAGCAAGGTAATGAGTGCATTTTTTATCAAGCATTGTTGTTACCTCCTCCTTTGTTTTTCCCCTACCCTCCCTTCCCTCCCACCTTCACAACTACACTCGCCCCTCCCCCCTTCCCCACCTCCCTGCCTAAATTGTAAACTTCCTTTCTCAACATAGTGTCTTGTGCATCTCATTGTTACAATGGGTCAGCCTTTATCCCTGTTTAAAGATTTTGTTTTCTCCCTTCCCCTCCCCAAGCTAGAGAAGTGTGTATACAAGATGCAGGGCACCGACATCAAATACAGTGAAAACAGGGGTTATACTCTGTGGGAGGAACACATAAAGAAACAAAAAACAATCACAATTTAGATGATAAACCACTATCTTGAGGTTTATTTCGCTTCACATCATCTTATCTGATCATATATACATAGCTTTTGAACTTTTATACTTGTCCCAGACATATACTAGCTATTGCAAATAAGGGAAACCATAGGACCTATGTTTCTTTGGGTCTGGCTTACTTTACTTAATATAATTTTTTCCAAGACTCCACTTAGAGTTCTCCTATGACCCAACAATCCCACTTTTAGGCATTTACCAAATCATCACAAACAAGACCATACTAAGCTACTAGCACAACGATGTTTATTGCAGCATTATTTACCATTGCTAAGATATGGAACCAACTCAGAGGCCCCTCAGTAGATGAATGGATGAAGAAAATGTGGTATATATACACAATGGAATCCTATACCTCAACATAAAGAATGCCATGGCTCCATTTGTTAGGAAATGGAAATACTTGGAAAAATTATATTAAGTGAAGTAAGCCAGGCCAAAGAAACATAAGTCTCATGGTTTCCTATATTTGCAATAAGTAGTATATGTCTGAGACTGGTAGAAACGGTCAGATAAGTAGATGTTAGGCAAAATGAACCCCAAGATAAGGGTTCAAATGATTTTTCTTTCTTGTGATTATTTCTAACATATTTATATGATGATTTTTTTGTTGCTTTGCATGTCCCTCCCCAACGGTACAACCCCTGTTTTCACTGTATTTGATGTTGGTATAATTTGTGGAAGGGAAGGGAAAAAAACAAATTGTTTAAATAGGGATACAGGTGGACTCATTGCAACAATGAAATGTACAAGACGTTATGACGAAAAAGGAACTTTACAACTTTGGCTTGGGGTGCGTAGGTGCTGGGAAGGGATGGGAAGGGGAAACAAAGGAGGAGGCAACAACTCTTGATAAGAAATATAATCATTACATTGTCCATGTAATTGCAAACCCTCTGTACGGTATTTTCCCAATAAAAAGAGAAAATGTCGTGTGTGTGTGTGTGTGTGTGTGTGTGTGTGTGTGTGTGTGTGTGTGTGTGTGTGTATCACATTGTATATATTTATATATGTATATATGTATATGTATATCTATATCTATATCTATAATATATATATGTATATATATATATATATATAACTATACCCGTAGTTTCCCTTACTTGCAGTAACGAGTATATTAGTACATGATATCATATGACCATATAAGATGATGTTAAGTGAAATGAACCCCAAGAGAGGGACACAAATGGTTCCATGATATTCTTATCTCTATATAATCCCCCAGAGAAAATTGGAAGGGGAGCTATGGTTCAATTATTGAGCACCACCTTTTAGGGAAAAAGCTTAAGTGAGAAGGTAATGTATTGAATTTAAACCACAATATCAGCACTCAAAAAAGTTGATTTCTTTTTCTTGAGGTTTTTATTAAGTTGCTCAGAAAATAATCAACATTGAATTTATGTTTAGAATTACTATCAAAATCATGTTATATTTATTGATGTTATTCTTTATTTTCCTAAATTTTACTTACACATTAATATCCAGTAATGGAAAGAGATGATTAGTGTTTCACAAGTTTTTATGGCAGTTGAATATATGGATGAGAGATGCTTACAAGGAGTTTGGACTGAATACATATGTGCAAGCTCTTCAATAAATAAATGATAGTTGAAGAACCTGTGGCCATGTATGAAATAAAATAAAGAAATCAGCAAGGAAAGATAAGGTATGATTCTGGAAAGCACACAATTTTGGAAGATAAAAAAAACAAGGAATATATGAAACTTTTGTTAAGAACTTTGTAATCCACAGACACATTTTATTTCTTATTTCTACTATAAGGCATTTCAGTTAACTTTATTTTACAAAGTTAAACATGATTGGCATTTAATACTAACTGGCTTCTGTCTCAGGTGAGCAATTATTCTAGCCAGGTGCCAGGGGTTCATGCCTATAATCCTAGATACTCCGAGGGCTAAGGTCTCTAGATCCTAGTTCAAAGCCAGGTTGGAGAGGAAAGTTGGTGAGACTTTTCTATTCAATTAAACATGAGAAAACTGGAAGTGGCATTGTGGCTCAAAGTGGCAGCACTAGCCTCAAGTAATAAATTTCAGATACAGAACCCAAGTTGTGAGTTTAAGTTCTCTGAAATTATTGTTAAAATACTTGTTCTTAGGATCTCATTAACTTGTCTAGAAGAATGTTTTAAACTTAGGGATGTTTTATTTCATATTGTCAGCATTGATTTTTAAGATGTGCAGAGAAAAATTAAAGTCAGAACTGGTTTGTATTGCGTTGTATTAGGCATTGCCTCTACACACAGAGATCAGCTGGAAAGCAAATGGCCAAATCCTGGCTGTTGGCAATGAAGATGGATATGTGTTTCTTTGAGCAAATAAACAAAATTTGTAACGGCAGCCTTTATAATACCTTAATTGTAACAAATTAATATTATTGCTATTATTATTTTTTGTCAGTTGTGGAGCTTGAATTCTGGGTCTGGGCGTTGTCCCTCAGCATTTCAGCTCAAGGCTAGCACTCTACTACTTGAGAAACAGTGCCACTTCACATTTTGTGAAGAACCTTTAGTTGGAGATAAGGGTCTCACAGACTTTCTTGCCCAGGCTGGCTTTGAATAGAGACCCTCAGTTCTCAGCCTCCTTAGTAGCTAGGATTACAAGTTTGAGCCACTGGGGCCCGGCAGTAAAACTATTTTGAAAAGAAAAAACCCACGATTCTATACTTAAACAATTACAATCTGGCAAGTGTATTTGTAACGTTAGTTGTATCAAGTAACCATAGACAGCAATCATTTTTAGACCTCACTATGTCCTGTCCAATGCCAGATAATATTTCATTAATTTGCTTTTTCCTAACAAAGTTCATTTTGAATTCTCAACAGCACAATTTTCTAGTGAGTAAAAAGAATTATTCAGCATATTTATTTCAACAAACAGCATTTTGCACTTAAAAAAAATTTTTTTTCCAGTGCTGGGGCTTGAAATCAGGGCCTGGGCACTCTCCCTGAGTTTATTTTGTTCAAGGTTAGTACATTACCAATTGAACCACAGCACCACTTCCAGTTTTTCTGCTTACCTCATACTGAGGAATCAAATCAAGTGCTTCATGCATGCGAGGCCAGCACTCTACCACTAACCACATTCCCAGTCATTGGGTCCTGGTATATTTCCCCTTCTAGATTAATAGAAATATTCCAGGTTCCGAACTTGAAGCTGATCCCTGCCATCCAATAACATCACATTCTTGTGAATAGCACTAGCTGGCCTCATGAGCATAGCAGCCACCTGGAACTCAGCTATCTGATGGCCTTGGCCTCCAACAATGCAATCATTTCTGTGCACAGACTGAAAACTGTCATAGGTAAGTTTAATATATTCCATCCTATTCTCAGCGACTTACCATTCTCAGCTTTGTATGCTTTAAATTCTGTTAAACATTAATTACTATTTCCCACCACTCTCATACGTAACATATATGTCTTACTTTAAAATTTATTCAAATATGCAAAAATGTTAACATAGTTGCTGTCCACTAGTGGTTCATGTTTTAAAACCTAGCTACGTTAGAGGTCAAAAACTGAGTATCTTGGTTTAAAGCAGCCCATGCAGAAAAATCTGAGATATTTCTCCAATTCAGAAACCAAAATCCAGAAGTGGAGATGTGGCTCAAGTGGTAGAGTGTCAGCTTTGAGCAAAAAGACTAACCAAGTATAATTGGTCTACTTCAGACTCACTTACTTACTCATGGAGCACATACACACACACACACGCACACACACACACACACACACACACACACACACACACACACAATGTACATTCTCCTAGACTCCCCTTCTTGAGCAGTATTCAATGCCATTAACTTAATGCATGTTTTCCAAATTATTATGGTAGGGATTAATTTACATTTGTATTTATGATAATGCATTTTTTGTACTTTTTCTTTTTCATTTCTTTGGTACTTATGTGAGAGAACTGTTTTGTGAAGACTAAACAGAAATCAATGTGTCAGTAAATAGATAGTGACAGACTGAAAGATGCAGATAATACCACTTGAAATTTTATTTCTTCAAATTTAAACATATATGCATATGTATGTATTTAAAATTTCTTCCAAGATTTTATTTTCATTAACAATGATCTATTTGTTCCATTATATGAATTTAACATATTGTATGTTTCATAGCAGATTAATACTTATAGAATTTCTTTCCTTTGGAGACAAGGTTCTGCAGTGTAGACCAGGCTTTCTTCAATTCCTAATTCTCCTGTCAGGTTTCTGAGTAATGATTGACATTACCATGTGGTAGCATAGTACCATGTCCAGCTATATTATTTACATTTTGTACAGTAGAATATTAATGTGAACAGCTTTAAGCCACATATCATCATGAGCATGAATGAATTTCTTGCAGAAAATGTTATAAATAGAGTTACTGAGTGAAGCCAATTATGGTAGACATGCCTGTAATCCCAGCACCCAGGAGGATTGTAAGCTTAAGAGAAGCCTGAGCTACAGAGTAAGTCCCTTTTAAAACAAAACAACAACTGTTGAGCTTGGAAGAGGGAAAGTATTGTTAAGTGGGGTGATAGGAACATACAAAATGTAGTGTGTGTGTGTGGGGGGGGTTTGCTGGACCTAGGCTTGAACTCAGGACCTGGGCACTGTTCCTGAGGTTTATGCTCAAGTCTAGCACTCTACCATTTGGACCAAACTCCACCTCAAGCTTTTTTAGAAGTCATTGGAGATGAGTCTGATCCAGTTTCCTGTTCAGGCTTAGAACCTTGATCCTCTTTCTCAGCCTCTTTTGTAAGTAAGATTACAGGTATGAGTCTGTAGTAATTGTTGTATTACTGTTAAGTAATATAGTAAACATTATGCCAGTTTATACTCCTTCCAGCAGTGCTTGAGTGTTGCACACACACCTAAGATAAAACCCACTCCATGTTTGATGACATCCAGATCTCATAATCCCGTGAGATACATATTGTTATGCTCACTTTACCTATGAAGAATTTGAGCTCCAGAGAGTTAGGTTAAGTTTGAGTCCCCATCTAGTATACAGTGGAGCCTGTATTCAAGCTCAACTAGGTCTGTTTATTTCAGAAAACACGGAGTCATCATGTGTTCTAGTCAACATGTGTTCTAGCAAGTACTGCTCATTGCAAGTACAGTTCTATGCCTGACAAATTACCTTTCTCTCTCTTTAACTGTTTGCATCCCCTTTCATAAGCTAGGGAAAGCACAAGTGATGAGAAGAGCCATTTTTGAAGGGGAAATTGATAATGGGGTTTGAACTTGGTATCACATACATATTAGTCAGGTCTTCCATTTGAGTTATGCCTCCAGCATTCTATTTCTGTTTTATTTTTTGTAGTATTATTACAAAGGTGAGTTACACAGAGGTTATAGTCATCTAAGTCAGTTCTGATTATATTTCTTTTTTAAAATGTCACCCCTTCCCTTGCTCTCTCAATTTCTCTCTCTCACTGGTTTGGTTTTATTAACCACCTCCTCCTCCTCCTCCTCCTCCTCCTCCTCCTCCTCCTCCTCCTCCTCCTCCTCCTCCTCCTCCTCTTCCTCCTCCTCCTCCTCCTCCTCCTCCTCCTCCTCCTCCTCCTCCTCCTCCTCCTCCTTCTCCTCCTCCTCCTTGAGATCTAGAGGGAATAGTTACATATGCGTGTCAATGACTACATTTCTTTTGTCTTTGTTTTTGTTTCAGTCAGTAATAAGACTTGGACCCAGAGCCTGAATACTGTCTCTGAGTTCTTTTGCTGAAGAATGGCATTCATATCGAGCCACAGTTCTACTTCCCTGAGTGCATTTCTTTTTGGACAATGTTAACTTTTCCCTTCATCTCTTCCAGTTTTCCCATCCTTCCCCACAAACAAATTGCATAGGTCATTTTCAGCATAGTACCAATTGAATATCACTGTTGCACATGTTCATCGTTTGTCTCTCCTTTTGAATGCCCCTTTAACTTCGCAAAGAGAGATAAATGAAGAAACATGACAAAAATGAAATAAAATAAAGAAAAATATCTTGTTTCTGTTTCCTGGTCACTGGTTATTTTTGAGATAAAATGTGTGTGTGTGTGTGTGTGTGTGTGTGTGTGTGTATGCATACTGGGGCTTGAACTCAGGGAGCTGACCTTTAGCTTTTTAACTCAAGGATAATTGTCTATGACTTGAACCAAACTTTCACTTCTTGATTTTGAATGGTTAATTGGAGATGAAAATTTCACAGATTTTTCCTACCTGTTCTAGCTATAATCCACTTCCTCAGATCTCAGCATTATAAATAGCTAGAGTTACAGATGTGAGCCACTGGTAATGCTTGGCCTACCTTTTTTTTTGTTAAGTAGTTGAAATGTAAAAGACAGTTGCAACCATAGTAAAAAAAGAAATCCATTTAACTTTCCCAGCTTCATTAACTTTTAAAACTTTGTCACATTTGATATGTACAGAAAAACATTTTTTGTAAATGCTCCTGCAATTTGGTTTTCATCTGGGCTTTTTCCTCATAATGAACTTGATTTTATAGCTTATTACCTACTAAATATTGATAAGAATATGTCCAGAGGGCATTAATGACCTTTTGCTGGCTTTCATAAGGAAAAGGTGCAAGCTAACACTTGTGATATATTTGTGTGTAGGACCTCAATGATATATCCACATTCTTAGCCAGAAGACAGTAGTGCCTGTTATAAATCATCTAGATCTGGCAAAACCTTGACACAGGCCTTGTTACCACCTCCTGTAGGTCCTCTTAGAGTGCAATCCTGCCTCTCCAGTGACCATGACAGAGCCCTGCTGGAGGTTCTCAGGACACAGCCAAGGGCACCAGTCAGGCTTGGCACCTACTGCTTCCTATGATGGAACTACACAGGAAATGTGAGGTCCTTAAGCTGTCATCAGAGAGTTCTTCCTTGAATATTCGATCCTAAGAATTAAGGAGACATCAAACTCTCCCTTCCTTGTGCCAGTTGTGGACCTGTATTTCTTCTTCTGCTGTCATCTTCTGTGGAAAAAAATGATCTTAGCTCTATAAGCCATTTTGCTTATTCTAGGTCCTTAGGGTAAGTCTGGATTTTATACTTAGACAAAAGGAAATATAGTGATAAAAATAGCAAACTTAACATTTTTTCTAGTCTATTTATTACCCAAATATGTTTTCAAATCCTACCAATAATTCTTATTAGTAAGAGTCACTTAATTAGTAGTCACTTTTTCAAACTCCTAAGTTCCTCAGTGAGCTGTGTGAGAGAAACCACAGCAGGTTTCAGGGGTCCTCCAGACTAACTTCTTGCCCAGGGAGGAGTGCCTCCAAATTAAACAAAGAATAATTCTTTTTTTTTTTTTTTTTTTTTTTTTTTTTTTTTTGTCGGTCATGGGGCTTGAACTCTGGGCTTGGGCGCTGTCCCTCAGCTCTTCAGCTTAAGGCAAGCGCTCTACCACTTGAGCTACAGCGCCACTTCCGGTTTTCTAGTGGTTTTATTGGAGATAGGAGTCTCACGGTCTTTCCTGCCCGGGCTGGCTTTGAACCGCGATTCTCAGATCTCAGCCTCCTGAGTAGCTAGGATTACAGGCATGAGCCACCGGCGCCCGGCACAAAGAATAATTCTTATATCTCAGATTACATGTCCTAGCTATATATACCAAAGAAAGCTAGTAACAAGAGATTGGTCTAACTTGGGAACAATGAAGATCAGAAACACGAATTCTATGTTTACAGAAATGAAAAGAAATTTTCCTTTATTCATATAATACAATAAAAAGCTCTACTTTTCTCATTATCACTTAATTGTGGTTGTATGTACTCAGTACTAGCTTCTTGAAAGTCCTAAAAAACTCTTTGACACAAACTCAGAAGTTCCATTGGTATCAGCTTGAGATTTCATGAAAAAAATTTACTTTTTATATTTTAAAAATCTATTTTATTATAAAGATGCTGTACAGAGGGGTTACATTTACATGAGTAAGTTACATTTCTCATTGAACATTGTTACCCATTCAGTGGTTTTCTCCCTCTGTCCCTTCCCTCCACTCCTTCCCACCCCCATTACATTGTAAAGTTAATTTCTGCCATAATGTCCTGCGAGTATCATGGTTGCAATGGATCACCTTTTGTACTTCTTTCAGCATTTTGTTATTTCCCTTACCTTCCCCCAATCAGATAAATGCATATACAGGATGCAGGGTGCCAGAATCAAAGACTGGAATTGCCATGGATAAAACCAATAGGAAAAGAAAAATGACATAAAGTAAGAAGAAAGAACTAGCTGCAGTACATTGGCTACATCAAGCTTGACAACTAAACAAAAGAAGACCTGTTGTTTCTATGTCTTGGTGTTCATTTCAGTTAGCATCATTTTCTCTGGTCATATATATTCATAACTCCTGAGCTATTATGATCCACTTTCAGGAGTAACAGGCTAATGTTAATCATTGCAAATGAGGGAAATCATAGAGCTCTTGTTTCTTTGGGCTTGGCTTGATTAACATAGTATGATTTTTTTTCCATCTTTTCATTTTTTTACAAAAGGGACGATGTCATTCTTTCTGATAGAATCATAAAATTCCATTGAGTAAATACACCACATTTCCTTGATCCATTCATCTGTTGAGGGGCAAATGGGTTGTCTCTATATCTTAGCTATGTGTAACAATGCTGTAATGAACATAGTTTTGATGGTAGCTTATTATACCCTAGTTTGAGATCATTTGGATAAATGCGGAGGAGTGGGGTTGTTGGATCTTAGGGAAGTTCTATGTTTAGTCTTTTGAGGAACCTCCATAGTGCTTTCTCGAGTGGTTGAACCAGTTTACATTCCTACCATCAGTGTAGTAGTGTTCTTATTTAGCCACATCCACCCCAGCATCTGTTATTTGTTCTCTTGATAATAGCCATTCTAACTGGGTTGAGTGGAATCTAAATATGGTTTTGGTTTTGATTTGCATTTCTTTTATGACCAGTGATGGTGAGCATTCCCCGTCTCTTTCCGAGAGGCCACACTATTACAGGTTTCTAGTGTCCCAACAGAGACATAGAAACTTGTAATAATGTGTGCTTTTTGTTGTACATTTACTTCACTTGGAGCATTCAATGACTCCTATAATTTACAGCAAAGGTTTATACTAATTACCTTACTGAAAAAAACACTGATTTTCAAAAAGCATAGAAAAAAATCTCTTTGTCAGGGGTCCCAGTGAATACTAAGGAAGTTTCTTTAGTGGAAAATTTTATTTGGTTGCTTGTTCTTTATGTTATTTTAACACATGTTGAATTTGGGGTTTCCACACCAGATCTTCAACAAACTAGCAACTATGTTGCCTCATTGGATTTTGCTTCAAAATTTACAAAATATTCTGTCATATTTTTGGTTTGGTATTTGGGGGGTGGCTTTTGGAGTGCTAGTGGGCTTGTACTCAGGCTTGAAATGAGGGTCTGGAACTCTAGTTTAGATTGTTTAACTCAATGTTGTCACTGTGCCACTCAAAACCACACATCCACTTCTGGCCTTTTCTGCTTAATTAAAGATAAGAATTTTGAGGATTTATTAGTTTAGGTTGGCATCAAACTGTGATCCTCAGATCCCACCCTCATGAGCAGCTAAGATTACAAGAATGAGCCAGACGCTGGATACATTGTGCTCCCTATGATACCTAAACAAGGGCACATAATACTGAAGCATGTGTGTAAGGTTATGTATTTCAAACTTATTTAGAAAAATATAGCCTGTGTGTGTGTGTGTGTGTGTATGTGTGTGTGTGTGTGTGTGTGTGTGTGTTTGTGTGTGTGTGTGTGTGTGTACATAATATAAATGTGCAGAGGGAAATGAGGATGTATCTGCTGATTTTGAGGAAAGATTTCACCTGGGGCTTTTCACAGACTGAACTACACTGTACAGAATGCTTGAGACTAAAGGTGAGGTAAATGATGTCATCATCTCATTCATCTACATCCCTTGCTAACATTTGCATATACTGTGGTGTTGTAATGATTATTTTGTGTATGAAAGCCAGTACTGGGGCTTGAATTCAGGACCTAGGTACTGTCACTTAGCTTTTGTATGTGATGCTAGAACTCTAACATTTGAAGCACAGCTCAGCTTTCTGCATTTACTGTTTAATTGGAGGTAAAAATCATTTTTGTTCAGTTGGCTTTAACTGAGTTCCTCGTATCTCAAGGTTCTGAGTAGCTGGTTTTACAGGACTGAGCTTCCAATGCCTACCTTTTCATTATTAATGTTACAAGCTACATGCTCACACACATTCCTTGCAGTCAAAAATCTCTGTTCAGGCTGACTGACAAGAGGTGAGGAAAGATGGTTGAGTGGATAAGTTACCAAATGGGCCTCTAGCCCTATTAACAACATTCTGGCAGTAACTTACATTTCAGTGTGTGAGTACAAATTTCCACTTTCACTTGACCTTTATTAACTGCCTTTTTGAACTGTTTTTGATACATATTTTAAACATTATCTCCCAAACAGGAGATATTATGTGAATGTATTTGATAATATTTCAGATGGGGTGGTCTTGTGTGTCTGGATGTCTGTTGTCTGAGGCCATCTAGCTGGGCTTCATACATAGCTAATGCTTCCTGGCTGCTGGTTGCAGAGAGGAAGGTTTTCTTCCTGGCCAGGCTTTGATTTGAGATCCTTTCATCTTAGAATTCTAAGTAGCTAGGATAACAAGCATGAACCACCACCAACTGGCTTGTTTTAGAAGCATTAATTCCTTTTCATTCATTGTTTTTTTCCTGGAAGGTTGATCTAGACAGGCTGCTTGTACCTCATAATAAGGTGATTTGAATAATACCTTTGCCTCTGGCATTTCTGAAACTCATTTCTTCAGTTCTAGGCAAATGAATTTGTTCTAAAGCCAATAGCATTTTTCTTCTGCGGTACCTTAATTAATCTCTTATCCTTTGCTTTGGCAAAGCAATCTGGATGTTTCTGTAAAACCCTACTTCTTGAGAGTATTACACTTAGAAGTTATCATGTACACACTTTCATATAGTCTCTCCTTTTATAAAAATATGTTACAAGATTGGGTGGAAGAATGGTGACTATTGAATTAATTTGATAACCACTCTAGAATTTTTAAGCCTTAATGCTTAAGTCAAAGGAGTATTAAAGACAATCAGAATAGTGGAATGTGGCTACTACTTATTTGATGTATGTGGAAAGATGATCAGAATTCTTATGATTAATAAAATATATCTTCAAATTTCCAGTGGTAGACTGCTATGCTAACTAGGAGGAGACACTGGTGATGCCAGGGCTTTGAAAGCTGCTAATGAAGCAAAATGTCGGGGAGAGCATTTAGTAAGGATATAATTCCAATGCTCATACCAAATATATTGAACTAAAATACTAAGTGATGAATGACTGAGCGCCAAATTTTATTTGTTGGCTTCTTTGTGATGTCCTGGGATTTGGACCTAAGGCCTAGGTGCTGTCCCTTTGTTTTTTCCTCAAGGCTAGTGCTCTACCAGTTGAACCACAGTTTCATATCCATATTTTTGGTGATTAATTGGAGATCAGCCTTACCCAATTTCCTCTTTTGGCTTCCTTAAAACTGATCCTCAGATATCAGCCTCCTGAGTAAGTAGGTTTCAGGTTGTGAGCCACTGGAGCCCAGCTGGAATCACATTTTAGAAGTATTCTTTTGGTGAATCAGATGTGTCTGACTACTATTTTAGCACTTTGGTTCCAGTGGATCATGTCGGATTTATACTAAAATCAGACATTTTCATCTTGTAATCTGCAGCATCCAATATCTATCTAATTTTTTCCTATTTTCATTTCTGACCTCTTTTTCTTCATTGTACCTTTCCATTCTTACTTCAGTGTTGTTTTCCTTTTCTGAAGCAAGTCAGGTTCATTCCCATCAATGGGGGATGTACTTGCTGTTCTTACTGCCTAGAGTACCTGCTCCTAAATAATTGCCTAGATGATGGCTCTCATATCAACTATCTCTTGTTCAGGAATGTCTCCTCCCATCCCCACTGTGAAGTTGTTGCTACAAAATCACCAATGTCATGTCTCTGATTTATAGAAATTATCATTATGATTTCTGGTTTTCTTTTCAGCATGAAATTAGTGAGGAAAGAGCCACATTCACTTCTGTTTCTCCAACACCTGTAATAGTGCCCAGTCTGTAGTGCTCAGGAGCCTTACATGGAGATCAACCTTCTCCAGCTCAATTTATCCTAGATTCTCTTTAGGACAGCTCTTCAAGCTGAAGTGTGGTGGCTAGTAGTCATTCCCTCTCATTCTTTGTGCTTTTTGGTGGTGTTGAATCCACTTCAGGGCAAAACCAGTGCCTGACACCTATTTGTTGCTATGGCAAAGGTGGTTGTGACATCATAGAAGTAATGGCCATTGTTTTGGGTATATGTGTGAGGACACCCACCCCCACACAATTTCCCCAATATATGTTTCTCCTTTGCCCAGAAGTGCATTCACCAATTCAGCAACCAAATCGTCACCCAGTTCCTGATACATTCAGAGTATGTTTCCATTTCCTTTAAAAAAAAGAAAATTTCAAGACATGCTTTGATGATTTGTCACTGAATTACTGAAACAGAGTATATAATTTTATGTATTTGTATGCCTTTGTCCATCTCTCTTGAGCCCTTGCTATATTTCCATGTGTTTGCAGCTTGGGAAGGGAAATAAGGTTTAATTCAGTATTGTCAGAGACTATAGTTCAGAAGGCTCTTTTTAGACCCTTTTGGAGGGAATGCCAACTTTCCATCTGATGTTTTACAGATGGCCATCTTGGTACAGGACCTGAGTAGACTGTCATAAGATAAGAGGCTTGTCCTGATTTCTACTGACTTTCCTCTGGGGTCGAAGAGTGTGATCCACTGTGATCTCCTCTGAAAATCTAAGGCAATGGGGATAAGAGAGACTAAAACTCAGAACCCAGCTTCCCACATCACTAGGATTACAGGATTGAGTCTCATGGACTCAACTTATAGCTGCTTTTTTATACATGTTGTAGTCAGTTTCATTATATTCACTTCCTAGACAGATATATACAAATATATGTATGTTTGTTCATCTATTTATAATCAGTGTTAGATCTAGAAACACACAAATATATATTCATATAATTATAATCAAATTATATCACTACTTTCCCCAATAATATTTTACACTAATGTTTTGTGAAATAAATACTCAAGACTAAAAATTTAAATGCCTTTGTAGTTTGAAAAATCATATTCAATCTTATATATTATACAATATACTATATATAACATAAAGAATATAACATATGTTTACATATAACTGATTTGTGTTATTTTTATTCCTGATTTTGTGTTGGTTCATCTATGTAAGCTTTCTTTCTTTTATTGATGATGGCTTTTATTTGCTAGTATATATATTTTCTATATATTATGTCAAATATTTTCAGCTCTAAGTAGATTTTTTTATATTACTGGAGTCAAATTTTTCTTCCATGTTTACCCAAAGCACAGTGAAGATATATACAGATTTGAACTCACTGTTGAAAGAGGGTCCCACACACCAGTATACGTATTGTGGCATTTGTCCCACTTGACAGAATAGATTTTTAGGACATCTGATCTGCTGTCCTAGACCTTTTGTAGCCACCTTATCACCCCATGCAGGCATGGCCTGGCTTCTTTGCTGCTCCCTGTGCATTTAACAGTTCCCTTTATATGCAGTAAAGCCCCCTGTCACTCTGTGTTTTCCACCCAACAGAACACATATGCACAATGCTTCATATGCAGAACACATATGCACAAGGCTTAAAAAGAAACATATTTAAGATTCATGAATCTAGGATATATCAAAAGCATTGACATTTAAAGAAAGTTAGAAAAATAAATAGAATGAACATTTTACAACAATCAAAACAAAAAGAAAAATATTTTCCCAGGAAGGGGGAAGGGAATTTCTAAATCCAGATTGGCCTCTAAGTTGCCTTCAGGCAAAAATTCTGCCCCAGGGTCCTCAAAGTGGTTTACTTCCTCATTAAAGACAGGATTTTCTTCCTGAGTCCAGGGAGGGACAGATTCTAATTTCTCAATTGAAAATTGGATCCCCTGCAGGAGGACAGATTGGTCTGGGTATTCTGTGAGGAAAGATTCCCTTTCCTCAACTGAATCTAGATTTTGGACCTCACTTAATGGTTTTCCTGAACATAGACTGGGGTAATTTTCCATTAGCACACATCTTATCCTGCACACCAAGATGTGTCTTTTTGACTGGTTTGGAGCCCATCTAGGTGGACTGTGAATATCAATGGAAGTCATTCTGGATCATGTTCTTCCTTGGTAATATATGCAGGTGCACCTGCATCACATGTGGGGTTCAGAACCAGTAGGGTGTCCAGAGGACTCAAAACCTGCTTGAGCCTTCCTACAAATTAAAAAAAAAACCCTCTATGTTCACATGATTTCTGGAGATCAGTGATGGCTTCCGATCTCTATCAGTCAACATAGATGACATCATTGATGGGTTCTTTATCTGGAGTTCTGCAGGAGCTGCTCTACGGTGATGTAAACCTGAGCATGGAAATAGGTATGGGAGTCTTAGAACTATAGAAGTTAAGGTGTGAATAATCTTTCATGAGGATCTAATGGGGGAAGCTGTAGAACTTGAGTATGGACTGAACACTGATGAGAAGTTAGTGAGTTTCTAATGAGTGGGTGCTTCTAAGTTCTTTCAAAAGGAGAACAGATATTACCTGGCAAAGAATATCCATAAAAGGATATTTTGCCAAGCTGGGGTGTACTAAGGGCTATTGGCCAATCACTCACATCCCTAGAGACTCAGGTTCCATCCCTACTCACTAGCTCTAAGGCATCTAAACAAGGACTTCTTCCTCTTTTTCTTGGTCTCATGGGTCATGCGTTCCTCCATCTGAATTTGTAAGCTCCAGAAGAATATATACGCAGAAGAGCAAGTGTGAAGAGGGCATGCTGAGCTTAACATACTGTGTAAATTCTTTCAGGGTGTCATGGTTCTTTTGGTCATAGAAATCATCAGGGTAGAGGACCATCCTCATAGGGAAGATGGAATATGCTGTGGGCATATTGGTGACAAGGAAAATGAGAGCCGCCCTCCCCATCCTGAGCCTTGTACTAAAGCATTTTTCTGGCAGGATGTGCATGTTGGGAAGTGGGAAGAGACTCCTGCAAGCAGATGTTCCTCACAACCCACTTCTAGGAATTTCTCAAATACAATCCTCTAAAATTCCCTATGTGATAGGAGGAGAAAGTTGTTTCCCCACTGAATCTGACATGTTATACACAGTCCTCCTTGTCATCCATGAGAGTCCAAAACCACAACCACATCCACAACTGTGTAATCTGCTATCTACTGAAGTGCCAAGCCTCAACCCCTTGGTGAAAATCACAACTTGTGTGCAAAGAAGAAAGTTGACTTTGATTCAGAAACCTCAAAGATACCCAGTTTTCAAGGACAGAACTTACCTTTGTGCCAACATCCACTTACTTCTTCATCTTGTTCATCTTCCTCCCAGCTACGGTAGAAGGATCTATACTAATGGGAGGAGAGGAGGAGGCTAACTCTATGCTTCTCCTTTTCTGAACTAACAGAACACACATGCGACTGGCTAAGTCCCAAATGGCAATGTAAACATGATAGACAAAAAGTCGAGCTGTGTCTATACAATTTCAAGGAAATTCTGTGAGGATGTTTATATGCATCTGTCCAAATAAGTGCACAATGGCTCATGCCTGTAATCCTACTAATCAGGAGGGTGAGATCTGAGGATCACAGTTTAAATCCAGTGTAGTTTGTAAAATTCTAAAGACACCTATCTTCAATTAACCAGCTTAAGGCCAGACCTGGACCTGGGGCTCAAATGGTAGAGTGCAATGAATGGGAAAGAACTCAGGCCCCAAATTCCAGTTCAAGTTGAATCCTTGCTTCTGTCTATATTCCCTCAAAGGTGTCCAAGATAGTGATTTCCTAGGTGAGGATGGACGTTGGGTGGCACTGACTCATTCCTTTAATCCTAGTCTCTCAGCAAGTAAACTGCTAAGGCTCCACTAGCTTCTGAGGCAAATGAATGTTCTGGCAGCCCAGTCCTAAGGAATTAGCTGGGAGTGCACTTCTTTGTCTCAAGCCAAGTTCCTGTGATAAGACCTCAGTGAAACAGTCTCAGAGAAGTATCAAGTATTCCAATAATCTGCCAGGGCTGGGGGAGGTAATCATCAGCCCTGGGTTTGAAAGAGGAACACTTATTTTTTAAACAGAATATCCAGCAACTGCTCCATTGTCCCCGACTCTCTATAGTGGTGGAGGAAATTTCCAACATAGAAGAGATCACCTTTCTGATAGGCAGGGAAGAGGTCCATTGCCAGCATTTCCAACAAGCCTGAGTCCAGGATCCATATGTTATAAGGCACATTCAGAGTTTGGGCTGACTCATTGTCACACTGAGGTGGTAAAAAGAATGGATCTTTGAAACATAGAAACTGGAGTACACTTCAAAACGAGTAACAGAATGGATTGAAAAGTACACAGTAAATATTTTCTCAGTATACACGTATAAAAGCACACAAGAAGAAAGGTGTACTATGGGCTAGGATGAGATTAAATAGATTTCCTGTCATAGTTATACCTGGACTGATTTGCCTTGTGATTCCATTGGTTTCTTCTTGTAAAAAGGCCTGAGACATTGGATTCATGGTTTGGCACTGATCCAATGTCTGCAGCATGGAGTAAGGCACTCACACCACTCATGCCTGAGACCTGAGCCTCTTGAACTTTGAAAACAACACAGGAACATCTTTCTTGTTCCTGAGCTACAGGACACCTGAGCTGGTCTGAGCTGACTGTAGTTAATAGTTACGTGGTGCTCAGAGTGTTCCATATTCTATTCTATTGTGAGGGAGGTAGTATCATCTCTCAGAGCCCAATGATCTAAGCTGCTTGCTCACATAAGACCATGCCAAAGACAAACTGGAGGCTGAAATCTCCCCTCCCACATCATTCTATACACATGTGGACATTATCAAATCCCAACATCCTCAGCTAGGCCTACGAACCAGCATGATGTCAGCCTCAAGGAACCCTTTCTAGGTCAGATCCAGGCCTTATTTGTCACTATTTTTCTCATCCTGCACAAATCATTTTGCTCCTCAGGCCCTCTCAGCCTGCCATATGTTTCTTGCATGTATTTTTGACATCTACTTCCTAGGACATTGTTAGGTTTTTGTTTCCTAATTTTCTGTTTGCTCTTGAAGCCCCTCTGTGCTGTCATGTGGAAAAAAGGCAAGTACTTAGAGGTGGGAAAATCAAACAAGTATTGAAAAACAAACCTTACACATATAGTCAGACATTTTTATGGGTGTTCATTCTTGTAAGATAAAAGACTATTCTTGATACTTTGCTCATATTTTATGATAGAGGGGAGGAGAAGAAGGGAAGAGGTGCTGAATTTTCTTTTCATAATTCAATGATTATTATTTTAAAATACTGTAGTTGAAGGAATGTAATATTTAAAGATTAAAGCTGTGCTCCTGTTCTTTTTATAAGCTAGTCATTTATAAAGTATTCCTCACTAAAGTCTTGTCATTTGTGTCCCATGAACTATCCTCCTCATTCAAAATAATCAGAAAAAACCTTCACAAATAAGTGGGCTGTTGTCTAATCTCCAGATACGAATTTAAGATTCAACATTGCCTGTGAATCTGTGTGTGTAGATGTGTGTGGGAGTGTGTGTGTGAATGTGTGTCTGTGCATATGTGTGTTTTAGGACTTGAACTCAGGGGCTATATGATATTCGCTTTGAGTGTAGTGCTCTACCAATTGTGCCACAATTCCACTGCAAGTTTTCTGTAGTGAACTGGAGAGGAGAGACTCATAAAATTTCCTGCTCAGGCTGTCTGAACTAAATCTCAGGTCTCAACCTCCTGATTAGCTAGAGTTCTAACTATGAGCCTCCAGAACCTGGTGATAAAACTGGAGGCAGTGGGGTTGCAAGTTTTAGTCCAGCTTCACAACATTCTATATCATAAAACAGCAATAGTAAAGCCCTATATCAAAATACAATAATAAGATATAATTAGAATACAATTTAGTGATATAGTCTGCTAGCATAACTTTCAGGAAGCCTTGTTCTTAATGATTTAGCATTAGAAAACCAAACAAAATGAGATAATTTCAGTAGACTCTACAAATTTTTTAATCCATCATATAATAATTTCAAAACATTATAATAAACTGGAAAACATTCATACTTATAAGGAGAATGCAAAAAAGATAAATGATGGCAGATTATGAAATGGAAAATTCTACACTGCAGGAAAATTATTGTCATGGTGAATATATGGTGGTATTGTCACAGTGAATATATGATAATGTTCTTCAGAACAGCAATAGGTAAATATATATTTACTACATATAGTCTAACTTTTCTCTGTCTCTCTCAACTTCCAATCTTCTACTGCACATTATCAGTGTATTCATGTTTATGGTATATTCCAAAATAACTAGTAGAGTCAGGTTGCCAAAATACATTAGCTTCAATGTTTTAGGAGATAAACATGCTAATTATATTGACTATTTTATATATTAAACATGTAGTGTGTTATCATTGTACTCTCTAAGTATGTACCTACACTTCTTCAAAATGAAACGGAATACAACAAGGTTTTGCTTGTAAAGCTAGCTATTAGGGACATCAGTTCCAGACCAGTGTAGTTTTACCTGCAATGCTCCCCAACTCCTAGCTATGCGTGATGGAATACATCTATCATCCCTGGTCCATGGGGAGCTGAGAGCAGGAGGACTTCAATTTCATGCCATACTAGGCAAGAACTTCCACATGGCTCCATCTCAACCAAAGAAGGTTCAACACTGGTAGCACCTATCACCCCCACGTAGGTGAAAATAAAAATAAGAGCATTGTAGTATAAGAAACAAACAATATTAGAACATGCTAATACAAACCATCATGAACAACACTCACCTAGTGTTTGCTTCTCATACCTGTAATCCTACCGATAGCTAGGATTATATATGTGAGCCAGAGGCAACAAGCAGTTCATCATTTTAAAAATGACTATTTGAAGTCAGGTGCCAGTGTCTCATGCCTGTAACCCCAGCTACTCACAATGCTGAGATGTGAGGATTGCAGTTCAAAGCCAGACCAGGAAGAAAAGTCCCCATAAGACTCTAGTCTCCAGTTAATTACTCAAAAAGAAGAAGTGGCTTTGTGGCTCTATTGGTAGAGTGCTAACTAACTTGAGCTCAGAATCTCAGAGACATTGTCTAGGCCCTGAGTTGAAGCCCCACAATTGACAAAAAAAACAATAAGCATTGTAATGTCTGAATTTCTTTTTTTATTGTGAAAATACTGTATAAAGGGGTTACAATTACATGGGCAAGATAATGAGTACATTTGTTATCAAGCATTGTAGCCTCCTCCTTTGTTTCCCCTTCCATCCCTTCCCATCCTCCCTCTGCTCCCTCACCCAATCCTCCCCTCCCACCAAATTTGTATAGTTCATTTTCGACATAAAGACTTGTACATCTCATTGTTGCAATGGGTCCACCTGTATCCCTATTTGAACGATTTCTTTTTTTCCCTCCCCCTCCACAAATTATACCGACATCAAATACAATGAAAGCAGGGGTTATGCCATGGGGGAAGGACATATAAAGTAACAAAGAAATAATCTTGTAAATGTGTTAGAAACAATCGCATGAAAGAAAAAAAACATTTTAATACATATCTTAGGGTTTATTTCCCTAACATCAAATTATCTGACCTTTTCTGCTTGACTCAGACATATACTAGTTATTGCAAATAAGGGAAACCATGGGACCTATATTTCTTTGTGCCTGGCTTACATTACTTAATATAATTTTTTCCAAGTCTTTCCATTTCCTAACAAATGGGGCAATGTCATTCTTTCTGATGAAGGAACAGAATTCTATTGTGTATACAAACCACATTTTCTTGATCCATTCATCTACTGAGGGGCATCTGGGTTGGCTCCATATCTTAGCTATGGTAAATAATGCTGCTATAAATATAGTCGTGCTGGTAGCTTTAGTGTGGTCTTGTTTGTGAACATTTGTGTGAATGCCCAAAAGTGGGATTGCTGGGTCATAGGGGAGCTCTATGTGGAGTCTTTTGAGGAACCTCCATGCCACTTCACAAAGTGGTTGAAAAAGTTTACACTCCCCAACAATGGAATAAGGTTCCCTTCTGTCCACATCCCCTCCAGCATCTGTTGTTGTTAGAGTTCTTGATCATAGCCATTCTAACTGAGGTGAGGTGGTATCTCAATGTTGTTTTGATTTTCATTTCTTTTATGGCTAGGGAGGTTGAGCATTTCTTCATGTGTCTATTGGCTATGCTTGTTCCTCTTCAGAGAAGTTTCTCTTTAAGTCTTTAGCCCACTTATTTATTGGGCAGTTGTTTCTTTCAATATTTGTTTTTGGGGATTTAATTTTTTGGGTTCCAGGTATATTTGATATATGAGACCCTTGTTTGTTGTATGGCTAGTGAAGATATTCTCCCAAATCATGGGTTTTCTATTGATCTTACTAGCTATATCCTTTGCCATGCAGAAGCTCTGTAATTTCACACAATCCCATTTGTTCAACCTTTCTTTGATTTGTTGTGCTTCTGGGGCTCTATTAAGAAAATTTCAGCCTGTGCCAAGGAGACCTAGAGTTTCTCCTATTCCATCCTGTAATGTTTCAGAGTGTCTGCTTTGATTCCAAGGTCTTTGATCTATTTGGACTTGATTCTGGTGCAGGGTGATATATAAGGATCTAGCTTTAGTTTTCTACAAGTAGTTAACCAATTTTGCCAGCACCTAATGTATGAATTTCTTGTGAACTAAAATGAAAGCTGTGGTATACAATTCTACAGACTACTACAGATTTCATTATATTTGTTGTTAGAATTAGTAGCAGCACTTGAACAAAGGACATTTTTTTTCATAAACTAGGCCATACTGGTCTCTAATTAGAGGAAACTGCTGCACTCATATGTAGTATTTTTTGGTTGTTTTTTGTTTTGTTTTGTTTTGTTTTTAGAACAGGATGAGAAACCTTCTTTCTGCCTGGGGCCATTTGGATATGTATAACATCATCCACAGGCTAAGCAGAATTAATAGTAAAGACATGACACAGTCAACTGGCAATAAACTTACTTGTCTTTATGCCATGTTCCAAATGATTTGATTAGCTAATATGTCCCTATGGCATATAGTTTCCTATTCCTGCATTCCTCAAAATACAAGCATGTTCTACCAATTCAGATTTGAGCCAGGAAATATGTAGTATCAGTGCCAAGAGTGAAGGAAAACTGTAACACAACCAGGGAAGCATGCAACCAACACTTCAGTAGCTGGACACTGGGGACTCAGGCCTATAATCTGAGCTACTCAGGAGGCTGATGATCACAGTTCAAAGCCAGCTCCAGTGAGAAAATCTGTAAGACCTTTCTCTCCAGTTAACAACCAAAAATCCATAAAGGGAGCTGGGGCTCCAGAGGTAGATTGCCTTATTACAAAACTCAGGGCAGCACCCAATCTTGAGTTCAAGCTGAAAGTCAGGCACAAAAACAAAAAAAATCAAAAACAACAACAAAAAAAACAGAAACTGGGAGAAAGCTCAGAAAAGGATGGGATTGTCTACAAGACAAATGTACACATTACATTATTGTGAAATGGTAAAATCACTGTACACACCTGAGTAACAATTACATTTAAAAAAAGAATGAGAAATCCCAAAGCCATAGGGCCTTATGATGTGCATCTGCTTTCCAGAATTTTAAAGTCCCATCATCTGAGCTGGTAGCACATAGGTTGTAGCCCAGGGTGACTAAAAAATATGAAGGCAGAGTTCTTTTCATATTGTCCCAGCAAATCTTTGATTACTTTAAGCAAAAAAGCAAACAAAGCAAAGCAAACAAAGTGAACTTTAAGGTTAATTAGGCTGCTATTAAAGATTCAGATGTTGGTACACTTTGTGGAGAGAAAGGGAAAAAACGAATTCTTTAAATAAGGATACAGGTGGACTCATTGCAACACGTCAAAAAACAAACTTTAAAACTTTGGCGTGGGAGGTGGGAGATGGGAAGAGATGGGAAGAGGAAACAAAGGAGGAGGCAACAATGCTTCATAAGAAATGTACTCATTATTTTGTTCATGTAATGGCAACTTTTCTGTACATTAGTTTCACAATTAAAAAAATTGAAAAAAAAAGATTCCAGGCAGATTTATACTGTTAAATGATGAGTTAGTACATATGTTTTGTAGATACTGAACTCACATGTGTCAGAAAAATATTCTTGAGTTCATAACTAGAAACTCTGAAGTGTAAGGTATATTAATTAGGTAAGTTTCATTAGGTAGCCAATGAAGAGAACAGCACATGGTATTCAGTCAGGTAAATTAGTTTATTTTTATTTATTTATTTTTGAGTCCAGTTGTGG
This sequence comes from Dipodomys merriami, assembly GCF_024711535.1. NCBI lineage: Eukaryota > Metazoa > Chordata > Mammalia > Rodentia > Heteromyidae > Dipodomys > Dipodomys merriami. The sequence continues at coordinate 6,860,760 of NW_027206346.1, forward strand.
GGCCTGAACTCTGGGCCTAGGCACTGTCCCTCAGCTCTTCAGCCCAAGGCTAGCTCTACCACTTGAGCCACAGTGCCACTTCCGGCTTTTTTCTTTTTGCTTATGTGGTGCTGAGGAATCGAACCCAGGGCCTCATGCATGCAAGGCAAGTGCTCTACCTCTGAGCCACTTTTCCAGCCCATGCCATACATGGTGGAGAGGCATGTAATAAAAAGGGGGGGGTTTGGCAACCCAACCTAGGGCCAAGTCTTATCTAGGCCAAGGATGAGATGAGGTATGCCCAGGTTGATGAAAAGTCTGGCCAAACTGGATCTGGATGTGACCTCAGGGCCTGGGACTCTCTTCTGGTCAGATGGAAAGTGTGACCAGAGGCTGATCAGGTTGTGACTCTGCAGTGACTCTGCATGGGGGGAGGTGGCTGCTTCCAAGAGTCCCAGATAACTATGTAACACATAAAGGGTGGAAACTTAGCCAAGAAGTGGGGAGGTGTCTGCATAGGGTCTGCATTGCCTGGGGCAGACCTAATACCAAATACAGGTAGTACCTCTGCCATGTGATTCCTGACTCCAAACAACTCATTCTCAATCATTTCTTCCTTCCTTCCTTCCTTCCTTCTTTGCTCCTTCCTTCGTTCCTTCGTTCCTTCTTTCCTTTCTTTTCTCTCCCCATCTCTCCCTCTCTCTACCAATCTCTCCTTTCTTTCACTAAACCTCTCTCTGTCCCCTACCTCAGTATTCTCAACTCTCAAATAATGAACACTTGCTGAGTTGAACTCACAAGCTGGGAAGAGTAGCTCAATGGGCGAATATGAAATTTAATTTAATGTTTCCTTACACCTCTACCACAGATCATTGGAATCAAATAATGAACACTCAGCAGCATGGCATCTCAAGCTATTTGGAGGAGGAAAGCAAGCACGTTTTCACTGCATTCTGTGAGCTCCACCCTGGGAAGATGGGGCAGTCTCCTCCCTCCTCTTGGCTGAATCTCAGCCCAGTTTCTGCATCAGAAGAGGTGACTGCCTCCAAGTGAGCCAGTTACCTAAGTGACACAGGTACTGGGCAGAAATTAGCCTCTTGTGATGCTGAGATTAATTGCATGATTCAACATGATCCACTAGTTTGTTGAGATTGGGACTTCCTAAATTTTTGGTTAGGCTATGTTCAAATTGTGATCTATTTATTTCTGATTGCTAACCATGATTATAGTTGTGAGCTAGCACATCAAATCATTCAAAGTCCTTTATCACACATGGAAGACATGAGGTTTTCCAAATGACATACAAGTTGACAGACAACAAAATAAGTCCTTAATTCTGGTTAAGATGTGTTCTTAATGTGAAACAAAATTTACTTAGCAAAGTATGACTACTGTGATTATACTTTTAAACTTACCCTACATTTTAATATCAAATCATTTATATTAGCCAATGATTAACTCAAATTTCCTGTAATCATTTATTTCTGTCATATCTTCTAGAGGTAGGCAGAACTGGATCACACATTATTAACTAAAGTGGTAGAATTTGAAAGGATCACAGTTCTGAATCAATCTAGGAAGGAAAGTATCACCCATATCAACCTACTAGGTAGGGATATTGGAATGCAATCATGATCCCTGCTTTTTAGGCTGGGTGCAAAAATTGCTACTCTATGAGTAAAGTAACTTAAACAAGAAAGGATTGGTGGAGTGACTCCAGTGGTTGAGTACTTGTCTGGCAAACACAACATCAAAAGACAAA